>NW_022589711.1:63747932-64150615 GCF_004348235.1 Phoca vitulina | reverse complement strand
ATAAAGAACTTCTCAAACTCAACACCCAAAGAACAAATGATCCAATCAAGAAATGGGCAGAAGATATGAACAGACATTTCTGCAAAAAAGACATACAAATGGCCAACAGACACATGAAAAAGTGCTCAACATCGCTCGGCATCAGGGAAATCCAAATCAAAACCTCAATGAGATACTACCTCACACCAGTCAGAATGGCTAAAATTAACAAGTCAGGAAATGACAGATGTTGGCGAGGATATGGAGAAAGGGGAACCCTCCTACAGTGTTGGTGGGAATGCAAGCTTCTGCAGCCACTCTGGAAAACATTATGAGGTTCCTCAAAAAGTTGAAAATAGAGCTACCCTATGACCCAGCAATTGCACTACTGGGTATTTACCCCAAAGATACAAATGTCGGGATCCAAAGGGGTACATGCACCCCAATGTTTATAGCAGCAATGTTCACAATAGCCAAACTATGGAAAGAGCCAAGATGTCCATCAACAGATGAATGGATAAAGAAGATGTGGTGTGTGTATACACACACACACACACACACACACACACACACACACACACACACAATGGAATATTATGCAGCCATCAAAAAAAAAAGAAATCTTGCCATTTGCAACAACATGGATGGAACTAAAGGGTATTATGCTAAGCGAAATAAGTCAATCAGAGAAAGGCAAATATCATATGATCTCACTGATATGAGGAATTTCAGAAACAAGACAAAGGATCATAGGGGAAGGGAGGAAAAAATGAAACAAGATGAAACCAGAGAGGGAGACAAACCATAAGAGGCTCTTAATCTCAGGAAACAAACTGAGGGTTGCTGGAGTGGTGGGTGGTGGGAGGGATGAGGTGGCTTGTGATGGACATTGGGGAGGGTATGTGCTATGGTGAGCGCTGTGAATTGTGTAAGACTGTTGAATCACAGACCTGTACCTCTGAAAAAAATAATTATATGTTAAAAAAAAAAAGAGAAGAAGGTAGTAGGAAGGGGAAAACGAAGGGGGGGAAATTGGAGGGGGAGATGAACCATGAGAGACTATGGACTCTGAGAAACAAACTGAGGGTTTTGGAGGGGAGGGGTGTTGGGGGAGATGGGTTAGCCCGGTGATGGATATAAGGAGGGCACGTATTGCATGGACCACTGGATGTTATACACAATGAATCATGGAACACTAGATCAAAAACTATCGAGGTATGGTGACTAACATAACATTATAAAATAAAATTTAAAATAAATAAAAAAGCTCTTTAGATTACTAACATAATAAACCTGTATGTACTCATCAAGAAATCAGATTCTAGAGAGCCTAAGTAACTTAGATTGAAAAGTCTGTAGTTACCCATATCTAGATTGAAATCAATGAGAGAATCTCTAATGACAGGTGGAATGTTAGAAAGCTTCCAAAACTTTTAGGAAATTGAAGTGGTTGTCTATTTTTAGTTATCAGGTATATCTTTAGTTCTATTCAATCCTAAGCTTCAAAGTGAGGCAGATGTCCATAGAAGTTATATGCCTATAGATAGTTTAGATATATAATTGGGATTCCTGTTCTTATCAAGGGAGGAGATAGTGTTATTGTACCACATATAATGCAAATCCATGGTTGACTGATGAGGGCAGTGTCAATAAAACACCACATTGAGCTGAAAATAATAAGATTGTATGGTGGGTTTGGTGCAACCTTAATTAATCATCAGTTGGCACTGTAGTTCATTATATAAAGACTATGCAGCAATTCTAGTATCCTGGGGTAAAGGACTAGGGACAGCCCACAAGTGGATAAGTGTAGTTAGATATAAGTCAACATTTTGCATGATGGTTGGTGTTATGATTTGAATGTTTGTGTTTCCCAAAATTTGTGTGTTGAAAACTTAGTGCCCAATGTGATGGTATTACGAGGTGGGTGGTGATTAGGTCCCAAATTAGTGCCCTTGTAAAAGAGGCCCAAGAAGTCTACCTTGCCTCTTCTGCCATGTAAGGACACAACTGAGAAGTCAGCAGTCTGCAACTAGGAAGACTGCTCCCAGCACTCTGATCTTAGATGTCCAGCCTCTAGACTGAGAAATAAAATTCTGCTGTTTATAAAGCACCCAATCAATGATAGTTTGTTAAAGTAGCCTGAATGGACTGAGACAGTTGACAATCTGTTTTTACTTATGTTTTTCATGTAACAGGGTGCTTTGTAAGTCTGTCTGTCTATATGTCCTGAAGTTAATCTGGGTAGTCTTCTCATGAAGAGAGCATTTTGCCAGGATTACTGCTAGAAAATACTGTTGAATCAGGAACATATTTGGAATGAGTGAGGATGTTCTGAGTTGATAGTAGATGGCATTGTGAAGAAAATGTTAATATTTTCATGTTTTTGCCTGCTCAGAGCTTTCTGAGCAAAAATTGCTGGCAACATGGGTTAAAGGATGATTTAATAGCAATACTAATATAGAAACCCCTAGAAAAATTTAAAGATTTATTTTCCTGAATGCCTGTATTTACATTTCATAGAGTAATAAAATCTGGAGCCATTTGTTTACATTTAAACAGGTAGTTGTTATAAATACCTAGGGATCTTCTCCATCTTTTCCCAGAAAGAATTTGTTTTCATTAGAGAGAAAAATTTTCTCTTCCTGTTTCTGGGAGAGAAGTTCCTATATAAGCTCTAAAATGTATATCTTTGGAGTTCCTCATCTATAGTCTAAAACCCCCTTTTGTGCATGCAGGTGACATCTGCCCTCATTACCTTACCCTAGAGGGGAAAAGAATACTAATGCTGAGGTTGTTATATAAGTGAATAATTTGCCTTTCTCTGAAGCAGAAACCTCTAGGATTAAAAAAAAAAATACAGATAATAAAAAACTTACCAGTTATATTGTAAGTAATATTATTCTAAGGTCTGATTAACCAGTATGTTTGTTCTACATGAATGCCTCCTAGAACAATTGCTTCTCAGATTTGGTTGTGCAAGACGTTCATGGGTTGGGTCACTTAAGTAAGTTTGAGAAAAGTGATGTACCATATCCCTCTCTAGGATATTTACAAATTGGGGTCTGCAGACTCCTATAATAAAGAAATATGTTCAGTGTTGATTTAGGACTTAGAAATTAGAAAATAGAATGACCTCATAGCATTGTCTTATCCCTCTCAATGTATCAAAAGAGTATCTGGAAGTTAGTGCCATATTCATGGGTTTATTTTCTGCCTAAATGTCCTGAAAGAGTTACAAGTTCATGTCATCTTTTATCCCATTTTCCTCAACGTCATAGAAGAAATCATTCTACTGAGCATCTAAAAGCAATGAGTATTCACAAAGAGCAGTGCTTTTCTTTTTTTTTTTTTTTTTTTAAAGATTTTATTTATTTATTTGAGAGAGAGAGAGAGAATGAGAGAGAGCGAGTACATGAGAGGGGGGAGGGTCAGAGGGAGAAGCAGACTCCCTGCTGAGCAGGGAGCCCGATGCAGGACTCGATCCTGGGACTCCAGGATCATGACCTGAGCCGAAGGCAGTCGCTTAACCAACTGAGCCACCCAGGCGCCCAGAGCAGTGCTTTTCAATACCGACAGCACATTAGAACCATTTCAGGCAGCTTTAAAAAATACCAGTGCCTGTGTCCCAAATCACACCAATTAAGAGCGCCTCTGAGGATGAGTCTTGGAATCTGTAAGATTTAAAAGCAGTCCAGGTGACTCTAATGTGCAGCCAGGCTTAAGAACCACTGATAACAGAGTAGTGGCTCTCAAACTTTAATGAATGTGGGTATCATTGGCATATGAATGTAAATATCTGAAGAGCTTATTATTCAGCAGGTCTGAGGTAGGCTAGAAAGCTCCTTTTTAAACAAATATTCCAGATGATTCTGATAAAGTTCCTCAGTGACCACACCTTGAGATACATTGTTATAGGCTGAACCTACCATTCTGCCTGCTTCTCGACAGTTAATCAAAAATCTCATCTTTTGGAAAACAGAGAGTGATTTTCCAACTCTCCCTATTGTACCTCTCAATCCATGTCCATTTGCAGATACAAAGGGTTTGAAATTACTTTAAAATTCTAATAACAATGTCCTGTCCCATTTTTAATGTCCCCAGCAGAATTCTAGATGAAGATGAACAGTCTAACCCCCAGCAACTAGACTCAGTTGTAAGAAAAGCCCAGGCACCCTAGGAATATTCTCCCTTGAAAATTCCTAAGTCTAGCTTCTCAAGATAGTGACTCCACCTGTAATATACCTGATTTAGACCTCATTGCAAATGGAGGAGGATGAGGCATGCATAAAATGAACTTCTTTCAGAAAATATGAAAAAATAAAAGCTTCTTCTTTTGGTATTGCTCAAGTAGTTCCTATCAAACCAATATTCTGTAAATAACAACTATGAACTCTAGATGGAATATAGAAAACAACTACTCAAGAGACTGGAGAGAAAACAAAAATGCCCAGACATCAGAGGGCAGTCAACACATAAAAGAAATTGTATAAGGTAAGTTTCCCATTTTTCATATTTGTTAGACTAAGAGCAGACTGCCATTGGCATGCAAAGTGGATAACACCCAGGGAAGACACACCAGAATACAGAGGAAGCAGAATACAGAATATGGGAAATCCATAGGACCTGGAAAGTGAAGCAGAGAATCCTAGGAAGAAGAGAACAACAGGGGAGTCCCAAATTCTTCAAATAACTCTGTTCAAATCTCTGGCTAACCCTTCAACTATACATTCAAGCTCCCAAGTAGCCCAGTTAAGACTTAAAAAAAAATGGAACTATAAATTCAGTTTGTACTTTCTCTTTATAGGACTATATCAGAATCCAAAACTACAACACCTGATTCATAATATCCATCTTACATTCCAAAATTACATGATATATTAAAACTACAAGAATATGACATATTTTCAAGAGAAAAAAATAAAGTCCAAAATCAAGATAATGCAGATGTTGGAATTACCAAAGGTTTTAAAGCAACTTTTTGAAATATGCTCAATGAAGTAAAGGAAAATGTAATGTGTTAAAAAAAATTAGAAATAATCTCAGTAGAGAAATAGGAATATAAATAGTAACTAAGGGTTCTGACAAGTAATTCCAGTGTGTGGAGAGGAGGGGTTTCCCCACACATACAAGCAATTCTCAGACACCGGCTGGATATCCTACAATTCAGTTCAATTCTGATATTATCTACCTGAAGATAGTATCAGATTCCACAGTTTAAGGGCTCAGTCCTACAAAACTGCCCCCATCTCAACTTCAGAGGCCAATTACAAGTCCAGATTGTCACCTGGGCTTCTGACCCATCGGCTATGAACTGAAGATATCAATGACACGCCGCCCCTCCCCCCCACCTTGCCCCGACCTCCTGCTCCTTGGGTTCCATTAATTTGCTACAGTGGTTCACAGAACTCGGAGATCACCAGTTTATTATAAAAGGATCTAACTCAGGAACAGCCAAATGAAAGATATGCATAGGGCAAGTACAGGAAAGAGGAAAGAGCTTTCATGAACTCCAAGTGCATTACTCTCCAAATCTCCATGTGTTCACCAACCTGGAAGCATATCCTTTTGGAGGTTTCTTTACATAGGCATGATTGATTAAATCATTAGCTATTGATGATGATTCAACCTCCAGGCCCTCTTTTCTCCTAAGAGAACAGGGGGATGGGCCTAAAAATTTTAACCTTCTAATCATGTGCTTTGTTCCCCCTGCTAGTCAGCCCCCATGGTTACATTAAGTCCAAAACTCATCTCACTAACATAAACTCAGGTGTGGTTGAAAGGGTTTTGTTATGAATATTAGGACACCTTTATCACTCCTATAACTTAGGAGGTTCCAAGGGTTTCAGGAGCTCTGTGCCAGAAATGGGGACAAAGACCAAATATATATATATAATGCTTTAATTTGATTTAATCACAGTATCACAAAAACCAA
Organism: Phoca vitulina; assembly: GCF_004348235.1. Taxonomy (NCBI): domain Eukaryota; kingdom Metazoa; phylum Chordata; class Mammalia; order Carnivora; family Phocidae; genus Phoca; species Phoca vitulina. Next base: position 64,144,701 of record NW_022589711.1, on the reverse strand, counting down.
ATGGAATTCTAGAAATAAAAACAAAAAAGCAGTATTGGATATAAAAAATTCTGTGGATGTGCTTAATAGCAAAATGAAAATTTCTAAAGAAAGAGTCAGTGAATTCAAAGACACACCAATAGAAATTATCCAATCCGAAGAAGTATAAGAGAAAAAAAATTAATAATGCCCCAGAAGTCTGTGGGGCAATACTAGAAGATATAGAATACGTGTTAGTGGAGTCCTATAGGGGCTTTCTGAAAAAACATTTGAAGACATATAAGAGCCAAAACTTTCCCAAATTTGGTGAAAGAAAAATTTATAAAGATTTCAGCAAACCCCAGGCAGAACAAGCACCAACAAATGCCCTCAAGTATACCAGTAAAACTGCCAAAGGTCAAAGATAAGATCTTCAAAGCAACCAGAGAAAAATAATATTGAATACAGAAAAACAAAAATTCAGTCAACACTGGCTTCTCATTGGAAATAATTGAGATGCAAAGACAGCTGATATGTGCAGAAGATGGCCCAGGAATAGATACAGGAGTGGGAATTGGGGAAATACAATAATTTAACAGAGCCATCGAGGTGAGAATGAAGAAAATATTGAAAACTCAAGATTGTATGATATGACTAAATATTACAGATAAAAACGAATATAGGAGAGAAAATTCCACCATCAATCATAGAACAAAGGAGGAATGACACATTAATGTGGCACATATCACCATAGAGCCATACACATATAATATCCCAAGATTATGTCTGAATTGGGACTTGTACAGTGTTTCTCCCATACTATGGTATCATATAAAGAACCCCATGTTCTCCACCTACCCCCCTTCCCCAACTATACAAACACTTCCATTTACCTAATGAGAATAGCTCTCCAATGCTAGTTCTGCTCCATCTGTACTATATAATATAGCTATATATTTCAAAAGCCTCTAATATTTATGTATTTTAACACAATAATTTCAATTTGATTAATTTAGTCCAAGGAGAGAATGTAAAATGCAAACAAATATTTATACAGAAGAATATTCAACAGAATTTTATTTATAGACATCTTTTGGAAACGGTATTAACAGAATAATACTGTTAAAGTAACAGAATTACTTTATGGGTAATTTGCAAATATTTCACAAGGACCATGTATATTTAATAATTAAAAAAAGAAATAAAAGTAGAAAAATAAATATAGTTCCTAGAGAAACCAAGACTGTCCAGCTGGGAGCTGTAGCTAAAGTAATGAGACATGGTAGGGGAAAGTTGGAGTCTAGGTGAGACAGTGCATCAGCAACTAGATAAGGAATCAAAAGCCCAAGCATATATTGCCGGTAGTATGAGTCAGGACACTCATGATTTAGGAAAATCAGAAAACTGGCAGGCACGGGCCACATATATATAAGCAAAGGAAGATCAGATAGATAAAACAGGATAGGTAGCAAGTGCTCAAATAGAACGTCAGAAACAAGGAAAAAATGAAAGTTACATTACTGAGGGCAAAGGGACACTGAGCTCCCTAGCCGGGAAGCTTCCTATGTGCTCTGAGCTAGAATAGAAACCTGACTTGGCCATATAGGAAAGCAGATAAATCAGTAAACCTAACAGGAAAAAAGTAAAGATGGAACATGGATTTCTGAAATCTTTTATGTAGTTGACACCAGAAAAGAAAGAGACAAGAAGAGAAGAAGGGAGAAGGAAAGAGAAAAAAAGAAAGAGAATATGAATGAGGTTAAGGGTCTCCAAAACTTGCTGGATAAAAGAGCAAACCAAGGCAGAAATCAGGGCACTGGGACTGTACAGATCTGCAGTGTGGCTTATTCACAAGTGTATGATCCAAAATGTTACAAATGAAAGAAGAACTATGTTAAACTGTAGATTATATATATTTAATATCTGTAGTAAATACAATGCTTATTATCTTTCATTTAAGATAGAAGCAGAAGAACAATCTATATCCTATTTCTGTTATAGGAATGTGTAAGCATTTATTGTATTTTTCAGACTACCTTTCACTAAAATACTGCCATTTGTTTCCTTGCTAACATTCTACACTAGAAATGCCAAGTATCAGAATCTGCTGACTATATATTTTTGATCTGTTACAAAGGTCTGCTACAGGTTCATCCTTTGGAAAGTTCACAATCACATAAATGAAAATTTACAATCTATTCTTCACTTTAACTAATGCAAAGTGAATAGAGAATCTATAGATATTTTCCGACGTCTTTACAGCTTTTCACAAATTGTCAAAATTGTCAAAAGAGACACTCTGGCCCCAGCACTGTGACTGTAAAATGCCTCCCTCCCTCCTGTCAATGTTAATAACAAAATAAAGTTCCTATGACAATTTCTTTCAATTTAGAGTTTATCTCAGTCAAACGTATTAATAGTTATATTCAGTTCATATAAAATTAACCACATCTTCTGTTCAAATGTTTCTGGAATTGACCTAGAATGTCTGCAGAGATAATAAGATTAAGGTGAGTGAAGTAGTGAATAGTATAACATAGCCTAATTATATACCATACTTCCATTCACCTTAATTTGAGAAAAAGCAGAAGCTGGATGGAATTCAAAAGGCAGCAGATTGAGAATGGATAAAAAGACTTTTTATGTGGTGCATAATCAGCTTTCAGAATTCACTGCTGCAGGATATTTCTCAGGCTAAAATTTAGTAAAGTTTCAAGATAAGAATAAGAATGGCATCTGTGGGTACACTAGCTGGATGTGAATTTATGAAAGCCATCAATCCTCATGCTGGTAGCCATAAAATCATCACCAGCTGGTGCTGGGATGGAAACCCTCCCTGTGGTATCCTACTGCACAATTGGCCAGATGCATGATGTGCTGTTGTTGTTGTACAAAGACAAAAAGAACCCAGAAAGCCTGAGGCATTAGCCTTTGCAAAGGAAAGACTGTGCATGTGATGGAAACTTTCAAGCAAGCCATGAGCTGTGTTCCTGAGTCTCACAGTAACCTCCTCTATCTGTTTTTTGATCAAATGCCATTTCCCTCATCATGGTAAAACACAATGATTCCTCCTTTCCACGGAGTTTATTCAGTGTTATCACTCAATCAGTGTACACGTTATTGGTTAGAAATGCAGGTAATTTCTGCTGTGAATAACCAGACCAACTTTCATTTAAAACTGGCAGGTCCCAAATGTCCCCCTTTTAAAGTGGTTACAATGGTGACAGCGGTCATCTGGGCTTTTGTTAATGGACAGCATGGCAGGTCTATTTGTTGACATCCTCCCTGACACCCTGAGCCATTTAATTCTGTCTAACAGATTCAGGCCATGCTCCAGATCTCACAAAAGAGGCAAGAGAGAGTATTGATCCTCCTATTACTGTTGGTGATTTGCCAACCCATTCTTTTAGCAAATTTAAACACACACACACACACACACACACACACACAAACATTCACCACTGAAGTCACAGCTGCTAGATGGAAGAGTAATGAATGATTATTTTCTTATCTCTCCTAAGCTCTATAAGTAACTTCTCTTGTGGATTCATGACAGTTCTGCAGATTTAAGACAAATAAATAATACCTTTTCAACCTGGGGTCAAAGCATTCCTAAACATGGTAATAAAAAATCTGCTTAAAATAAAAACTCATACATGTTGAAAGCATGCTGAGAACTGAAATTGGTGAGCTACACATCACATTTTTTGACCCTTCTACAGTCTAAAACAAATTTGAAATGTGCTATTTTAGAGTAGCCTAACAAAATGTTACTAAAAGGATAAATAATGTATAAGTGAACATTTAAGTGTATTGTTAAAATCATGACATGACCTACTTCCTCCCCCAAAGCCCAGATGTTCATCATAGAGATTGTTCCTCTTAAATGTTGCAGCATTAGGACACTCTGCTGACTTTAAGCATGTTGCTATTGTATAACCTGCTTTTGAATTTTATCTCCTTTCCCAAATTTTTTTTCATTGCTTTATATACTTATAGTATTTTTGCCCTCAAAACATAATTTAAGCAAGTTATTTTATTAATAACAAAATACCACAGACTGGGTAGCTTAAGCAACAAAGACTTATTTTGTCCCAGTCCTGGGGGCCAGATATCTAAGATCAAGGTTGGTTTCTGGTGAGTCTTCCGTTCCTGGCTTACAGATGACCACATTCTTACTGTGTCCTCACATGGCCTTTCCTCTGTGTGTGCATAGAGAAAGAGAGCGAGCTCTGGTATCTTTTCCTCTTCTTATGTGGGCACTAGTTCTATCAGATTAGGACTCTACCTTATGACCTCATTTACCTCCTTAAAGGTCCTACCTCCAAATATATGAATATTGGGGGATAGGACTGCAACATGAATTTTAGGGCTTCACAATTCAGTCAATAGCAATCATCTTTTTTTTTTGCTTAGTCCCAAATAATTTTTTGCCTGTGTAAGAGATATCAAATTTTCTCTTGAGGTGTATGACACTCAGCATTAAGATAAATGCCAATTCTTAGTAAATTGAAAAATATATCTCAGATTCTTAAGGAAATTCCAAAAGAAGAAATTCTAAACATGTGTTGAAAAATTCAGCATTTGCCAAAGTAAAGATTCCTAAGATGACTACATCTGTAAAGAATAACTCATAAAAATTAATAATTTGTATTTCTTCATTAAAAAATTCCATTCTATACTAGTGCTTCATTATTCCATAGAAAAAAGTTGGTGCAATGGCTGAATAAGCTCCAAACAGCTTCAAACATTCCTTCTGCCAATAACAACTATAAACTCTGAACAAAATACCACAAACAACATCTTGAGGGCTTTGGAGAGGAAATAAGGCAGGCAGATTCTGCAAAGAAGTTGTCATTAGGAAAAAGGGAATAGTACTATATATGTTTTCTGTTCCTATGGACTTGGCTCAGTGAGGAGTGGCTAAAATTCTAATGTTCTGATAGAAAGACCACCATCTTTATGTGGAACCAGGGAATGAAGGAACCACCAGGGCATGATGCCAACAACCAGAGATGATGGGAGAGTGGGATGGCATCATGAAAAGAGATCCAGCAAAGGGGAATTCCTAAATTGTGCATATAAACTCTGCCCCAGTCTGAGCCATTTAATTCTGTCTAACAGATAATCCCTAGTCTTTGGATAATCCCTAAACTATGTATGAATAAGGAAAGCTACTAGCAGACCATCCAGATATAAAAGAATTAAACTTTGATTTGAGATGTCACCTACCAGAGTTTGCAGTTTGAATCTACCAAGTTAATTGCCTTCAAAACCAAAAACATAAATACTATTCCGAGGAATATAGTAGAATCTAGAGCTACACAGAATTAAATTTATAATGTTTAACATGCCATCCAAATTATGTCACATACAGGTAACCAAGAAAGTTTGAATCATTTTCAAGGGAAAAGACAGTCAATAGAGCCCAACCCTGAGATGATAAGAAGTTGGAATTCTCAGACAATGACTTTAAAGCAAGTGATATAAATGTATATCCAATGATATGAAAGAAAATATACCTGCAGTAAATAAGACAATAGGAAATATTAGCAGAGAAATAGAATACATAAAAAACAACCAAATGGAAATTTTAGAAGCCAAAAATACAATATTAGAAATTCAAATGTCACTAGTTGGACTTAATATTAAAATGGAGATGACAGAGAAAAAATTCAGTGAACTTGTAGAGAAGGCAACAGAAATCATCCAATCTGAAAAAATAAAGAAAAGAGAGAAAATAGATTAAAAACAAAAATTAACAGATGCACAGAGACCTGCAATAGATCAAAATATCTAACATATGTGTAATTATAATCCAGGAAGACAAGGAGAGTGAGGCGGACAGAAACAAATCCGAAGAAATATTGGCTGAAAAGTTTACAAATTTAATGAAAGCCAGATTCAAGAAGCTCAGCAAATCCCAAGCAGGAAGAATGCAAAAACTCCCCAACCCAAACCCTGACAAGTGTATCATACTGGTGGAAAACAAAGGATAAGGAAAAAAATCTTGAAGGCAGGAAAACATACATACATACATAGATACATATACATACAATGAATAACGGATAACATAACCAGAGAATCTGCATCAGAAACTGTAGAGGACAAAGACAGTGAACAATATTGCTTAGCAAAGCAAAAAAGAAAAGAAAAAAATCAATCTGGAATTCTCTATCCAGCAAAAATACCTATCAAGAATAAAAGAGAAATAAACACATTTTACATAAAGGAAAATGAAGAGTATTAGTCAACTTGTAGACCTACACTAAAAAAATTTGAAGTTCTTCAGACTGAAAGTATATGAAACTGGGGAGAATTTCAGATCTTCAGGGACAAATGAAGAACACAAGAAACAGTGAATGACAGGCTATTTCTTTATCTTAATTTCTTTAAAATGAACATGACTATTTATGCAAATTTATAAAAGACATCAGAAGGGTAGGGAGAAAATGGTCTAAATTACAAGGCTTCTACATTTCATATTAAGTTATATTAACTGATTAGAGAAAATATTTTGGGTGAAAGTAGAATTTTTCTCATTGAAATATTCATCCATTTAGCAACATGATTTTAGAAATTGTCACCCACACCAAATGTATTTGGATTTTACTTAATTTCTAAATTTATTTGCTGCATCAGCAGAAATACTAAATTGTAGTAATACAAGAGTATTTTCTTACCAGTAGGGCCAGGATGACACATTTACAAATAATTTAATAATTTACAAATAATTTAATAAGAACGTAATGATAGGAATCACTCTTTCAAAAAATCATTATGGAATGTCATAATGGAAAAAATATATATATTTGAATTCCTCTATCACACACACACATATACACACATGTTAATAAGAGCTAGATTAAAAGCATATGAAAAGGGATGGAAACATTTTAGCTGTCAAATAAAAACATGCCTTGTTTTAAAACAAGACAAAGAAAACACTAAAAATGAAATAAATTAAGAAAAAATGGAAAAAAGTATTTACATTGGAATGGTTTTGTATCAAGAAATATTGTAAAATACAAAAAACACAATTCAGAAGCTAAGAGAGGAAAATTAAAACTATCCCTAAAAGTCAGTAAAAGAAAAACAGTTAAAAGGAAAAGATATGAATAGATACAAAAGAGATAACCAAAATAGTCAATAAACAGGTGAATATATATTATCTATTAATAATCAGTGAGATTCTAGTTAGACCACAGTGAGATAACATCTTACCCCATCACATTAACAGAAATTAAAATACTTGACAATACCACATTTTAGTAAGGATGAAGAGTAATGGAACTCCTATATTGCTATGATAGGTAAATTGGTAAATTTACCACTTTAGATAGCAATTTTGCAGTATCAGATAAATTAGATACAAATATGTTACTCTTCAGCAATTTCACTTATAGATATACATCTATAAAAAATTATTGCACAAAGGCATATGCATAAGAATAATTATTGCAGCACTACTGATAATAGAAAAACATCACTGAAGGGAAATGAATCTACTGTATTACCTTCATAAAAAAGAATGTTATATGGCAGTGTAAAATGAAAATTAAGACAGGTAAACTTTTACAGATCAACATAGATATATCTCACAAGTATAATGTTAAGCAAAAACACAAGCTGTATTTATATCAAATTTTAAAACATAGAGCAAAACTATATATTGTATGTGTGTGCATATAGCTATAGTAAAATCATCAAGAAATGTATAACATTGTAATGATGAACACTAAATTCAGTATAGTGATTTTTCTTGGAAGGGATGATCAGGGAAAGATACATACAATAGCAGAGAGGACAGCCAGAAAGCTATTAAGCTGGTCCTCACAAGAAATGGTCATTTCAACTAGAAAATTATGGAGCTGAGATATGAATCCTGCTTTTTTTTTTTTTTTTTAACTTGCCATTTGAACCTAATCCACTAGTAAGGGATCTCATCCTTAAAGAGTAAATGTTTCTCTTTTCATTATGTGAGAATCCTCACACTGAGCCTAAGCTTCCTCATTATCAGAAAAAAGCCCCTGTCTCCTCACCTTGTCACATGACTATACAACAGCACACAGCTATCATCAGCATTGTATAATTAACACACTGCACAGCTATTTATACAATGTTCACACAAAGCAGCAATGTAAAAACATATCAATATAATAGATTTGGTGAAAGCTTAACTTGTGCTAAATATCTGAGTCACAATTTTGGCAATAAAACTTTTCTGCATGTCCTTCCTTCTCTAATATGTAGTGCTGAGAAATGAGGCTTCATTAATATTTTCTGTAAACTCAATATCTGGCCACATTTCAGATCCCTTCAACGGTTCATTTTAAATAGTACATTTTACATCTGAAAAATTGCTTGTCTGGATATAATTCCCAGACAAGCAAAAATTCTCTGCACATATTTCAATGTGATGCCTATCATCCAGGGATTTCAGAATGTTTCAGTCATGTTGACACACTAAACACGCATATATATTTAGTAAAACTTTTTTTTTTTTACAAGTTACTCATACTTTTTAGACAATAGTTCATAAGTTTTCTTTCTTAGAACTGTGGTACTTGGGAGCAAGTGCCTCTGAATTTGCTGTGGATAACCTGAAAAGGTCAAGAGGAAAAAAAAATTTTTTTTTAGTTTCATCCTTTTCTCTTCATAAAGAAAAGTTCAGATATTTGATTATTGGAATTGCTTGCTCATATGCACTTGAATAAATTCATTTTCTAATGGGATACAAAAATTTGCAGGCCACTGCTCTGCACATGGAGTTTGAGCTCCAAACCAAATTTTAAGCATAAGAGCTTATTCAGATCATGGCATCCTGTGGGTCAACATTGAAGCCAATAGGTAATTACCCTAAAGGAAGATTCACTCCTGGGGAAAACAATTCCTTTGAAACTCAGCCCTAAAACAAAAATTATAAAGCTCATAGGAAGATAAATATTATAAAAGCACCCTACAGCAATAATTTGAAGAACTTAACATCAATAAAACAGATAGTACATGTATTTTAAATCCTCAATTAGTGAAGACATTCAAGAACACAAAATTAGGTGTATAAACAAAGATAAGTGGTTTTAAAAAAGTGAACCTATGTGAAGGCCCAGTGAGAAATAGCCACAAAATCTCGGTAGACTATATATAGTATAATGGCATATATGAAGAGAAAATTTGTCCTTGGAACAAAGCACTGAGGAAATCTTTCAAAATGCATCACAGAGACACAAAAGGAACTTTAAAAATGAAGGAAAACTTAAAAGACAATGAAGATAGAAAAGTTTAAAATCCTTCTAGTGGCAGTCGTAGAAGAAATAAAAAAATGGTACTGAAGCAAAAGGATATCTATTAATTTTTTGAGATAAATAAAAACATGTATTCTCAAGCTGAATTGGCTTATCATATACCAAGCAAGACTGAACAATTAAAAAAAAAGAGGGAAGGAAGGAAGGAAAGAAGGAAGGAAGGAAGGAAGGAAGGAAGGAAGGAAGGAAGGAAGGAAGGAAGGAAGGAGCCTAGATATAGTAAAACTATAGGATTTTAAGAAAAGTCTTAAAACTTAACAAAGAAATAGACAATGTAAACAGAAATTAAAATCTAATTGTGCCAGGGATATATTTATAATGTCTTGGCTCCAAATTCATACTTTATTACCTGCTATGTAGAAACAGATTTAAATATTTTCTTTTGCTAGCTGACATGATGCTAAACTTTGCCAATAAAGGGCACTGGAGAGACATAGCAGGAAATTTTTGGATCAGTGTGCTTTCTTATTAGTCTCCTATAGTAAATGTCCAGCTTCTGCAACACAGATGGCTTCTCCAGAACCTGGCTCCTGCAACAGCTGCAGCTTCCCCAAATTCCAGCTTCTGCAGCACAGTGCAGGGAGCTTTTCCAGTGCCGCACTCCTGTACTACAGAGGGCTTCATCAACACCCACCTTCTGCAGTGCTCAGTTGCCAGCAGCACCCAGCACCCAAGCAGCTTCCCTTGGCACCTCTCTTGGACAGTGTAAAGTTAGAGAATGATTCACAAAACATCCTCCCTTCTGAAACTAACTGCAAGTTTGGGGACCTCCAAGACCACTTTTAGGTTTGATAATTCACTAAGAGTACTTGTGGAACTCACTGAGAGCTGTTATACTCACATTTATAGTTTATTACAATAAAAGGATATAGATTAAAATCAGCCAAGGGAAGAGATGCATGGGGCAGAGTCCAGGAGAGTTCCAAACACAGTGCTTTCAGTTGTCCTTTCCCAGTGAAGTCATGGTCATTGTTAACTCCTCCCAGCAATGAATGCGTGACAATATGCTGTGAATATCACCAACCAGGGAAGTTCACCCAACCTTTGGTGTGGAGATTTTCTTGGATCCCACAGACATAGTGGACCACCTGTATGGCTAACTTTGGTTTCTATCCCCTCTGGAGGTTGAGCTGATATGACATGGCCCAAAGCCATAAATCACAATGTTAGACTATCCAATATCTTAAAAAAAGATACACTTATCAGGCAGAATATTCCAAGGTCTTAAAGAGAATATATCCCAAGAGTCCAGAGCAAAGGCCAAACCTCTCTTTGGTAAGGTTCGATCTTTACTACACAGAATAGCTTCATAGCAGAGTGCCTCTAATGACATGACTCCCCACAAATAGCTTTCCTTGGCACCCTACAAGGCAGATTTCCAGAAATTTCCATCCACTGTGGCACCATCAAAACTGTGATTCAGTGAGTCATGAATGTGTACAATTCAACAAGGTCTGAATCTCAATCTGGCATTAGAAACAATTTCTTATATTTTTTATTCCTATATTGTTTATATTTTGCTTTCCTCCTCACTATCAAATTTCTTGATATTCCAACCCCCTGTCACAGTTGATGATCCTTTATATTAAACTTTTCCTATTCAAATTTCTGTGTGGGTTCTGGCCCCTGAAGGCTTATGATATACCGATTAAGTACAAACTTTATAGCTGTCATGAGTCTCCAGAAGACAGTGGAAAATATCTTCATAATGCTAATTAAAATTAGCACCAACATCAAATTCTATGCCAAGCAAAATTATATTTTGAGAATGAATAAAAACATTTTCTGACATTCAAAACTAAGAGATTTTATTGAAAAGACTGTCATTAAAAGAACAACTAAAGAACTTATATCTATATGGATGAAAATAAACCCAGAAGTGAAGAATATGATGCAAGTTATAATAGTATACAGAAAAATAATTTTATACTACTGATATATATAAATTAAATTTTCCCCTCTCCTCTCTGCCCTCTCCTCCCCACCCCTCTCTTATTCCAAGTGTGTGTGTGTGTGTGTGTGTGTGTGTGTAAAACCAAACTAGAACTAAAATTATAAACAATCTCATTCTAAAGTTTTTATGGAAATATAAAGGACAAAGAATAGTCAAAACAATTTTAAAACACAAGAACAATGTTGAATGACTAACAACTGATTTCAAGATTTATTAGAAAGTTACAAAAATAAAAGTACTGTGGTATTGGAAAAAAGCTTAAAAAATAAATGGAATAGAGAGTTCATAAGTATACTCATACATTTTTGGACAACTGATTTTTGACAAAAGTGAAATGTCAAATCAGTACAGAAAGAATAGTGTTCTAAATATATAGTGATGGAATATTTGTGTAGCAATATTAAAACAATTAACCTCAATTTAGACTTCATACCATATCCAAAAATTAACTCAAATAGGGTAACAGACATAAATATAAGACCCAAAACTATAAAACCTCTAGAAGAAAGCAGGACAAAATCATCCTGATGCTGAATTAGGCAAAGATTTCTTCACTACAGTACCAAAAACATGATACTTAAAAAACAAACTGAAAATTGAACTCTATAGAAATACACAATTTCTGCTCTTCAAAAGGCACTCTTAAGAGAATGAAAAGATAAGCCACAGATGGAGATAAAATATTTGCTAGCATATATAAAACAAAGGACTTGTATCCAGAATATAAAGAACTCTCAAAAAATAAACAATGGAAAACAACCAAATCAAAAAATGGCAAAAGATTTGAATAGACACTTCACCCAAGAAGGTATATAAATGGCAAATACACACGTGAGAAATTGGAACTTTTACTTCTGGGAAATGGAATAGATGGACTTTTCCCTTTTTCTCCTGCTAAGTATAACTGGAAATACTATACATTATTTATAAAAGGAACTTAAGGAGATTCTGAGAGGTAAGGAGAAGAAAGCAAACCAGCTAGACCCTTAGGACCTGAGGAACAATATGATGAGAGGAGTTCCCTGCGTTTTCTTTTTAACTCACATGTCCCAGTCTTGAGAAGCCAGAAACCTGGAAATACCTACAGGCACAAAAATAAAGGCCTTTTGAAAACCTGTTCTCTCTAGGTAAAGTTCAGGAAAGGGACAGCCTAGCAAGACAGAAAACTTCAAGATAATAACCTCTCTACTTTAACCAAACACTAGTGAAAAAACTGTGGCCCCATGTGTATCCTCCCCAGCAAAGGCTGAGTTAAGAGGCTACACTTTTATGTTCAGGAGGCTGTAATGAGGCACCCAATATCCTTGCCAGGTTGGTAGAAGAGAAGGCCAAGTAGGAAGCTAGGATTTCATCCCTTTCATACAGTAACAAGGCAAGTCTTCCTCCCTCTAGTGTCAGTGGGACCATGCATCGAGTCTGGAATTCTACCATCATCCAGTGATAATGAGGTCACCCTGACCACACTGTCCGTGGAAATCACAAAAGGAGCTAGAACTCCTACTCTTCCCCTCCCTCAGTTGTTAATGGAGGCTGAGTGGGAAATCTGCACTTCTATCTCCATCCGGCATTAATGCAGTAGTACCTCCACTAAAAAAGCTATAAGAAGAGATAAACTCAAAAAGCAACATAGATAAATGAAAATGGAATTGTAAAAAATATTCGGGTTATTCAGAGTAAGGCAACAAAGAGAAAACAAAAAAAAAAAAAAACAAACAGGAAAAAAAGCAGACTTAAAAGCCCTAACATACCAATAATTACCAATATAATTACCACTCATCTAGATATGCAAATTAAAAGACAGACTGGAATAGAATAACATGGCCCAACTGTATGTTGTCTGTAAGAAACTCACTTGAAATACAATAATATAGGTAGGTTTATAAGTAAAGAATGTAAAAAGTATTTCACACAAGCACTAATCAAAGGAAAGCAGGAATGGCTATATTGATATCAGACAAAGTGACTTCAGAGTAAAGATAATTACCAAATAGACAGAATATATGATAAATGTGTCAATCCACTGAGAAGACATAGCAATCTTAAATGTTTATGCACCAAAAATAGAGCTGCAAAATATATGAAGTAAAAACTGATAGAACTGAAAGGAGAAATATAAAAATTCACAATTACAGTTAGATGTTTCAATGCCCATTTACTCAAGAATAGGAAAAAAAAAAAAGATAATCAGCAAGGAGTAGAACACCTCAAAATTTACTGTTCAAAAAAAGTAATGCTATGCATAAACATGCTAGCAAGATTAGCTATATACTTTATAAGTCCATAAAGATGGGAGTGTCATGCTGGGATTTCATCTTTGTCAGTGGGACCCAGGTTCAAATCCCTCATCCACTATTGGAAGGTTAATGACTCTAGACAACTTACCTTCCGTCCTGAGCTTCAATGTTCTCATCCTGTGCTACCACCTAAGTTTGTTTTTAGGACTCAGTGTAGTAACACATAAATGAAAACTGATGTATTAAGTAACCAGCACTTACTGAACATCTAATAAGGTGAAGTTATTCTAGTACAGCTTAGTACATGCATGAGTAAGTTTACTTTTTATAAAGAAAAGTAGTAGACTCACAAAGTACTTATTTTTTAAATGACTTGTTTTTTATTTATTTGCCTATATATTTATTTTTGCCAGTGATTTTCACAACTTGGGACACTAAGAAACAGTAGCAGTTTGCACAAACATTACCTGGGATACACGGAGTTAAATGATATGCTTTCAAATAATACATTTCTATATTTGTAGAGAAATGATGATCCTGTGGAACAAAAAGCCCTCCTGAAAAAAAGCAGAAGCCCCCCAAAAAGTGTAAAGTGTCTTCTCTGGATCCATTCCTTTGATCTTGCTTTTAAGAAACATTAACTACAGTTTGTTTCTTATGGTTGCCTACTTTCAAATAAACTAGCAGATGCCCTTTCAACCCGTGTTTGTGGTGAGACTGTGTTTTCACAGAAGTCTATTATCTGGAAGCCTCCTTATCAGTGCCATGGTAAACACCTGGAATTTATCATCATTGTCTCCAGGCTGAGGAAAAAACGGTCAACAATCACAACTAAGATGTATGAAGTTTTAGAAAGTCTTTTAAAGTGACAGGTGACCACATTCTGACTGGTTCCTAAACAAAACATAACAGCAACACACACAGTTTTTCATATATTCAGGCCAGCATAGCAGAAACAAAATGCCATGCACTTAAGTCGTATGAGGAAGCCTAGAATGTAAATATGAAAAGCGTGAGAATTTGTATGGCTTTCAACTATAGGAGATAAGTTGTATCTTTGTGTGAAGAGAGCGGTTTTCATCACCACAGGGCCTTGACAAGTAGCTTCCGTGCAGCGTGGCAAGCTGAATGCCGCTAACACTGCCAGCATACTGAGTTTGCTCAAGCCTTTGTTCTGTCTGAAGGAGAATTTTATGCCGTTGGTTAAATGAATACACCAACAAACCCATAGGTCTCCCGAGTGGCTACTGATAAAAAAACAAGTTTGATAAACGGATTCTCTGCCTTCTGCTTCCACGCTGCTTTGTGAACACTTAACTTTTCACCAGGATAGGAATTCTTGTCATCTGCTTGTCCTTCCTCACAAAGCTGCACCTGCTTTACTCTTACCAAAACATGACTTCCGGTTTCAGTTTGCCCTACAAAGCATAACTCTTTCCACACATATCCTAGGCCTGCTCAGCATTGGTCCTTCTCTTCTCTACTCATTTTAAAGATGGGACAGGAACAGATACGACAACCTATATTGAGTAATACTTGATTATTTACCAACTGCTTTCATGTGCACTATCCAGTTTAATCCCCCCTGTAACTGCGAACTTGAGGTTATTACCCAATTTAACAGATGAGGAAACCGAGGGAGTAGAGATGTTGAGCTGCTTACCCAAGATCACACAACATCTAGTTCTCTGCTTTGTTCCTTTGCTCTTTGCTTTGTTCTCAATAGGGGGTGTCAGGGCAGCAATGGGAACCTAGACTCTCCATAGGTATATGTAGGCCATACTGTTCTCGCCCTGACTCTTCCTTGAATCCGGTAGTTTTCAATATATTACCTTTGAATCCTCATGACCCATTTCTACCTCCATTACAGACTTGGTCTACATAACAATTCCTAGCACCCTAGAGGCCCTGGATACATGTTTGTTGGAAAAAAAAAAACAAAAACAAATGGATGCGTGAATACACGTATATAATAAGTAGTTTATGTGTTTATTCTGTTGCTTAAAAATCAGATGCTCTTACTCTGATTCGGCAATTACTTTTTGTCCTTAAGAAGTTATTGTAGAGGTCTGTGCAATTACATGGTGAATGGTTGCATGATAACATAAAATGTTACCAAAAAAAATTACCTCTTTACATGGTAAAGTCTTTTTCTCCACCTTGCCAAAATCATAGTTCCAAAGTAAAAGGAGGCTTGAATTTTTATTTATTTTGCACTGTGGAAGTCAAACAGATTATAAATCATGCGAATGCACAGACATGCATGCAGCTCCAACAATCCTATGCACTTTTCCATTTTCCCTTCTGAAATTGTTTCTGTCAATATTTTGATTTAGATCCTACCAAAAGGGGAGAAAGAGAAAGATTTAATCAGAAGATTGTCAAATGCCTACATATGCCTAAGAATTAGTGGATATTATAGTATTTGAAGTTTGATACATGTAATTCTTGACAGATGCATCTTTTACAAGCATTACTTTTTTCTACAAATTTATTTACTTATGCGAATTCCAGATACAATTTCATATTTTCAGCAATTGTCTATTCATGTCATGTGTGTGTGTGCATAATTTATATATTTACCGTCCTTCCCAAATACCAGTCTAGGCCTGAACATCAAATAATAGAGACCTATTTTTTTTTAAATTTAAACACTGAATTTTAGATATGCAATTATAGGCATTACAGACATGGAAATAGACTCTTCAAATAATGAAAAGCTTAAGATCTTTTCAGGCTACATGTAGGCTACAAGTAGGCATGAAGTTTTGAAGCTTGCATGAGTTAGTATGTGACTTCTTGAATGAAAAACATTCATTCAAAACAATTCAAAAACAAAACAATTCAAAAAAATTGAATGGAAAAAACATTCAATTTTGCAGAATCCTGAGACTCAGCTAGTTGTATCTCTAGGAAGGAGGATATGGTTCTTTCTGTGCATAGTGATGCTTATGGTAACTTCTTCTGAGTGCTAATTATTAAAGCCTATCCATGAAGGTTATGCCTTTAAAGCGTGAGTGATTTCAGGGTTTTCATAGTCTGGTTTCAAATTTCTTTACCAGCCTCATCTTCCTCTGTTTTACATATGAACTCTCAGCTTCAGCTAGGCCAAGCCACAAACCATTCCTCCGCTTTCCAATGGTTATCAGATTGAACTGCTTGTCTTTGATATGTGTCATTCTCTTCTATGTGTCTTTATCCAGGGTCTCTACCATGACACTCCAGAAGGGCAAAGATTATATCTTATATTTTTAGTTCCTTCCTTCCAAAACCCAAGTACCTCCCTCCAGCTTAGACTATTTATTTTAAGTTATAGTAAGAGCTCAACAGTTAAGTAAAACTCCATACATTTTGTGATATACATATGAATAAACACATCAGATAAATAAATTATTATTCATTTGACCAGAAATAAATAAAACATGTAAACAATTTTTGATTTCTCTCTGGAATAGAATGAATCAGAGCAGGGTATTTGATATCATGTTTCCTATCAAGCAGGTGATTGATTACATGTTTCATTTTTCAACTAGTTTAATCTGGGTATTTTATCCGTTTATCAAACTGGGTTCTAGAACTCTCTCTTCCTGCCTGTCTCATAGTGGAGGTGGGAGAGAGCAATGTGATTCTTATCCTACAAAAAGGAATTAATTGTTGATTTCAGAGGAAAAGAGATGAATTGGAAAAAAGGAAAAAAAAGATTCTAGGGTGCCTGCGTGGCTCAGTTGGTTAAGTGGCTGCCTTCAGCTCGGGTCATGATCCTGGGGTCCTGGGATCGAGCCCCACATCTGGCTCCCTACTCAGCGGAGAGCCTGCTTCTCCCTCTCCCTCTGCCTGCCACTCTGCCTACTCGTGCTCTCTCTCTGTGTCAAATAAATAAATAAAATCTATTAAAAAAACCAGATTCTGCTTCTCGTCCATGAACTGAGAGTAAGAAAGTAACTCAGGAAAGGTGCTAAGGGGCAAGTTCATTGCATTGAGGCATTTTTGGTGAGTACAGATTTGATATGGAAATACAATTAGCAGTAAAAATAGTTCACTGGTACATTTAAAGGGTGAAAAGAAAGAAGTACTAGATATTTAGTTGTGTTTTACTTTGTGAAAAACTATTATCTGAAAATCCAAATTGCAAAACAGAAAAAATGAAGAGACCTTTATTAGCGTTATGAAATATCATGATGGGGTCATAAATACAAGGATTTTTAGAAGTCAAATTGAATAAATCAATAAATATTTCTTGATAATTTACTGCAATTAATAATAAATTGAATGAATCATACACACACACATGCATGCACCCTAAAATTGTATTTTAAACATCATGAATCAGTTAATTTATGTTTAACAACATTTTTGTTTAGTTTAGACTTTGAATAATTATTATTATCAGAATAATAGCCACACCTTTTTGTCTGCTATATATGACATATTTTATATATGTTTCATTTAATCCATAACTGTCTATTCTATAAGATAGGGAATAACATCCCTAATGTATGGATGATAAAAATGAGCCTTCAGAAATTTAAGAATCTCACCTAAGTTCATTTGACTGGTAAACATGAGAACTGGGCTTGAATCTATGTTTTTCTGATATGATTTGAAAACCAGAGTCTCTGTCCAATGTCATGTTTCCTCTCCTTGGAGAAAGTATTAGTACTACCAGATTTTGATGACAAAGTTATACAAATATTAATTTTAAATGGTATGAAACAGGTATGTTTGGATCAATTAATATCTAGATGGATAAAATTATTTTAATGTAAACCTAAGGAGATGCATCTAATTGCCATAATTCCATGTTAAAAGATGATTTGCATGTACATATTTTCTAGTTTAAGCAATATACTGTAATAATTACTTGGATGACAAACTTCATTAAGAATATCTTAAATAACTGGATGACATTTGGCTAACACATTATGTAATAAATGTCTTATTGAATTTAAATTAAATTCCTATTTGAGCAACCAAATTGAAATTACAATCTGGCTGATGAAATAGGAAAACCTAAATTGTAATGGGCAAGCATGAAGAATTACTTGACAATGGGAAACTCTAGGAAAATTCACAGATTTACAGACCATGTCCACTCTCTTTAGTTTATAAATAAGTATATATTTGTGATGATTATGCTTAATTAGTATTTTAGAGCTAAAAAAAATTAGCCATCATAGTTCAGTATTTTCCTTTTGAGGAAAAGAAACCTAAAGGTTAAAAGACTTTTCCCAAAGTCACATAGTTAGGGAGAGAGAGTATTAGGTTTATAAACCATCTCCTATATTCTCAATAAAAGTTATTTCCATTGCACTATATAGTCTCTTATATTTAAACAGGGCATATAATAATGACATATTGCCTGGTCCATAACAGTATTAGTGCCCATTGAATATCATTAGCCTGCTTTCAAAGGTTTGCTTAGCCTGGCTTCCATTCTTTAGTATTATCTCCTACACAAGCACAGGCATCACCTGGGATCTGAGATTCTGCATTTCCAAAAAGAATCAGAAGCTGATACTGCAGATGTGAGGACAACCTATAAACCGCAAAGCCTTACAATTTACCTATACTTTTCCTATATGTCAGACAATCAGACTTTATACCTTCCCCAGGGGTTTACTGCTTCCCTGGACCTCCAACTTGAATGCCCTCTTCCTTGATCTACTTATTGAAATTCTATCCAGCCATCCAGCCATCCAGCCATCCAGCCATCCACTCACCTATCTATCCATCTACTTACCCAATACCATTTGTTCATGAGTGCATTTCTTGGTCATTGCTTCTTGAAAATGTTTATTCTGGCCATCCCAGCTTTCCACATCTGTATGTGGTCTACCTGAAAAGTCAGCTCAGTTTAGTTCCCTATTTAATCTCTAGACTGCTCTACAAACACAAGGTTCAGGTGATGAGTGGTTCTCAGCCCTCGCTGCATGTTAGAACTCTTTTAAATACTAAATCCAGGTCCCATCCTTCAGAGTCCAATTGAATAGCCAGTTCTGGGGTGAGACACAGACACTGGTATTAAAAAAAAAAAAAAAAAAAAAACAACTCTCAGTGACTCAAATGTGAAGCCAAGATTGAGACAAATTGGTTTGTCTATGTGACCATACTGATCCTAATTTATATTCCAGTCTTAGAGGTTGGAAAGAAGTTATTTTAACAGGTGGTACATTCAGATACATGTGTGGACAAACCTCCAGAGTTTACAATTTGTTAGGTTTTGTGAGAGATCAAGGCTTTTGTATAAGTTGCTAATAAAAGTTAATTTAAAAGAAAGGGGGAAGGAAAGAATGAAACTATACCAATCCTAGCAAGAGAGTTCAAAATAACACGAGTCACCTTCCTACACTGTTATTCTTTGGCCCAGCAATGACTGCCAGACTCTGGGATAGCTTCCAGATTCCCTTCTAGAGTACAGTATCTCATGGGGTTAGTCATGGAAAGGGGAACATGGACGATAGCTAGCAGTAGTCTTGGAGATTTCTGCTGTTAGTCATGAAATAGATCATGTACCAAATCCAAATGCTACAACAAGGAATGGAAAATAAGATGTGAAAGCAAGAAGGTCCAAAATGTCAACTAGTACATGGGGAGAAGGAAGTAGTGTGGGAGCTAGGAAGGAATTCTTGTGCTTGGGAGAGCCCATGAATGCAATGGTGTGTGTGTCTGTGTATGTGTAAAGCAGTAACGAAGGTTATATGGGGTACTCCAAAGGATCAAGGGCCTAAACTTGAGCAAATACCAACCTCTACTCCTAATGCACCAGGCTCATTCTAAACCTGTTGTTCCTGATCAATTTCCTAGTTACAACAGACAACCTAGTCCCACTGCAATTTGTATTTCTGACTATCATAACACTATATTATTCTGTCTAACATTTTTAAGTAATCATTTTCATGTCTCTTACATTAAAGTGCAAGAGTCTTTGTCTCACTCATCTTTGGATATGACAAGGTACCTGGTACAGTTTGTTTCGATTAATAAATTGGCATACAGTAAACATTGTTCTCTCTATAAACATTGCATCATTATAATTTTTGGTTTGGATATCTATGCCTCTGCTTTCTCATCCTTTATTCAGCCACATTTTTTTTTCAAGATGGAAAGGCAAACCTCCCAAAACACAATAAAATTCTCTTCCCATCCTTGCCTGGAAAACTCTTAAAGATTCTTCAAAATATAATCACATTTGTCCTCCTCTGTGAAGCCATCTCCAGCATCTAAGTTAATATCTCATCTCTTCCCTGGGTACTATAGCTAGATCTTAGATAGGCTTCTATTGGTGGAAATATCACATTGTATTTTAATTACTTAATTGTACATTAATGTCTCACACTAAGCTGTCAGTTTCTAGAGGAAAGGGACCACTTCATTCATCACTGCATCCTCAGCATCCTGGAACATGGTAGGTACTCACAAGTATCTACTGAATTGAAATGAATATCTTTGTATAAAACACAGCCAGCTCTGTGCATTTTATGTAATTGGTGCTTCACTAAAATTTATTAAATAAAGCAGGTAAAAAACGTAAAAAAAAAATCAGTAATCATTTGAAAACAACTTGCCCATAATTAAGACAGTGCTTTCCTCTGTTGATATTTATTGTTGCTACATAAATAATAGAATTATGGCTTTGTTCTTGTATCTCTGCACTAATGAGAACATGGGACAATCTTCCTATACTGTAGTAGCTATACTGATAAGATTCATGTGAAAAAAATTCTTCTCAATCAGCCAGGACATAAGTTAAGATGCATTTGCATCTATTAACTTTGAGTTAAGTTCTCTTTGCTTTCCTAGACAGGTGGCAACTGCTTTTGTGCTCCTCTGAATATGAACAGCGTCTAAAATTTAAATCTCAATTGATGTTTCAAAGGTTCTTGGGTGACAGGCAGTTAACAGAAAGGAGAGTTTACTTGCCAAAGGATGATGGATTCAGTGAAGTTATGAAGCATCTTTAAGAAGACATGGCCATTTTCCATGTCATTAGATAACTCCCTCTATTTCTATCTTGCTTAGAATGGGTTGTCAACCATTTTCTTTCATCAAGATCATTCTTTCAAATAGAGATAGCAATGCAAATCTACATACAAAGGAGAAATATTGAGTGAAATACAGATGAAGTTGTAACCAATACCCACAAATATCTACTTATTCTCTTAAATGCTGATTTTCAGGGCTATTCTTAAGATGATTTGGTTATCTAAGTAAAGTGAATTCTGCATAGAAGGAAGACCCCTTTCCTCTCTAGCCTCTGTATCACATTCATAATCCATACTCAATTCTCCTTTAAAAAGTGACTGGCTCTGGAAAATGAGACAAGTTAAGCCTTATCAGTATTTTATACTTTCTTTATGCATTAGTCTCTCATACCATTTTATAGGAACTACTCTTGATGATAAAAGTATGAAAAGCATACAACCTCATCAAATCCCCAGCGCAATGAGATGAGATGAGGATACTCTGAAGAGGGGATGACAGGTGGAGGTGGAAATGTAGAAGTAAACCTCTAGTATTTTGCAGCCTGACCAGGGCCAATCTTTTTGTAAACAAACAGTAAAGTAATATACTACTGTGCACTTTAAAATTCATTTCTTTCAAATATATTGCTTTTTCTATAAACTAAGTCTCACAGAATTCTCAGAGGGTAAGAGCCCCCCAGAAAAAATCCCATTTATAAAAGCTAAGTAATAAATAGCTTTCATTGAGCATTTGCTTAGTGCCAGGGAAAGTACTTTACATGAATTATTTTATAAATGAATAGTCATTCATTCATATAGTTCATCTGTTCTAGCTACCTGAGCTACATCAGTAAGCAGCAATGACAATCAAAAGTCCCTGCTCTTGTGGATCTTAAGCAATAAACTTAATAGACAAGTATATGTTAAAGGTAGTCGTGCTATAGAAATAGCATCACTGTAGAATAGGGTAAGGAAGACCAAAAGTAAAAAGGCAAGATTTAACAAGAAAGTTAAAGAAGATGAAGGACAAAGCCAAGAGGACATCAGGGGGAAAAGTGTGCCACGCAGTGGGAAGGTAGAGCAAAAGCCCTAAGACAGGAACATACTTGATGTGTTGGAAATTAGAACAGCTAGTGTGTTGGGAGGCTAGAGTGGCTAGAGCAAGATGATGCATGAGCAAGGGGAGTAGTAGGAGAGGAGGACAGAGAACTAACTCAGGACTGGGATGGTAAGGGGGCAGGTAATGTAGGGCTGTGCAGGCCTTTGCAAGGTCCTTCATTTTACTTTGAGATAAATGGATATTTTGCAGAATTTTGAGCAGACACACAATATGATCTAACTTTTTATAAGTCCTGCAAGGAGGTGAGAAACGATGACTTCTTGGGCCAGGGTGATAGCAGGAGGAGGTATAAGAGGTGCTTGGATTCTAGTTATATTTGAAAGTAGAACCATATAATTTCCTCATGGGTCACATAGAGAATATGAGACTATAAGTGGGTTGTTTCAAGCCTGGGCAAACAGAGGGAGAAGTTTCCACTGATGAGATGGTGAAGGCTACATGATTTGGGTGACAATCAGAGTCTGTCTTGGACTTGTTAAGCTTGAGCAATCTACTATATTTCCAAGTGGAGATGTCAAGCAGATAGGTGTATACTCAAATCCTAAGTTCAGGAAAGAGGCCTGGGTTGGAAACAGAAGTGTGTACCTATTTCATATGTGAATGGTATGTACACACACACATGTAACAGGGGAGGACAGAAGATGGCTGAGTATTGAGTTCTGAACACTCAATGGTCAGGAAGAAGAGGAGGGATCAGCCCAGGAGACTGAGAAGAAATAACCAGTGAGGCAAGGGGAAAACCAGGAATATGTACTGTCCTTAAAGCCCAGAGAAGGAAGTACATTAAGGAAAATGGAAAAATCAACTATGCTTAAGGCTGCTTTTGAATTAAAATAAGATGAAAGCTAAGGAAAGACCTTTGTCTTTATCAACATGGAGGTAATTGATGTCATTATTGAGAACAGATTTGATGAGTCAGAAGAGGAAAGCCTCACTGGAGGGCTTTAAAAGAATTCTTTCTACATTCATGGCCCATATAGTATGCATTAAATAAAGATGTTCTTGAAATTGAAGTAGGAGGAAAATTCAGAGAGCATTTAATTTATCCTAATGTAGAGAGCTGATGCACATAGTACATGAGAAACATAGTAATCCTATTGGCCAAGGGCATGAGCTCCAGGGAGACCCACTGCCAGGTGACCCCTGGTAATGGTTCACTATTTTCTGGCTATTAAACAGTAGTCAGAGTCCATAAACTTGGTGCCTGTATATTAACAGCACCCTTCCCATAAACATTAGCTATGAGCAGTAGTCTCTGTGTAGCGTAAGGTTCCTCTTCTCTGTGAATTAAGATCTAAATGACAACCATTTGTTTACTTGATAAAACTAACACAATAGTGCCCATGCCTGTGGTTATTTAATATGAAACAAAAGGTGATCCAGGATAGAGCTTTTGTGAAAGTAGAAGTCAGGAAAGACTGATGGAAGAAGTTGGTGGCTAAAAGAGTTTAAGTGCACATGCATGTTTAGATAACAACTGCATGCAGAAATCACCAAATGTATGCTTTCTTAGAAATCTGTCTCGTAGCAGGCTGCATACTAGTTATCTGTGAGCTTGGGTGAAGCATTCAGAGTCCTCACATGCATGCCCAGCTCTGTGTCCAGTAACACAATGAGAATGACACCACTGAGATGTCATCTAGTCAGAATGGAAATAGGGAAGTTTAGTAAGTTATGCACCCAAACAAAGTATTCATATTCATCTCATCCCTTTTAAATTCCAGTCTCAATTATGCTTTAAAACATACACTTTATTACAAATACCTCCTCATAAGGAATATGGGGCCTCTGACTTGATCAATACCAGGGTCTTTCTGAATGAAGATGGTCCTTGAAAAGCTGCATATTTTTTTTTTTTTATAAAAGTATCTTCCTCCTGGGGCGCCTGGGTGGCTCAGTCGTTAAGCGTCTGCCTTCGGCTCAGGTCATGATCCCAGGGTCCTGGGATCGAGCCCCGCATCGGGCTCCCTGCTTGGCGGGAAGCCTGCTTCTCCCTTTCCCACTCCCCCAGCTTGTGTTCCCTCTCTCACTGTTTTTTTCTTTTTTAAAAAAAAAAAAAATTTTTGAAAAAAAAAAAAAAAAAAAGTATCTTCCTCCTCTGAGCAGGGCTTTGAAAGGAGGGTCAATAGATCAACCTCAGCCATGTGCAATTTTCATTTATCATTGCCAGTAACCCTAGGTTCAAGGCTATCCAAAGACTGCCAGACTGATTTGGTAAATCTCTGTCAAGGGAGAGATTATGATTTTTACAGTGCATCTGGAAAAGGAGCCAAGTTTATTATCTATCTATCCTGCTAGGTAACAAACTGTCTATAATATTCATCTTTCTCCTTCAATCCCTCTGGGCTATTTTGAGTGAAACTGGTAACAAATTTCTGCCATCTGACTGTTCCTTGATGTTTTCTAAGGTAATTAAACCTGCTTTAAGCAAAATTCATCACCATACTACAGGGTTGGAAATTTACAGAACCATGGTATAGACACAGGCCAAAGTCAGGTCTTCTGAACTTCAGCATTGTTTCTGCTCTAATAGGAGGGGGAAATTAATAGTAATTACAGTCTCAATTAGTTGCATAATACCATGCATATCTCATCGGTCTATTATGTTCTGAACAGGCAAAGAGAATAAAGTCACTTAGAAATCAGGATAGTTTCTAGGGAAGGTATGCTAATCCTGATTCATGTGACCTGGGAGAAGCAAATGGGGCAAGAGAATCTTCCAGGAGTAAAAAAATAAATAAATGTTTATTAAAAATTAGCTTAGTCAACTGTTTGGCAATCTGTCTGGTCCTCATCTCTAGGCTCTATGCACAAGTGGAACAGGATGCTCTGTCCAGTAAATTGAGAAAGTGTATGAGACATCTGAACTTTATACATTTTATACATTTTAAGGTTAGGGGAACATGAGGATCTTTTAGTCTAAACTTATCATCTTGCAGAATACCAAGGCCTGGATACATTTGCCTATCAACTTCTAAAAGTATTCTATTTTTTAGTGTTTCTCTGACATTAACAGTGTCCTAACAAATCCAGAGATTAGAGAAAGAATCAGGAAATCTTTCTCTTACTATTCTAATCCACAGACTCTTGGTATTGTTTTGAATCCTCGGACCTCAAAGAAATTTTTGCATCAGTCTCCAGCTTAGGCACCCCTTCTTCCAGGCATGCACCTAAGAGATCTTCATCCTCTCCTCTCTAAGCCAAAGAAGCAATATGACATACAGGGGGACATAAGTATGAATCCTGCTTCCCTAGAATTAGGCATCCAACCTAAGACATATCACTGGACCTGTGTGACTCTCAGATTCCTTAGCAGCAAAACCAAGGTAAGAATACCTTCCTGCAGAGTTTTTGTGAGGGTTAAAGTGAGGTTATTTACACAGAAGTACACAACACTTATAGAATAGCTAAGGGATGATGCAGAGATAGGATGTTGTGCTCACGGACATATGTGTTTTGGGACAAAACA
The DNA here is from genome assembly GCF_004348235.1 of Phoca vitulina. Classification (NCBI taxonomy): domain Eukaryota; kingdom Metazoa; phylum Chordata; class Mammalia; order Carnivora; family Phocidae; genus Phoca; species Phoca vitulina. Next base: position 64,118,700 of record NW_022589711.1, on the reverse strand, counting down.
GACTTGTGTTCAATTCCTAGTTTTGGTACTTCCTGGCAGTGTGGACTTGGGCTAGTTACTTTATCATTTAGGGACCTCACCTGCTAATTCAGAAAATGGAAATGATGGCTCTTCTTCATAAGGCTGCACAGAGTAAGGGTGATTAATGTACGTGAGGCACCTGGCCCAGGGTGCTTCACAAAGCACTCAGACATGTAAACTGCTGTCCGTGTTTAAACCTAAGGATGTTTTTGACTTCAAGACTTTGTCCTGAACTTCTATGTCATGCTTTATATCCATTTTGTTGGCTTTGAGAACCCTATATGCCAACGACTTGGAAATGTCTACCTCCAGCCCAGTTATCGCCTTTGGGCTCTCATTTTAACTGTTTACTTGGCGTTGCTGCTTAGAAGTCTCACAAGCATCTCAAACTTCACTGGAACCAAACTGAACTCCCTTTACCTCACCCAGCTCTGTTCCAATCCCAGTAGTTCTTATTTTGGGGAAATGGTATCTCCATTTACCCAGATGATCAAACCAAAAATTTTTAGAGAATGGCCTTTCCCTTTTGAAGTTGATAAAATATGGACATCTTTGGCCAATGGCTCCCAGAAAATCATGAATCATTACATCCAATTTCTACGTTAAAAAAAACAAATAGCAAGTAGATTATATCTAAGCAAAATTATGTAATAAAATATGGTCTTGGTATTTCATATTTTCCTTTCATAGATATTTTCTCTACAATCTAAAATATTAATACCTAATATCTCTTCCTTATATGTTTATTGGTAACTTTTTTCTAGTTATGGACCCTTTGTTCCTGAAACTTCTTTTCTCCCAAAATGTATTTACTTGGGTGAATGTTTGTTCAACGAATAGATATTACCTTCCAGGTAGCATTCTATGAGCTATTTATTCATAGGCTGTTAGGCACTTTGTAGACCAGAGTGACAATACTTTTATGTAATATGTAGATGGCCTATTACACTTTTGCCGAATTTGTTTAACGGAAACATCAGCCTAAATATAAGGATAAAAGTGAAACTTGATGAAAGCTTCAAAGCCACAAAATTTTTTTAAAGCAACCAGCATACTCAAAGCATTAATCACCTTGGGACATTAAATCAGAAATGGGATTTATTTCCCCCCTTGGCAATTCATCTGATTCTACGTACCAAGAGAAAAGTCTTAAAGGAAATAAGCCTTTTATGTACCACCACTTGAAATCTTCTGCTAAACTTTTAAATGATTTTTGTATTATACAACCATGCCCATATTCATCCAAGAATTGTAAGAAGTCATTTAACATGCAGAGATTGAGAAAGTAAATACCAAGTCTGGGCTTTAGGAAAAACAGTACTTCAGCCGAGGTAAACGCGTTTGTGGTGGAGAAAAACGAGGCATTAAAAAAGTGTGGAGGTGATTAGTGTTTCTGCTTTGAACTTGATGTGGTGAGACTGTCTCTAAACTCTAGGTGGGTGGGAAAAAGCTGAGGTTCAGGCTGACACAGGAAGTGCAGTTCTCTGCAGTCTGCACAAGAACATCTTGTTTTTCATTTCAGAATCTGGTACACAGGTTTCCTCCTGCGTTGGGTGGACACGGGTGGCCGTGCCTTGCAGGAGTCCTGCTGCAGGTGTTTGAGAGCATGGACCTTCACAAGCATACACACCTTACACTCTCTCAGAAACTAATATTCCCATAGGACTTAGAATCATATCCTGCTTCTTAGTTCAATCCTCCCAGCCTTTTGCAAGAGATGGGTGATTTACCATGTTTACCTCAGAGAGAAACAGAAAAAAGTGAAGAGGAAATGAAGCTGAGTCTTAGCTTTGAAACTGCCACCTGAGAAATTGTTCCCAGGCACCTGGGTGGCTCAGTTGGTTAAGTGTCTGCCTTGGGCTCAGGTCATGATCTCCTGGTATCAAGCCCTGCATTGAGCACCCTGCTCAGCTGGGAGCCTGCTTCTCCCTCTCCCTCTGCCTGCCATTCCCCCTGCTCGTATTCTCTCTCTGTCAAAATAAATAAATAAAATCTTATAAAAAAAAAAAAAAGAAATTGTTCTCTAGAAGCCAACTAAGTTCCTGGAAGTTGATTTTTATATTACCCACAATAATCAGTTGAAAATGAAAGTGCTGGGCAACATACTAGTTTTGCTTTTATTTTGCCAGATAACATGTTTGATCAAAAATAAGGAGCAACAAAATTAGCACCTGTATCTTGAATGATGTAGCTTGCCAAGCAACACCCTGCGTTTCTTATGTACATTTTTTCATTTAATATTTATAATAACTTTATAACATGGTTGACAATGAAGTTTCAGAGTTTAAGGCAGTAGGGATATGATGTTCTTTTATGAAAATTTACTGAACTTTTATTTATATTTTAGAGAGAGAGAAAGAGAGCAGGAGAGCAAGCACGGGCGTAGGGGGGTTGTGTGTGGGAGGGGCAGAGGGTAAGTAGAGAGAGAATCCCAAGCAGTCTCCCTGCCCAGTGCAGAGCCTGACGCAGGGCTTGATCTCACGACCCTGAGATCATGACCTGAGCCGAAATCAAAGACGAAATCAGAGAGGGAGACAAACCATAAGAGACTCTTAACTACAGGAAACAAATTGAGGGATGCTGGAGAGGAGGGGGTGGGGGGATGGGATAACTGGGTGGTGGGCATTAAGGAGGGCACGTGATGTAATGAGCACTGGATGTTACACACAACGGACGAATAACTGAACTCTACACCTGAAACTAATGGTACGCTATATGTTAACTAATTGAATTTAAATAAGTTAAAAAAAAGAGTCAGATGCTTAACAGATGAACTTATAAGGAGGCCCTTTACATTATACTTGGAATAAATCTTTTATAGAGAAGTCCCTATGAAACTAAACACAGAACATTACTTTATCACCAAAGAGTATCACAGCAGTTGAGATGAGGAAATTATACTAGGGTGCCTTGCTTTATCTCAAAAAAATTTTTGAAAGCTCAGAATGTCAAGAAAAGTTTAATTATTATTTCATGATCCTGATTCATGAGATAAAAAGTAGAAAAAGTAGAAAATTTTCACCCAAAACTGCCCTCTTTTTCCCTTATATTTTTTGTCTTTGGTTATGTCTCTTTTATATAGAAATGAATTAATTACTCATGAGATTTATCTCATTCAATAGTGGAAAGTAAATAATAGCTCATATAAGTTTTAGAAAGTATGGAAATAGGGAATCTCGCTTTACTCAGGACTATTTATAGACAAGAATATAAATAAATCACATTCAGTCTTTTTTCTAGTTGGGTAGGATGTATACATAGGAGAGATCCAAGGAACTCATAGGTCAGAACTTTAGTGAAGGGAGGAACAAGAAAATAGGAAGTGGTACTGCCTCGTGTGTGTGTGTGTGTGTGTGTGTGTGTGCGTGTTCAACATGCATATTATTAAAATATAAACCCCAGAAGGTGGGGAAATTGGTCCAAACTCCAGAGTACCTTTTTTGGACATTGTCTCCCCTCAAGAACTATTTATTATGTTTATGAAAAAAAATGTAGTATATGTGTACATATTGGGAGTGGTGTATTTTCCATTATTTTTCAAATATACCTATTAATTATGGGAACACACAACAGAAAAAGAAAAAGTAACTCATTCCTAATTTTTCCATCTACTGATAACACCTACTAGTATTTTGCTCTATCCTCTTCTAGTTTTATGCCTTCTCTAATATCAAATGGCAAGTTAATAATCTTTTCATGTTTAAAAATAGTTTAAAATCTTCTAATGCATCCATTGCATATCAGTTTTGGTATATAGGTAAACCTTAATTTACTGATTGAATCCTCTATTGTTGGGCTACTTGGATTATTTCAAATCTTTTATACTCTACACAAATATTCTAATTGCTAAATCTTCTGGCATATTCATATTTCTTTCCTTAAGATAAATATGTAGATTTAACTTTCTCTACATAGGTCTAAACATATATACTTATTAAGGTTTTGTTTTCTATTGGAAATTACTGCCTCAAAATGCCTGAGCTGTGAATTCGCCTTATACTGATACATAAAAATCCCCCATAATCTTCATTTTATCTAAATTCTTATAATAATATAATAAAACAGCATAGTATTTGTTTCTGGTGGCGGCTTTCACGTAACAGAGTTTTCATGAACTAATGTATAGTTGTCCACAATCTGAAAGACAAAAACACATCAGATGGTATATAGACTACAACTCGAGTTTTGATTTATTAGTTTCATTGGGATTGTGGCCTCCTGTCTACATTGTTATAGAAAGGAGAAATGTGTGAGATTAGAACAGCAGACAGCAAACTTATCTGCAAGGGGCCTGACGGATGCTTTAGGCTTCACCGGCCATAAGATCCCTCTCTGTCCTACTCAGCTCTAATGTGGTCAGTCCAGGGAAAACAGAGGTAGACAAGATGCAAATGAATGGGAGTGGCTGTGTTCTGATGGATCGGTGTAACTTACAGAAAGGCTTGTAAGTCAGAGCTGCCAACCTCTGCAATAGAATACTGGCTCTTTGCCTCCCTCATATTTATCTCAGATGGATGAATGGCCCAGAAAAATGAAATTCAAGAGCTTTATATTATTTATTATTGAGCAGTGTTGCTCTGGAGGTCTAGTCTCCACAACCTAGAAAGAAACATGATGCTATCTGATGTTCTCTCCATCAGTCAGCTTTCCTCTGGATTTCACCTAGACACCTCCTCTGGGACTCACCTCTCTAAAACAAACACCAAAGAAGCTTTCAAAAAAAGCAAAAACAAAGAAATCTCAGCCTATACCCACAAAGACAATTCAAAATGCCTTCTGATACAACTGTATCTTTTAGCCTCACTGCTCACATGCCCAATTCACAGATCTCTGTTTCACTTAGTTTTAGAATTCATCCAACTTTGTTATTTTGTCTCAACTATTTCATCTGCATTTCCCTCCACTGTATTTTACTTCTTAAACGCCAATCTTAAATTTTACCATTCCATTTGTCTTGGCTCTTCCTAACATAGTAACCTGCCAGCACAACTTTTTTGTAGAATTTAGTCAAATGTAAAAAAATAATAATAATAATAATGTTTCAAGTCTTTCCATGTAGCTTCTTGCATAAGGAGAAAGTTTTTATCTGTTCTCTACATACATCATTAGGGACCTCCATGTGTAGATCCAATGCTGACTGTATGGGCGGCAGAGAAATGTAAGACTTAGGACTATTCTTTAAAATGTTATAGTTAGTTCAGGGTCAGCAAATAAACCTATGATTACAGTAGAATATAAGTCATGATTTAAATATACACAAAAGCAAAAGCAAGGTGCAACTAACTCGAATTTGGAATTTGGGAAATGTTTCCTGGAATAAGAGATGCTTAATGTCACTCTTGAAGAATAAATACGATTTAGGGGGAAGGGACTTCAAGCAAAGGGTACAACAAGCCCAAAGATCCAGGAATAATAGAGAGAATGACCACATTTGTGGGAATGGATCTTGCTGATAAAGCCAAAGCCAAGATCTGTGGAGTGGGCATGGTGGGTGGGTGTTAGGCAACCAAGGAGGGCAATGATCCATCTGTGAATTGCTTTGAGTTCTAGCCTAAGGAATTTGTACTTTGCCCCAAGGACCATAGAAATCTTTCTCTATTAACCTAATTGGGAAAATAAAAAAGAACTTAAGACCTTGTGTTTAATTGACAGAACTGGGCAGAGAACCAAAAGTAAATTAACTCTACACAAGTCTCAGGATATTATTGGTTCTGCTGAGCCTGTTTTATAAAAGCTTTTTACATCAAGGTGAATGGAAATGATTTCTTGGAGTATTGAGTTCCCCTAGCAAACTACTACTAGCTCAAATACTTAACTTCTATCTCTGCATTGAGCTGTGAGTTCTTTCAGGGCTAGGACAAGGGCTCACTCAGAGAAAGCATTCCATAAACATGTATTAATTGGATGTTTTACTTCTTTCACTATTGTTTTAAGATTCTCATCTCCCTCCACTAAACAGTGTTCTCGATTTTTTCCCACATTTTCTTCTTAAGTGTAAAAGATGACGGAAATATAATAAGAGGGAGAGGAACTGTAAAAGAGAATTTAGTGATTGAAGGGCCATCTAACTTTATGGATGAGAAATCTCATCCATTGGTGTGGTGTACTTGTCAGGGTTCCATGCAAGATATGACAGTAGTGATACTTCACATATTGCACAACAAACACCGTGCCATGCACCATCTCATTTTCCCCTACAACAATGCTGGCAAGGTCGATATCATTGCTCCTATATTACAAATAAAAAAAGAAAGAGTCGTGGAGAAGTTAAATAATTGATCTAACTTTCCAGAGTTACCAAACAGCAGAGTCAGGACTCACACCCAGTCCTTCCCCCATTCATATACCCCTTCTCTAAAGGAGTGTTACTCATAGTGTGGTTCATGAGCTGACAACCCTAGCTTGTTAGAGATTCAGTGTCTTGGGCCGGACCTCAGATGCGATGAATCAGAATCTATAGTTTAACAATGTCCCCAGGTGATTCCCTTGCTCATTAAAATGTCTAGAAACACTGTTCTAAACTACTATACTACACAGCTGAGGCTCATAGCTGAAATTTTCAAGTTAAGGAATGAATGTTATAATACAAATTTATAATGTTTTATATCTTGATCCGAGTAGTGGTTACACAGGTATATACATATATTTAAAAATCACCAAGCTGTATCCTTACTATTGGTCACTCTATGCACTTTATTAGATGTATGTCATATCTAAATAAAAAAAAATAATAGATCCATCAGCATATTTATTAATTCAACAGTTATTTTCAGAGAGTGTGTGCTGGCAAAGTCTGGTGCTAGACACTAAGGATTAAGCACTAGAGAGTGAGACAGAGATAGATTGGGAGAGAGGATGTGTTTCTACATGGAATATATTGTGAAGAAAGGGAGATAGAACACAAAGTATTATAAAGCAGATTTTTAATTATAATAGGTGCTATGAAAGGAAAGACCATGTATGTAGTATGTAACAAGAAGGTCTAATTTAAATTGAGAGAGTCAGAAAAGGTCTCACTGAAGAAATGATGTTTAAGTTGGGATCTAAAATATAAGCAGGAATTATCTTGACTAATAGTCTAAGAAAGAATTTTTCAGGTGGAAAGTAGCATATTTGCAGGTGCTCAACTGGGAGAAAGTGTGGGACATCTGAGCACACAGAAGAAGGCTGGGATAGCTAAGATGCAGTGAGTGAGGAAGAGAATGGCCAGAGCTGATGCTGAAGAGACAGGCTGTGGGGGGGGGGGGGGGGCGGGCAGCACATACAAATATTTGAAGATCATCTTAGGGAGTTTGAGGACATTTTCTGAACTATATAGCAAGCACTACTGGAGATTTTTAAAGCTGCAAAGCAATATTATATACTTTACAGTTTAAAAAATTCACTCTGGCCTGTGTGTGAAGAACATTTTGGAGGGGGGACAAGAATAGAGTGGGGAGAGCAGTTAAGAAGCCATGCAGTGTCCTAGGCAATAGCAGTAGCTTAGATTAGGGTGTTTGATATAGAAATGGAGAGATCTAGATGAATTCAAAATACATTTTGGAGGTACACTCAACAGCTCTTGGTGATTGAATGTGGGTGGTATGGAAAACATAAGTGTTAAGGGCTCCCAGGTTTCTAGAGTATGTTGGGGGTGGGTGGGGAGTGGAGAGTACAATTTTACTTGGAGATATGTTAAATTTGAGATACTCTTAAGAAATATAAGTGGAGATGCCAAGTAGACAGTTGGATATATTAGTTTGGAGCTCAGAAGAGAAATTGGAATTGGAATATGAATTTCCAAGTCTTTTTCCTAGGGATGGGATACAGAATAAAAAGTGAAGGAGTCTTTTTTTCACCTATTTATGAAGAGGGCCCGTAATTAATACATAAGTAAAAGTGTTAAACATATTGTCTAGGTGATAGATATTGCCCAAGATCTATGCATTAAAACAGTTAACAAAACTTTAAAGCCAACAATTTGGTAGAGCATCAAAAATTAAAAAAAAAAAATCTGCATCTAGGGAGAGTCTGTGCATAGAATTTCTAGACTGCAGTCTTCTTGAGGACAGACAGCCATACATTTCCTTGCACATGGTAAACTTTCAGTAAATGTAATTAAATAAGCAAACAAAGAAACCTATCAACAAGTAACACAACGTACTGGCAAAGTAAAAACTGTGGGATATGGTTATTATCCTGGTATTGCTGCTAACTAATTTTGAGCAAGCTACTTAAAGCATCTGGGTCTCAGTTGCCACATTTGGAGTATGTTGGAAATAAAACAGATGAACTCTGAGATCCTATCCAGTTATAAGATTTATGGTTCAACAGGATCCTGTATGAATAGTGCTACCCCATATTTGCTCTCCTCCATATGCCCTTAGGACAGGGGAAGAGTAGTTACAAACTGGGATAGAAGAAAATAGAGTGCCTTGGTTAGAGCTGTCTCATCTACTCAGGAATATAAGGCAGGGGAACAGAACTCAGGCACCCTAGTGCCAAGTCCTGGTGCTTTCTACGACTCACAGTCAGGTTGCCTTTCAAAGATCTATTACATAGCAATGGGAAATTATTGTACTTCACTAGAAGCTGTGAAGTACAGTCAATCTTCATGATTCACACATTCTGTATTTTTAAATTCATCTACTTACTAAAATTTATTCATAACCTTAAAATCATTACTTGTAAGACTTTTGAAGTCATTCACAGATGTATACACAGAGGTGAAAAACTTGAGTCACCTGCCATGCACATTACCAGCTGACGTAGACCAAGATGACACTCTGCCTTCTTATTTTAGCCCTTACGTTGTGAATTTAGTGCCGTTTTTCATATCTTTGTGCTTTCTGTTGGTTATTTTGCTATTTAAAATGGCCCCCACGGGTGGTGCCTGAGTGGCTCAGTCAGTTAAGCATCTGCCTTCGGCTCAGGTCATGATCCCAGGGTCCTGGGATCGAGCCCCACATTGGGCTCCTTGCTCAGTGGGGAGTCTGCTTCTCCCTTTCCCTCTGCTGCTCCCCCTGCTTGTGCTCTCTCTCTCTCTCTCTGCCAAATAAATAAATAAAATCTTAAAAAAGAATGGCCCCCAAGGGTAGTGCTGAAGTGCAAAAATGTGGTGTTGTGCCTTATGGAGAAAATACCTGTGTTACATAAGCCCTCAGGCACAAGTTGCAGTACTGTGGGTCCTGAATTCAATGTTAATTAATCAAGAGCATATATTAAATAAGGCATATGGAAATGGAAACACACACAAAACCAGGTTATGTATTGATCAGTTGACAAAAATACTGTGACCAAAGTTTCTCAAGAACCTAACCCTGTATTTCTTCCATGAGCAATTGTTCAGTATCTACCAATTCAGTGTTTGCAGTGACTTCACAGAACATAACTACCTCAAATAATGAGAATCGACATTCTTATGTGCACACCCTCCTATATGGCATTTAACAGGTACAGGAACATTAGGTCTCTAATTGTATTAGCTCACAGTTCCCTAAGCAGGCTGAAGTCAGAGTCCTGGTTTGTGGCACTTTCTTCAAACATATATTGAATGTATGCTACATGATATGCTTGTGCAAGTCTTTGGGGACACAGGGTCATCAATCCAAACAGTGTCCCTGCCCCAAGGCACTGACAGTGTGGTGGGTGATAAACAAGTAGGATACTGCAACAATTAAATGTGATTACTGGTAAGGTCTTGAAATGGTTAGATATCAGATGTGGCTACACCAAAGGGACATGTTGTGAGCAGCCTTGGATGGAAAGAAGAGATCTGTTTTTAAAAAGGAGGGGATAGGAGAAGAGAAGTAGAACGAGCAACTGTGAAATTCCAGTATTTAACACAGATTTACTTACTTCTGAAGTGTTTGAAGCCCTTTCTACCTCTAGGCTTCCAAAGTACAAAAATTGTAGCTATGGAAGAGAAATTAATCTGAGCTTTAATCAAGAAATTATTTTATGAAAATAACAAAAATTGCTTTGGAGAATTATTATAAAAATAAGTGAAATTATAAATGCAAAAGCACTATGTGACTTGCAAAGGCTTCAATGCATCAAATTGGTATTTTTTTAAAAACAAGTTTATGTTTTAGAAGATTTAGATTTACAGAAAAATCGAGAGCATAGTATAGAGAGTTCCCATATATTCCATTCAGCTTCCCCTGTGATTAACATCTTAGATTAGGATGGTGCATTCATTACAATTATAAGCCAATATTGATACATTATTAGAAACTGAAGTCTATCATTTATCCATATTTCCTTAGTTTTTGCCTAATGTCCTTTTTCTGTTCCAGGATCCCCTCTAGGATGCTACATTACATTTAGTTTTCATGTCTCTTTAGCTCTTCTTGGTCATAAAATTTTCTCATACTTTTCTTTTTTTTTTTTTTTAAAGATTTTATTTATTTATTTGAGAGAGAGAAAGAATGAGAGAGAGAGAGCACATGAGAGGGGGGAGGGTCAGAGGGAGAGGCAGACTCCTCACCAAGCAGGGAGCCCGATGCGGGACTCGATCCAGGGACTCCAGGATCATGACCTGAGCCGAAGGCAGTCACTTAACCAACTGAGCCACCCAGGTGCCCTTTCTCATACTTTTCTTGTTGTTGATGACCTTATCAGTTTTGAGGAGTTCTGTAGGATGCCCTCATAATTGGGATTTGTTTGATGTTTTTTTCTTATGATAAGGCTGGATCTACAGGTTATTGCAAGGAAGACAGTGTTTGTTTTATATATTTGTAATACGGTTAGATTTTCTTGTCATATTCTGCATTCCTTCCTGAGATCCCCTAACTTCTTCCTAAATGTTTTTTTCCTAAATTGAATAAAGTTCACTGTTTGTGCTGTAAATTTCTATGGGTCTTGACAAATGCATAATATCATGTATGAACCATGACAGTATCATAGCTTCACTGCCCTAAAAATCCCCTGTGGTTTACCTATGCATCTCTCCTCTGGCTCCCCTTCCACCATGGGAACTACTTATCATTTTATTGTCTCTATAGTTTCGTCTTTTCCAGAATGTCGTACAGAACAGATCACTAAGAGATGTCTTTTTTTTTCTTATTTGAGAGAAAGAGGCAGAGGGGGAGGGAGAGAAACCCAAGCCAACTCTACACTGAACATGGAGCCCAATGCAAGGCTCGATCTCATAACCCTGAGATCATGACCTGAGCCAACACCAAGAATTGGATGCTTAACCAAAGATTTGATGTCTTTTGAACATAATTATTTTAAGAAAGTCTTTACAGTTGCCAATCGCTCGACCTAACTATATTTTATTTCTTATATTTTTAATAAACATTTATTTCTTAAATAATTTCCTTTTTCTGTGAAATTGTTTTCTCTGTATGAATTTTCAGGAAAATGCTTATTTCTCCTATAAGTCTATTCTGCTGTGATGAATTTTTCTATGGTAACTATTAGTTTTACCCAGGCCTCTTTAAAAAGTCTGTGAATAAAATGATCATTGATCTTGTTACTATAGGGTATACGTGTGACTGGTATTGGTGCAAAAAGTAATGTAGAGACTAAAATGCTTTAGGCACCTGGCTATTTTAAAAGGAAACTAAAGTACAGATTCCAGACCCTTCATTTTCCTACCAAAAATGTGGGTTGGTCCCCAGTTAAGTGGAATATTAAGCTACACAGAACACAGAATTCCACAGTCATTTTAAAAGTTATGGACTGCATTCTTCATTTATGACACAGTATCAGTATATTGATTGCAAACTTTAATCAAAAGCAAAGTCTTTTAACATTCAACCTAAATTATCTTAAGAAATGAACATCAATAAAAACCTAGTTATATATGAATTGGAAGAGCATCCTGACATGATGGTTCTTTCCTGTTAGTCTGTGGATTTATATATATATATATATATATATATATAAAGGAAACAGCAGTTGCCATGGCAAACTTCTGGCTCTGTTGAATACTGGAACATGGCATATAAACCTAGGATTTGATGAAACTATGCAATTTTGAAATGAACAGGCATATTTTACATTGCCATTCACCTTATGCTGGTTTAGATTCTAGAAAGTACAGCTGTCCCATTTAACACAAAAGAACAGACATTTGAGTTTAAGAAACACTAAATATTCTTGAAATCACAGACTGAATTTTTAATATCATGAATCTAGAATTCTAATATTTTTAGGACATATAAATTATTGAACAAGAAGTTAAAGAAATTATCTATGTCTTTTTTCCAGAGGCTGATTTCATAAGAAAAGCTGCCATTACATTAATAAAGAGTGCTTTCTCTGCATTTAGATCAGAGATTATAAAATGTAGTTTCAAATCTCTTTCAGTAACATGAGGCCCATTTCATATATATCCACAGCTATCCAACTGGGGTAACTTTTTAAGTTTTTTGGTCATTGAAATTCATTTGTATTCATCCCAATCTTCAGGAATATAATAAATGCGTGGTATTCATGTTGATGACATATACTCCATAAAAGTTTAATTGTCATTCTGCATTAATTAAGCCTGAATTAATGAACACTTTCAAAGTTTTGCAACAGTTGAATCACCAGTTCTCATCAAGCGTGACTGAAGCAGAATTAGCTCATTCTGAATGCGAAAGTGATCCAAAAGAAAGAAGGAAGAAAAGCAAGAGAGATACACAGAACCTCACTCAATTATAATATTGAGTAAGCTGAGTGCATTGGCAGAAATGACAAATTCCAGGTAGAATCTAAATCTAAGATCAATATCTTTGTTTTAATTGTTGTAAGTAGACTATGATTTTTTTTTTCCGTTATGTGGAAAGTTTTGAACACTGTAACTCGAAACGTGCCTGCATTGCTCCATGCTGGGAAAGATGTCTACGTTCAGGGCTGATTCTCTGACCAGTTTAGAATGGTGAGTGGGTGGTTGGGATTGGCAGGTTTCAGGACACATGACCCAAAATATAGCACCTTGGCATACTGAATATTTCAAGCTGAAAGAATTTGAGAACTGGCAGGTACAAGGACGACTTTCTGAACTTCCCCTGAAGCACGTCACAAAACCCTCTTATGAGGTGTCCTCCTTATACCTGGAGTAAGGGAACATGCTTATCTCCAAGACCCTGAGAGGAATCTGAACATATAGGCCTTGCTGTTTTCCCTGGTTTACTACACTTAGAACAACAACAAAAAAGATTATCAGCTATCACATTTTCCCACACATTTCCATTCTTACTCAAACCTAGCATAAAAACACTCAGGTTTAACCACATCTTAGGTCTTCATTTCCTTATGAAGGCTCCTGTGTCATGTAAAATTTATATTTAATACATTTGTATGTTTTTCTCTTATTAATCCATCTTTTGTTATAGGGCCCTCAGCTAAGAACTTAGAAGAGTAGAAGAGAAAGATATTCTCCTCCCCTACATGATTTAGGATGAACTAATACTGTAATACTCCTACCCTTTCCTCATTTAATTCTATCACCCATTTTTAAAGGGAAACATAGTCCCCCTTTCTAAAAGTGTCAAAAGTGAGAATTAAAGGTGTGCCATGACTCATCCAACTTGTCAATGGCAGAACCAGAAGCAAACGCAATATTTCTGACTAAATTTAATCACCTTCTGCTCACTGGATACCTAATGCTGCCTTTGAATAAGATAGAAAAGATTACTGAAAATTGAAATTATCTATACAGCCTACTGTCTGCATTAACATGACTTTACTATTCTACTGTCCTTACAAAGAAAGTTTTAGTATTCCAGGAAACTCTTACTCAGGAAGATAAAAGTTGCAAATTACTTTATTAAACAAGTTCATTATTCTGATGAACAATTATGAATTATTCATTCCAGGAATTCCAAGTCTTCAATAGAAAGCATCAAACAACAGTTTGCATCCCAAGACTAAACCTTTGCATCAAAATCCTCCTCTTCCTGTGTCTACCAATTCTACACTATCAGTCATGACCTTTACCCAATCCTATTCAAGCATACCTTCCCCACACATCTATCCCACATTGATTTCAACATAATTTCAAAATCATACACCAGACTTCAGTATCTTAATAAATGTCCCAATGTTGTTCTTCTCCCTCTGCAATGCTACTGAGACTGTTGGAGGTAGTGTTCTCCCTTACCATGGTAAGCAATAAAAATTTTTTGTCTTATCAGCCGGTTATTTTTGTGATATTTTGGAGAGCTAGCTTTTGACAGATAGGAGAAGTTGGCTTAGATTAAACTAAAAGAAAATGTGAGTTTATTTCAGACATACTGAATTTGAATTGCAAGTGGAACTTACAGATAGAAATGGCTATTTGCCTTTCAATATGATCTCAAAAATCATACTCTCTGGGAGCTTCCTCTAATCCTCTGTTCCAAATCTGAGTTTAATATCTGTGGAACCAGAGAACCCTGGGCATACCTCATCATCATATCACTTTGCAAAGGATCTGTATACTACATGTAGCACTTACAAAGCATAAAAATGAAATAAAACTTCATTGCTCCTACCCAAGTTCTGAACTGGAACATCCTTATTAACATTGAAGCTACCTGAAGGCTCCTGTCCATCTCTTCCTACTGCCTTTCCCAGCCCTTAGAAATATCACTGTCCTGTTTTGAGACTAAGAGCTATCTTTTAAAAACAAACTTTAATTCTGTCATATATGTATGTCTGCCTATACTTCATTTTTAATCTTTAGAAAATGGAATCACATGCTCTTCTGTAAGTTCCCTTCTATACTAAATATGATATTTCTGATACTTATCTCTGTTGTAGGTAGCTATAGGACATTCATTTTTTTTATTATGTTAGTCACCATACAGTACATTATTAGTTTTTGATGTAGTGTTCCATGATTCATTGTTTGCGTACAACACCCAGTGCTCCATGCAATACGTGCCCTCCTTAATCCCCATCACCCGGCTCACCCATCCCCCTACACCCCTCCCCTCTAACGTTCATTTTTATTGTTGTTTTTGTGGCACTTCTCACATACTTGTCAAAAGTGATAAAAGTTATAATTAAGTTAGAGATGATTGCCCTAGAAAGATAGGAATTCTTTTTAGGGAGAAAAAGAATACTTTCCTTCTTTAGAATGATACCATGATTGACCTGTATTGATTATGAAAAGAGAAGCCCCTGTGCAAGATCAGGAGAGGGAAGCCTGAGACAAAGGGGCTAAATGGCACTACTTATATGCCATGGAGTTTGTGGGGTTTGTAGAGGCTGTGGGCCCACTGCTGGAGAGGGGAGAGCTCCATGGAAGAGAGGAGATCCTCACAACTAAGGTAGGAGGCTGAGACTTGTAGAGAAGGATACCAATGAGAAAATGCCTACCAAACATCAGTATTTCATTGTTTCCCCTTCTTGCTTTCTGTAGTTCCTCTCAGTTATGCCCAGTACTTGTGTAAAAGTCTATTACTGGCAAAAGCCGGTATTTGTAGGACTTCAGGATATGAAACAGGAGAGGCAGTGATGATCCCTGTGTGGAGACAGGACAGCAGCTCCAGGAAGGAATATGTCCTTAACACTAGACAGGAATTTGAAGCAAGTGTTATCCAGGTATATGAAAGAGCCCTGGGACTGCTCGAAAATGGGGGGCGGGGGTGGGGTGGGGTGGGGAGGTGGATCACCGAGCATCCCACAGTATGTGGGATGAGGGCCAAAGTTATATTGTCTAATGATTAAAGGAAAGTGTGAGACTCTAAGTGCTAGGGGAATTAGGGACTGATAATTACATAGTGAACTGAAATTGTTGGGTTTTCTATCTTCCCCATAGGAACTCTAAGGACTAGTTTATGCTTTTTCTCTCCTTATGTCTCTGTATTATATATCATGAATGAACAAATGAATGAATGAATGAATGAATGAAGAGAAATGAATGAACACCCTTTGAAACAGAAATAAAGACTCCAGAAAGATCAAAGCTGACGATTAAGATATGGAGTTCATCAATTAGAATTTAAAATGAGTTGCAGATGAAAGAGAAAAGGCCATCTAGAGAGAAGAGGAAGGTTTTCAGTTTGAGGAATAGCCCCATTAGGTTAGGAAGTGAAAGACAGTGCCCTGCAGTCCGCGTACAGAATCCACCATTTCTGCTGAGTTTACCATCAGGCTGACACTTGCCCTAACCTCCGACTCATGGAAACTATTTGCATCAAAAGTCATTCTCCATTGAACAGAGTTTTTTGGTTGCCATGGTAAGAGAGGGACAAAATAGCTGAATGCAAGCAGAGCTGTTAGCCATCCTGACAATCTTGCTTCCCTCTATTGAGTCCTCCTGTGACTAAACTTGCTAGTTACCAGTCCCAAGTAGAGGTTGAGTTTCCTTGAAGAGTTTTTATTTTGTTTCTGTTCTTAAACCTTGTTGTCTCCAGGCCTTCCTCCCCTATTTACTTTAATTCTTAAAAGAGGATTTATGATACAGTCTCCTTGATCATCCACCTGGCTAGTGTCCAATTCCAAATAGAATATTCAAAATTGAAAACATATTAGAGGAATAATTATACATTACAGAGAATAAAATATCTGCTGTCTTAATCCTTGAAGAAACAGATATTCATCTCCTGAAGGACAAAACAATCAGTGTTCTCTGGAATATAATAAGCTTACAACATTGCATTCAGACATGGCACCGAGGAAATCTATAGAGTTTTGCTCCTAAGTGTGGTCTGTGGGCCAACAGCACTAATATCAACTGAGAGATTGCTAGAATTACAGACTCCCAGATCCCATCCCAGACCTGCTGAATCAGAATCTTCATCCTTATAAAATTCCCAGGTGATTAGTATGCATACAGATTTTAGGAAACATTGTTCCAGAGTATTGAGGAGAAACTTCAGGGCCTACCTTGAGGGAGTAAAGACCTCTGGAAGACTCAAGGCAGGGGTGAGTCCTCTGACCCTCTCCAACCTCCTCACCACCAGAACAGTGTAGTTTTGGTCTGATTATTTTTTTAAGTTTTGAAGTTCCATGTTAAACTTTAAAAATGTAATCTCTTGCTTAGGGAAAGTTTGAAAGTCATCAAACAAGTGAGTTTAAAAGTACCCTAGAGTGGTGGTTCCCAACCTGTAGGCTGGGGATCCTAAGCAGACACACACACACACACACACACACACACACACACCCCTATCTGCTTTGTCTGGCGCCTGAATTCTCAGTATCTTATACTATTTTAAAAATACACATAGGTGCCACTAACATTAATGAACCATGTTCATTTCAAAGTAGAAATTTACAAAAGAAGAAAAGGAGGAGCTAACAAAAGCTTGATAATGGTCAGCAAATGGAGGAAATAGAGGAGGAAGAACACTCACTCAAATCTAAATCATAGAAACTGGATGAAGGAAGATTTTCCTCTTGTGGATGGTCAGCAGCAGTAAATATTCAGAGAAGAGAAGCAGGAAAAAATGTGTCCTAGGAGACGTTGCAATGTGACGTCTGTGCACTTCTTCAGTTGTCAGTTTATTTGTCTGTCACAGGAAGCAGTTTGGTGGGTTCTGTCGTTTTATAGCCATAATAATGTTCTGAGCCAAACCAGCTGCCTCGGCCTGTTGCTGTGACCTCAGAGGCAACAGATGAGGACTGAGAAAGGAACATTGGATTTGGCAATTAGGTGGTTCTTGGTAACCGTGGAGAGAGCAGCTTTATTTGAATAATAATATTGAACACCAAACTGCGAGGGGGTGAGGAAGGGAAGTTAGCAAGATGGCAAATTTAGATACTCTTTCACTCTAAAAAAAGGTATACTAAGAGAAAGAAAAGAGAGTAATTTGAAGAGAGACCAGGTTTTAGGGACGAATATTTTTTTTAAGATTTTTATTTATTTATTTGACAGAGAGAGACACAGCGAGAGAGGGAACACAAGCAGGGGGAGTGGGAGAAGGAGAAGCAGGCTTCCTGCAGAGCAGGGAGCCCGACGTGGGGCTCCTCAATCCCAGGACCCTGGGATCATGACATGAGCCAAAGGCAGACGCTTAACGGCTGAGCCACCCAGGTGCCCACAGACAAATATTTTTTAAGGCAGTGAAAAGCTAAGTGAATTTGTAAATTGAAAAAACAAAAACAATAGGAAAATTGAAGAGGAAAAAAATAAGGGAGTAGGTGATAAGACTCATTCTCATGGGAACCTCAATGACATAGGTAGAAAACGAGAATCATTTCTGCTCTATTCTACTTATGCAAACTATTTTATTATGAATTTTTTAACAGATAGTGAAATTGAATTTTTTTCAGTGAATATCTATATGCCCACCACTATGTTCTGCATTAACATTTTGCTCTGTATTATTACATGTCTATCCATTTATCTACCCCTTAATTCTTCCATTTATTTTTGATACATTTTGAAATAAATTGCTTTCCACTAGAATCTGTATCATGAATTTCATTAATTAGAGTTCAGTACTTGTTTACAATATTTTTTCTTTTGAGGTACAGTTTATACACAATGAAGTGCAAAATTTCACATGTACATTTGCTGACTTTTGACCAGTGCACACGTCTGTATAACCCAAACCCCTATCAAGATAGAGACCCTTCCCATCACTCCAGGAAGTTCCCTCATGTCTGTTTCCAGGCAATCCTCACCCACACCCCCAGAGTCTACCACTATTGTGATATTCTGATGTTTTTCCATGTAGATTAGATTTTCTAGCTCTAAAACTTCATGAAAATGGGATAGTACCAAGTTGATAAGGCTTCTTTAACTCAGGCATAAAGTTTTTGAGGGCCATTATTTTGCCTGGTGGGTCAATAGCATATTCCTCTTTATTGCCAAGTGGCTTTCAGTTGTGTGACCATTCCCCCAGTGATGGACGTCAGTACAACTAAAGCTGCTATCAACGTTTTTGTACAAGTCTTTTTGGGGACATATTTTCATGCACCTTGGGTAAATATTTAAGAGCAGAATTGTTGGGTTTTAGGGTTGTTGTATGTTCAAAGAAACTGAGACACATTTTTCCAAAGTAACTGTACAATTTTACACTCTCACCAATAATGCAGGAGAGTTCCACTTTCTCCAAACCCTCTCTAATATTTGATAATTTGGGTCTTGCCATTCTGCTGGGTGTATAGTAGTATCTCACTATGCTGATAATGTCGGAGTTTCATTTTATTTTTTGGTATTGGAAGGTCATCTCCCATAGCACTCATGTAAACTCATTAATATAGCACTTTTTTTTAATAAAGATTTTATTTATTTGACAGTGAGAGACACAGCGAGAGAGGGAACACAAGCAAGGGTAGTGGGATAGGGAGAAGCAGGCTTCCAGCCGAGCAGAGCACCCAATGTGGGGCTCGATCCCAGGGCCCTGGGATCATGACCTGAGCCGAAGGCAGACCATTAACGACTGAGTCACCCAGGCACCCCAATATAGCACTTTTAACAGAAGATTGAAATTGCTAGTCTGTAAATTTATCCCCCACCTAGAATAAACTGCTTATAGACAGGGGCCATGTTCTATTATTCTTTATTTTTGCTCTAGCATTAGCCCAGTGACTGTGTTCAATAAACGCTTGTTTAATTTAATTGAATCAAACGTGTTCCCGCTGGCAATTCTATCAACGAAGAAGTCAGCATGGAAGCTTCTTCCTCCCCTTGTCTTCATTTTTTAGGAGATCAGTTGGCCAGTGGCAGTATGAGTACAGAGAAGAATGACAGTCACAGGAGGGGAAAACAGCATGGTATGTTCCCACTGAAGACAGACACAGGCTGGCAGTCTACTCTACCTAATATTTAGACATATTCTTCAGAGCAAAAACTTGCATATGAGATGAAAGTTGTTTTTATCAATTATATGTCAGCCATCTGGACTTTTGCTAACAGATACTACAGACAACTACAATGTGGACAATAATCAGAAACTAAAACATAACTTCCAGGGAATAACAAAGGGTATTTTATTGCCTTAAAAACAGCATGAAGCTGAATGCTAGAGGCTGTTTTTATTTGTATGCAGTAATTCCCAAGAAATGTAATGAAATTCTTGAAGCATATTATTGCTCTAGTGACATACCGAACACACACACACACACACACACACACACACACACACATCCTGTAACGTAGCTTTGGCTCATAAGCATCCAAAAATAATCACATACCATGCTTTTGAATTCATTCATATAGGACTAAAGCATTTCTTGTCAATTCACTCTTAAGAGCACTTGGATGAATTGCAAACTTTATAAAAACATGTGAAGATGATAAATGCAGAATGATTTATGAAATTATAATAAATCAAGAATTATTTTGCTGTAACAGTGAAATGTGTGGTAGGTCACAAACATTTTCAAGTAAAAGGGCTATTATTGGCATTATTGCTAAACACATCTAGTCTCGTTTATACTAGAACAGTATTTTTCAAATACATACCAGATAATAGCATATAGCCATGTACCAAGATCATACACGTGGCATTCAGAATATGATGTCTGAAAAAGCAGCAATTCTGCCTATTAGAGTCAACTTTGTGTTTCTTCTCATTCCTCTGCTAAGGAATGAGTTCATTCCTCATAACCACATAAGATGAGTGACAGGAAGGGTCTCTATCCTCTGCTATTCACTGTAAGATGGAAGTCAAATCAGGAGAGGGAAAGAGTGGGTAATGAAAAAATGTTGAATGCCTACTGTGGCGAGGTCTGCTAGTTGTCCACAAAAACGTTGTTTTTCTTTTTGTTTTTTCTTCCTGGAATGGCCTCTGGAACTGTTGAGACAAGGGCTGTATTTTGTAGCTCTCCTGGCATCCACGAATAGCCATATATTAATTCTCAACAGAGGAATATAAACAAAAGTGATGTGTACTACCTCTAGGCCAAGACTTTTAAAAAGAAAATAAGTCTCCCCCATCATCTTCCTTTCCCTGTAATGGTCCTGAATCACACATAGCGGAAAGTGACCTCATTACCAGGAATACTTGCACTGGACTGTTACATGAATGAGAGCACTTATTTAGTTAAGCTACTGAAGTTTACCAAATATAAAACTGAGACCCAGTGACCTCAGTGGCCCTACCGGCTTGACCAAGTTTACACAGCTAGGAAAAAAATTAAACAGGCTAGCATTTTAACCTAGGTTTGCTTGGCTTCAAAATCTATACTCTACATATTGAATGGAGCACTGGGTGTTATATGCAAACAATGAACCGTGGATCACTACATCAAAAACTAATGATGTAATGTATGGTGATTAACATAACATAATACAATAAAATTAAAAAAAAATCTGTACTCTACAAATCCACCCATATATCCCTGTAAGTCATAATATAAGCTTTACAGGAGTGTAAAAAGTTCTAGCTAAGGTCACATAGGTCTTTAAGCAACAAACTAGGGAAAGTAGACCCAATATTCTTTTCACTAGACTATAAAACAGAAGTGAGCAATATTTGTTAAAAGAATGCTCAACTCACAACATGTACCAATTAATGCAAGGAAGCAATCCTTATTATGTTTAGAATTTATCCCTCACTTGATTAAAGAAAATTTTGCCAGTGTTTACTCATCTAGAACAGGAGTTGTGCACATCACTTTATCTGATTGCTCATCTTGCGGGTCTTCTGTTTCATGTATTTACAAGACTTTTACTCATTTGAATCAGAACTTTTTGCCAATATGTTTTCATTACGTCATGCATAAAACACTGTAGAGTAAAAATGAAACTTTTCAACATAACATCATAAGTTGCAGGCACTAGGAAAAATTTTAGAGCCCTTATACTATAAGCTTATTTTACAGATTAGGAAATTGGGACTTAGGGAGTTTAAATGATTTTTCCAAATGTATGAAACTAAGTACAGTAACCCCTCCCTTACATTCCAAGACCCCCAGTGGATGCCTGAAACCATAGATAGTACCAAACCCTATATGCCCTATGTTTTTACTCTACATACATACTTATGATAAAGTTTAATTTATAAATTAGGCATGGTAAGAGCTTAACAACTAATCATAAAATAAAATAATTATAACAATATTCTGTAATAAAAGTTATATGAAGGTGGTCTCTCTCTGAAAATATCTTATTGTACTCTACTTGCCCTTCTTCTTCTTGTGATGTGAGATGCTAAAATGCCTGTATGATGAAATGAATTGAGGTGAATGACATAGACATTGTGACATAGCATTAGGCTATTACTGATCTTCTGACAACACATCAGAAGGAGCATCATCCACTCCCAGACCACAGTTGATTTCAGGTAACTGAAACCTTGGAAAGCAAAACCATAGATACAGGAGGACTATCACACTGACAAAGCTGAAACTATATCATGAATAATATTACCTTTTTTTCCACTTTACATCTTAATTTTAGAACTTTTTGGGTAACACAAATACACTAAAGTTAAAATCAAGAAATCATAGAAATTAATAAAAAAATAATAAGGCAGTGTTTGTCAATTGGGATGTTCTTCGTGATAAGGAGGAAGTCATGGTAATCATGAAAGTGTGAGAGAAAAAAAACTATGTAAAATTGGCATTAATATTCACTAATAAATATTTAGTATAAAACTAATTCCATTACTAACACTTCAAATAGCAACTATCTCTATTACATTCATGATTCTGTTGTGGTTATAATCTTTTCAAAGCTAAAAGGAGGCTTTGTTCTAGCAAAATAAAGTATAAGCCTCTTTATTTTTCTTTTTACTAACATGATTTCTATGCAGTATCTTCAAAAACCACCATGTCAGAATGAAACTTCTCACAAGACTTTTGCTCTTGCTCACTGCACAATTACCAAAAAAGTGGTAGAATCTATGCACAACACTTATTTCCAATTTCAGTTTAAGGAACCAGGATGTGAAGTCATAAATCGTTAGTGTCTGTAACCATCTTGCTGGATGGCACCAGCATGGCAAGTCCTGGAGAGCTCAATTAGCCCAAAGCTTTAGCTGCTCAGGATTTATATCAGTTACCCAACAGTGGGTGTTTTATGGGAAAAGTCTTCCCAGGGGTTTCTGAAAACTTCATTGCTAAACTGCCAGTGATAGAATAAAAGCATGTTTGGTATTGGCCTTCCAGATTGAAAATGAGCAGTTATTTTCACACTATTATTGAAAGCCTGACAGATACAATGGAACAGAGGCAACCATGAGAGTTCTATGATTGGGCATGGAAAACTGAAATAGGAGAGATGAATAAAATCTCAAGGCAAAAAAAGAGAGTAAACTATTAAATTGACTATCAAAATGAGGTATATCTTTCTTTTCAGCTTACTGAATTTGGTGGACCTGAAAGTGTGTGTTCAAAGACACTGTTTCATTGTGTTTTAAGAAAATAGGGAAATTAAGTACAGAAAGGCATAATAGTGGATATAATTAAGACATCAAAGAGTCCAGTTGAGCTGGGAAGGAGAATTCTTAATGAAACCAAGCTCTAACCTTATAAAGCCATAATCTGATAATTTAATGGGGGACAACATATCCAAAATAACAGGATCAAGTGATTTGTTTGTGATCTATGCTGCAAAAGGTGAGAATCTATTACCTCATTTTACTTTGTATTGTATTTATGGAGAAGGAAGTTATTTTTTAGTCATAGCTGAAGCCAGAAACTTTCAGCTTAGATCTCAGAGAACACTTAGCTTCCTCACCTTCCCAAAAAAACAAGGATTTTAGCTAGAAGCAGGGCACCTGCAGAATGTTCAGTAGTTACTGGTCTAGAAGAGTCACTTAGGAAAACTTGCCTTATTTTTTTTAATTAATTTATTTAAGTAAACTATGTTTAAACTGGGGCTCAAACTCATGAGCCAAGATCAAGAGTCAGTTGTTCTACCAACTGAGACAGCCAGGTGCCCCAAAATTTGTCTTGCTGAATTCTCTCATTTTTAGTTATCCAAATTCAGTTACTTTCCTATTATAGACCTTGCTATTACTCTATTGCTTTATGTCTTTATAATGCAGCACTCTTAATATCTCTTTGATACAGCTGTTGATCCTCGGTAGCTATAAAGTCTACTTATAAGTCCCAATCTCTTTTTTCACAGCCATCTCTCCTGTAATACTCAAGTTATAAGTTACTTTGCTCTAGCTTACATATGGCAGCTGGTTTTTTTAGAGAGAGGGGCTATTTGAAGTTGTACAGGGGAGATACCTGAAGCTGCAAGACCATGAGGCATTTAGAAATTTGAGTACACTATCAATAATGATAAAAAGAGCAGATGTCACGGTCGAAAACTTCAGACACATCGTCTTGCTTCTAAAGGCAGCAACGTAAAGTGGTCAACCCAGATGTTTGGCTCCCAGTGGCCATCTCAACCATTGAGGTTAAGTCATTGTTGGCTAACTACACAGCCACAGAACAGGCCCAACCAAGCACCTGGATTCTGACGGTGAGGAGGAGTGGCAAAGGGATACCCCCTGCAAGTTATCAGTAAGCTCTTGCCTCCAAAAATTAGACACCTAGTCTCTTCCAATAAAGACTAAACAAAAACAAAAACAAAAACAAAAAAAAAAACCTCTGCTCTCCTCAGCTGTGCTACACACAACACCCGTTGGAAGAAAAAATGAAAACAAAACAATGGAAACCATATCCAATATATCAGTGCGATCATGGAATAATGTAACTGGAGTTGGATACTTTACAAGTATAATTGTCCTTGTGGGCTGTGATTCTATAGATGCGAGAATAGGAAGTGACTGCCATTAGCTTGTTAAATGCTTTGGTTAATACAACCGGATGCTTACTTTCCTCTGAGCATCACGGATTGTTTTGATGCAACATGACGCTGGCATGCAGATGTCAGGCAAATTATGCCTTTTAGATCTGGCCCAGGCCTTGCTAAATTCCATGGAAATGTGGGCTGATTTTCCATTCCAAACTGGCTAGGGCAAAGCAGAGAGAATTCTGAAGGAGGTATCTTGCAAGAAGAATGTGTCTCTCGATTTAATTTCCATAGCAATTTAAGGAAATGATGTGGGGGCGGGGAAAGGCAGCGAGTTGGTAGAATAATTGCTCAGATTTGACAGGGTGTTGGAAAGCTGAAAGCACAGTTTCGTGTGCATAATATTAACCTCCACACATTTCCAAAATGGCCTCTTTATTCAACAAAAATATTCTCAACATCTATGAATAGTTATTCTGAAACTGAGTGGCATCATGACAGGTCAGAAAATGCCACAGGGCATAACAATATATATTTTCAAACCCAGTCTGAAGCTTCTCGTAACATCAAGTAAGGTGGTTTTAAAATATATACTAACATCTCTCAAAGATTATAAATTGTGGTTCCTTCTGCTTTCTGTTTTATTAGAAATTCAAGGTGACAATAGTCAAAATAAAATCAGACTATGGCTATACACTAAGGTGAATTTTTTTTTTACACTGAAACATGAAATTCAAACACTTTTAGAATGGTGAGAATTTGGTTGTTAGACAGAATTAGCCTTCTATTAGATAGGCTGTGTCTATCAAGGTGGCTGTATGTGTTACAGAGAAAATATAAAATAGAAAATATTTTAGGTAATAACCATGAGGCTGAGTGAAGCGACTAAAGCATTACCTCTGAAATCAGATACAAAGGGGTGTTGATCCCTGTTTTGCCACTCATCAACAATGAGAATTAAGTGAATCACTTAATCTCCTGAGATTCCATTTCCTCATCTGTAATAGCAATACTAATACCACCTTATAGAATTACCATGAAAATCAGTGAGAGAGGTGAGGCTTCTCCCACAGGACTAGATTATGGAATATACTCCATAAATGCTTCTTATTATCATCCATAAAGAACCATATACTCTTCTTTATTCTGCCTACCCTGTACAGCTTGAAAAAAATTTATAATTTATTAAGTGCATCAATTTGTGATTCTTATTTTTTCTATCATTAAAAAAAGTGAGTCAACTTTCAGTGAAACAATGTTGACCAAATTAATATTCTTAACTTGATAATGTAACATATTTGCTGTTTCACTAGCTCTTTATGCTATAAACAAAACTTGATCTTTCTGAGAATAATAGCTCAAAACTTAAATTTAAAAGTAGACAGAAAAAAAAGGTATTACCCACATTATTAAATTCATTTTGATTGAATGAACCAAAAGACTTTTAAAAAGCAGATTCTAGGAAATAAGTTTTAAAGAATATGAAATTTTAGTTGAAATGATTCT
Organism: Phoca vitulina; assembly: GCF_004348235.1. NCBI lineage: Eukaryota > Metazoa > Chordata > Mammalia > Carnivora > Phocidae > Phoca > Phoca vitulina. Next base: position 64,092,626 of record NW_022589711.1, on the reverse strand, counting down.
TATTTTTTAGGGGAGAAAATAAAGCTCAACACAGATTACTACCAGATTTCTCTGGTTTACATGGCTGGAGAACTCTCAACATCATATGGAAAGATGTCCAAATTCTTACTGGACATTCAAGTCTGCTCATAGCTTTGTCCCACTGGGCCTTCTACCTCTGTTGTCAAATGTCTTTTGTATACACCAGTGTCACTCAAGATGAGCTTCTCACTTTATACACATCTTAAGACCTCTGTGGATATGATAATTATATTTAATTTTTTTCCAGAATCTTCTTTCCCATTATCATGCCATATCCACATGCCTGAATCATATAAATTCCTAAAATATTAGAGCAAATATCATCTTTCCCACAAATCCATCCTAAATTCATATCCTTTCTCTGAACTCTTATAGAAATTCCCCATCTTTCTTTTGATGGATCGTGATTAGAGCTATTTCTTTTCCTTGAGTTATGTTTATGTATGTGTCTTTCTAGTAACTTGTGTCTTTCTATGAAATTACTCCTTCAGAGCAGGAACCATGTGACTCACCTTGATGTGAAGAGGCAGCAAGATAAAGTTGAAAGGTGCAGATCTTAGAGAAAGACCTTCCTGGCTTGGAACCATGTTGTTTCAATGACCACTTTGTAACCTTGAACAAATTACATCTTCTTAGCCTCAACTTCTTTGCATAAAAATATGAATAATAAAAAAGTGAATAAGTGTATTCTCCCTCAATGTGAAACTATAAGAAAACAAAATAGGACAATCGTTCTACAAAGTTTGAAACTGTAATTTTCTAATCAGTAGATCCATCAAAGAGCTATATCTGATTTCCTAATAGTTTACCAAATCTTCTTTTCAGAAAACCAAAGGAAAAAATTGAAAACAGCTTGCAAGGAGGTTTAGACCAGCAGACAGGAAGTCTTAGCTACAGTGGTCCTGGCTTTATCACCTGATGGCTGAGTGACCTCAGGCAAATCCTTCACCAAAGTGAAGGATGCGAAATATTAAGTTCTTATAGTTTTTCTCCCCCACCCCTTCCCTATGGAAGTAGCAATAGTCCAATTCAAACTGTAGGCAAGGAACAAAAACCAAGAAGCAAGCAGAAGTGCCCAACTCCCTTTTCAGGGTCAGAAGACTTCAATGTAGACCATTCCATGCAACAAGGCATCAAAATTTAGATGCCACTTCCACAATGAAGCCTTCCTTAAAACCACCATCTGTCCCATTGGAATGTCCTCTAAGAGGCAACTTCTTTATGTACTCCTCTTGTCCACTCATCACCTTGTATTCTCATTATCTATCTAATACGTCTTTCTCCTCACAGACTATGGACTCCTTCAGGGTATGGTCAGTGGTATTGTTATTCTCATTATTTCATAGAGCTCCTGGCTCAAATGTTTCCTTACAAATGAGAGAATGAGTAAACAAATGAACAAGTAAATGAAAAATGAGTAGATAAATAAAAAATCAGAAGAAACAAAGAAGTTACAAGAGCCCCGAAAAAATGGAATTTAAAATACATGTAATGCCAACAACATTTAACCTCGTTGTTTGACGCTTAGTATGTACCATTTTGTTCTATGCGAATGATGGAAATTACTGTGTTCAAACTAATTTAGTTTTGAATTTTCCTGTTTTGCCATTAGGGAGTTATGAGATAAAGGATGAAATAGACACCAGCTTCTGCTGCATGTCCATCTGCTTGATCTTTCCAAGTGGTAAGTATCTAAGTACAGACTAATTTTGCCATCTTGCTTTCTGATAATTTAATTTTAGGCTTTCCCAATAATGAACATTGGTCTTTCCATTTAAGAAAGTATTTTACACATCACACCGCTTTAAAAACCTTATTAATGATGTCTCATCAGTATAAATTACAAAATATTTTTTAGTAACAACAACAGAGGGAATTCTTTTAGTATGTTTTGGATAGGAAGTTGACAGCTGCTTAACTGTAGTACACTCAACATCAAATACCAAAATCAATTCACTTTCAAAATACCAAAGTGTACATAACTAGCTGAATTCTGGTAACTACATTATATCTGACAAAGATCAGCAAATTAGTAGACAGTGTCTGATAAAGGTTTTAGCTCCAAGATGTCACACATTTTAATGAATTGATGATGACTATCATCAACAGATGTGTAAAGCTACTAAAAGTAGTTACAAAAGTAATTAGCCTTGGGAACTAAGATTAAATATGAGCAAAACTAACTGTTTACCCAACAATTTTGGTGTGAAATAGCTCTTAATGAAGACATTTTGAGGACTTAACTGTTGAGAAAACTAAACTTTCTTAAAAAAATGTTTGTGCTACTTTAAAAATGTGCAATTGCTAAGTACATAATTACTATGTGCTAGGCACTGTTCTAATTATCTTACACTTATTAACTCATTTAATTCTTATAACCACCTATAAAATAGGCATTATTATTCCCATTCTACAGAAGAAGAAACTGACAAAGTTAATTTCTTACATGAAGTCATATGGCTAAGAAATTGTAGAACTATTAATAATAGACATAATGTGATATTTGTTGAAAGGTAAGTTGTCATTGCTAGTCTAGGTTCTAGTCTAGCTGCACACTAGTTCTCACTTAGGCAAGATGCCCTCTTTCTGCAACATGCCTGTAACATTCCGCCTTTCTTCCCATACTCCTAACAAAACCTGCTCAAAGATATTTTATCTATACTGATAAATTCCTACAGGGACCCATCTCAGGGTATTTGCATAATCAAGGAAAAGAAAAAGTGCTCAATGAATCGGTTTAGTTTTAAATATTAACAGATGAGATAGGGAAAAACATCCATGATTGTCCATGGGAAAGGGACATTTTCAGGGTTTCTGAAATCACGTGAACAATCTGGTCTTTTTGGCGTTGGCATTCAGTTGGCTTAGCAACTGACTGTGTCATACTCCACAATAGGGGAACAATATTATCAAAGACACAATCTATTCTGAAAAGATCGTTATGACAATTATCAGTTGCACTGTTCATGTGTTTGTCTCTAAGGTAGATAGGATGCCTCTGTCTAGCCCACAAGTGGATGCACAGGACCAGGTCATGGAGGAATAAGCAAAGATAACTCCTGACCCAGAGTACACACAATAAACAAAAGCCCCTGCTGGTGGAGTGAACACTTTGCAGACGCCAGGCTTGATATTTTCCTCAAAACAGCCCTAAACCAAAGGATTTAATTAATTAACCTAAGAGCCCAGAGCTAGTTTTAAGAGACATTTAAACACAAGTCTATCTGACTATAATACCAATGGGAATCAAGGCTTCTTGATGTCTTTTTCCAAAGTCCCCGACTTTTGAGACATACCAACATACAATCATCCTGGTGAATGAAAATAGCATAATTAGTGCAACCCTGACATACTTAGTAAGTTGCATAATATTGTGCAGCTGTATTTGGGCCTGAAAAAATAATGAAAAATTTCCTGTGCTAGCACTAAATACTTCATTTGTTCCATTTCACTTTGGTAGTGCTTTCAAAGTCCTCTTGAAATTTGGGGCACTCGCTTGAAACTGATTTGATTATAGGATATACGGTTAATTGGTTTTTGCATTTGAATTAATTGCATAAATGTTCAAAGAATTTTTAGAAAGAAATGTGCTCAGTTAAAATTGATGCCATGGGAGACATCACAATTTTTAATATGAACAGTATTATTGTATTTCTAAGGAGATTTTCCTTCCTTCGGAACATTTGGATATGCAAGCCTGTGACAAATTCTGCCTTACTGTGGCTCTCAGCCAGGTGAAGCTGCATCACATGTTCTGAGGCAAATGTCTCTTTGTAGATTCATTGATTGCAATCATCAGTAGTTTGCTGAAAACTGGAATGAAATAGCTATGAAATAACACATGCTTGTTTTATCTTTCCTCTAGCAGACAACGTCGTAGCTACAACTCTCTTTGAAATAACTATGGCACCATGCCCTAATCACAGTTTATGCAAACACCATACAGTTGTAGAGTGCTCCTCAAGAAATTTTCATACAAATTAATTCACTCAATTCTCAAGAACAACATGTGTGACTTAAACATGAAAGGAATTATAATAGCCATGCTGCAGACGAAGAAACTGAGGTTGATAAAAGCTGAATAACTTGCTCATGACCATAAAATGAAACAAATGTGTTTATTGTATAATAGGTTGTGGACCTGTCATATAACAATCACAGTTGTAACTACTCATGGTTCCTTAAGAAAATATTTGTACAAATTTATAAAATTTGTGGTTAAAACGTTGAAAATAGTGCATGCTAAGACATGCTTACGTCTAAGTCCATTAGTCAGAAGTAGACCTACCTACTGCCCAGCATCTGCATTTCAACTTACTATTTTATTTTTTATTACTTATTGCTAATTTCACAAGGATCCAGATAAGTCAATACAAACTTTGGGTCATTCATTCATCAAAAAAAAACAAAAACAAAAACAGCTTCTTAGTGACTCTGTGACAAGTGCTGTACTGGATATGGGAGAGACAGTGGTAAGCCATGCTGACTCAGTCTCTGAATTCAAAGAGCCTGCAGCTATGGAAAAGCCATTAGGCAAGAAATCAGGAACAAGGCATGATGAGAATTATAAAAGATGATTTTCAGGGAGCTATGAGATCTAACCTAGGGACTGGACAAGAAATCTCTCCCTGGGAAAGCTGAGACATGAAGAATAAATGAGTTGGACAGTTTAAAGAGAGAAGGGAAAAATATTATCTGTTTTATTTTTGGTTCTACTTTACTGGTTTTTGTGAAAGAAAACATATTGTGTAATAATAGTGTTTATAAATTTAGGAATTTGCGATGGTCTCAGGATGTGCTATTGTGAATGTCGAGGGTAGATTCTATCCTGAACTTTCCTCCACCTACTTAACTAGGATGGTTAGAACATGATGCACATATGAAGTCGGGGATTTGATTGCATTCTTAAATGATGATGTTTTTTCCCTGTCCTAAGCATGCAATCTGTGGTCATAACTCTGTCATAAGAAAGATTGTGGATGAAAGAGTGAAATTTCATTGCCAATGCTGGAAAAAAAATTTTTTTTGGAGTACAGATGCTACTGATTATCATATTTTTCTGTTTACCTTAAAGACATCAGCTTATTATACAGTTTATATACATATTATAAAAACACAGTCAGAGTCTTACATTTCTCTCTGTAGTGTTTGGAACAAAGAATTCATGTTAATTTGTATTACTTCTTATAAACATTATAATTTTTTCAAAGTGTCACTAAGAATTTTTGTAAGATTTGCACTATATGTGTCTGAATATTCAGGAGTTATAGTCCAATATTTTACACAACATCTGTTGGAAATATCATTATGTAGCATAGTGAAATTCTAATTGATAACATATTTTTAAAAGTCAAATCTAAATTTAAAATTTCTTTTTTACATAATGGACAACACCAGTTCAACACCAAGGATTATATTCAGGGAAAGTAGAGTACCTTTAGCACAAAAAAAAACTAACAAAATGTACAAAATATCAATTTTGTACCCCAGATTCTTGATATTGTTTGAGACATTTTACTTATGAAATCTTGGAATTATGCTTTAGAAGATTAACAAATTTGTAAAGATTACAGAATGTCAAGATTGGACTTAACATTTTTCAGGTCAATGCTCTCATTTAATAAATGAAAAACTCAGGTTCAGAGACAAATGACCTCAGGTCACAATGCTAGTTAGCAGTAATGCTGGGACAATGCAAGTACCTTGACTCAAAGTCTAGGTCTTCTTGGGAATCATCATGCTACCAGGTTTATATTTCATAGAAAATTAAAAATATTTCCAAGCAGACTTTCAGATGATTGTCCATTTTGAATGCATGCCTGTGTTTGCGTAGTTTGTGTATAATGGTGGAAAAGATAACTCACAACTAAAGAAAATAGAAATCATGTTAACCAGTACTTCTGATCTTTGTCAGTACTAGGATGATTACTAAATAGTTTGGGAATCATTGCAAAGATATCTTATGATCCATCACTGAAGAACAGGAAATGGACGAAACCAATGGTAAGTAGAGATATCAATGTTCTTAATTAATCTGTATCTCTCTGTCCATCTATCTGTCTGCCTGTCTGCTATAATGAGCAATTTGCAAGGAAGTTGAAATTATTGTATTACCATGTAGAGAGAAACAGTAACTATAATTTTCTAAACTGAGTAGTTAAATCATTCCTTTTTATGGCTGTCTTTAGTGCCAGAGAATCTCAATTTTTGAAGGGAGTTGGGGGGGTTGGGGAGCACATACCACATTTTAGCAGGCTATTTGGTGTATCTTTACTGCTAAATGGAGTAAATAAGCACACAGCTCTAAACCTGACCCCTTTAATCCAGGAAGAGGAAGAAACTGGATCTGTCCAAAGTATTGACATGTAAATTGTAACCGCTGTTAGACAACGGTCATCCTAAAAACTGACCTGCAAAAGTGAACAACAAGGAACTCAAGATAAAGTAGCAGAATAACTTGCATGTGGATGGGAAGCATCAGTGGAAACTTTAGCTGGCAATACTCTTCTTAGAAGACCTTTCAGATAGGAGGGCAGAGCACTGAATTTCTAACAAGCATGCAGCAGAAGGCTAGTCATCAGGATGAGGTAGGGCAGCGTGCATCTCTGGGACAAAGACTTTGTTGCACATCTAGGAGGGCCTGGGCATAGGAAGGTATAGAACAAGGCCTCAGATGATGAGTCATGAGACAAAAGTCCAGTTACTGGAACTACAGTACAAGAATAATTAAGGGGGAGGTAAGCTGAGGTTTAAGAAAACAGGAGAGTTCCTGACAATAGAACTGCCTGAACCAGGGGCGCCTGGGTGGCTCAGTCGTTAAGCATCTGCCTTCGGCTCAGGTCAAGATCCCAGGGTCCTGGGATCGAGCCTTGCATCGGGCTCCCTGCTCCGCGGGAAGCCCACTTCTCCCTCTCCCACTCCCCCTGCTTGTGTTCCTGCTCTCCCTATCTCTCTCTCTGTCAAATAAATAAAATCTTTAAAAAAAAAAAAAAAAAAAAGAACTGCCTGAACCAAGCCCCTCAGCAAAGTTTAAGCTCAGATAGGAGGGATTTAGCTTGCTCTGACTTCACAACTTGAGTCTAAATCACAGTGCCCAAATAATGTTGCCTGGTCCTAAATCTGTCTCCATTTTATATGCAAGTAAGTCATGTGGATATGAGTTTAGATGTGCCTTTGCACCTAGAATTATGTTTCACATAATCTCAATTTATTTAGATTTTTCTATAGATTTTTATAAATCCCCTTTCTGTTTTATATTTGATTATAGTCACCATCTAAGAATACCAATATGAAAATGGGTTCCATTTTCTATCCTGTAATTCATTTTGTGAATGGACTTTCCTTTATGCCCACTAGTTATTTAGCAAATTAAATTTGGTAACTTCACTGATATAAAAAATGACTGAATTCTGGATGACTACCTATAAAATTACTCTCTGCTGTGTAATGTTGACTGACCACAGTCTAACAAATGCCTCAATGACATATGCCCTTAAGTAGATATCTTAATTGTAGTATTTTTTTTCTTAAGATGAAAACCAGAAACAAAACACACAGGAAATAGAAAAACATGTTTTGAGTTTCTGAGGCATACCTTAATATGACTCTGTTATATTTGTAAATTTGTATGCAAGGTCAAGGCTACTAAATTGTAGAAGTAATTCCTACAGCAAGTTGTTCAAACAAAGTAATAACACATTGCTGCAAAGAATGCAAAGCAATCTTTTTTCACTGAACTTAACTAAGCCCTTTTTGAGAGATGTGGGAAATGAATATAAGCATTTCCATTACATGAATAAAAAGATGAAACAAAGTGCTTATTAAGATTTCCAAATCTAGATAAATGCATGAGCCTAAACCAATTTAAAATGTGACACTCGTACTGCATTTTAAACCTTTTATAAGCTAACTGATTTATAAACCACTGGATCACACTGCCAATTGGAGGGAAAATGTTACATTTCTTTTCATGCTATACCTCAGACTCAATGGGAAGGACAAAAAGAAAGTGTCCATTTGGAGTGAAGGAAATTTATGAAATCAAGTAAAAAGATGTCATTTTTTCCTATTGAATTAGCAAGGTAGTTTTAAGTCATAATAATGTAAGAACATGAGAAATATATTCAAATATAATCTTGGTTAAAATGTAATTAACATTTTTTTTTAAAGAGCAAGATTCTTAACAAGCCCATGATGTTCAATCCAATAATTTTACCTCTGGTTGTAACCTTAGAAAATAATTAGACATATGGACATGGCTCTATATACAAAGATATTCACTGATAGGTTATTTAATATCTAACACTAGAGTTTGGTTAAAAAATTTCTGAAACATCTATGTGATGGAATATTTTTAAGGCATTGAACATTTTTAATACTATGTAATAAAATTATATAATAGTAACAAAACTAGGATACAAAACAGCATATGCATGAGTTGTGGTTGTCTGGTTCCAAGCAACAGAAACAAAGGTTAGCTAATTTAAGCCAAACCATATGGTGCAGAAGGAGGAGAAGGAGGACATGGAGAAGTAGAAGGAAGACAAAGAGAAAGATGAAGGGGAAGGAGAAAGGGAGCTAAGGAATCAGACTCAGAAGAGGCAGTATGGGGATCCAGGCAGTGGAAGCTAATTGTCAGCCACATCTGCTTACCATTACCATTTTTTTCCTGTCTTTGAATCTCTGTATTCAAAGAATCTGAGGAGATTTGGATTGGTGTAGTTTGAGTCAAGTAATTGCTACTTGGCTAAAAAAACTTCACTGGCGATGGCAAGATTTCATTCCTTTTGATGGCTGCATAATATTCCATTGTGTGTGTGTGTGTGTGTGTGTGTGTGTGTGTGTGTGTGTACCACGTCTTCTTTATCCATTCATCTGTCGATGGACATCTTGGCTCTTTCCATAGTTTGACTATTGTGGACACTGCTGCTATAAACATCGGGGTGCACGTACCCCTTCAGATCCCTACATTTGTATCTTTGGGGTAAATACCCAGTAGTGCAATTGCTGGGTCATATGGTAGCTCTGTTTCCAACTTTTTGAGGAACTTCCATACTGTTTTCCAGAGTGGCTGCACCAGCTCGCATTCCTTGCAATGACGTGGATGGAACTGGAGGGTATTACGCTGAGCGAAATAAGTCAATCAGAGAAAGACATGTATCATATGAGCTCACTGATATGAGGAATTCTTAATCTCAGGAAACAAACTGAAGGTTGTTGGAGTGGTGGGGGGTGGGAGGGATGGGGTGGCTGGGTGATAGACATTGGGGAGGGTATGTGCTATGGTGAGTGCTGTGAATTGTGTAAGACTGATGAATCACAGACCTGTACCTCTGAAACAAATAATACATTATATGTTAAAAAAAAAAAAAAAAAAAAGATGAAGAAGATAGCAGGAAGGGAAAAATGAAGGGGGGGAAATCGGAGGGGGAAACAAACCATGAGAGACTATGGACTCTGAGAAACAAACTGAGGGTTCTAGAGGGGAGGGGGGTGGGGGGATGGGTTAACCTGGTGATGGGTATTAAAGAGGGCGCATACTGAACGGAGCACTGGGTATTATACGCAAACAATGAATCATGGAACACTACATCAAAAACTAATGATGTATGGTGATTAACATAACATAATAATAAAAACAAAAACTTCACTGGCAGTTCTATCAACCCAGTATATTATAAACAAAATGACTAAATAATAATAATAAATTAATACGAGAATTAATGTGATAATAGTTTTCTTTTTTTTCTGTTTCCTAATTTTATACATTGAGAATTATTTTGTTTTCAGAAAAGTAACCATCAATTTATTTAAAAAGAATGTTTCATGGAACAGAGCAAAATAGGCTTAGGTAGGAACCTTGTTTTCCTTAAAACTCACCAATATGAGCATATTCCTAGATGTGTAAACCAGTATTATATTCTTCAATGATGGAGTTTATTCTTTTGTCTGAAATTAGTACTATATATAATGCCTCACTTATAAATACTTTGCTCTTTCTCTTGTGTGTTCCCAGACTGTCCTTTTTTCTTTTGTTTTTAATATACAAATGAAATACGAAGTTTGATTTTACAACCAGCATGTTAACATTTCATTTAACAGTTTTACTACTAATCTTAGATACATTAAAGTACAGCTTTTCTTTTTTTCACCTTTAAAATGTATCTTTTTAAAATACCGATTGATTACTAGAATATTTTATGGAAAATAAATTTATCTTTATATTTTTTTTAAGATTTTATTTATTTATTTATTTATTTATTTATTTGTCAGGGAGAGAGAGCGCACAAGCAGGGGGAGCAGCAGACAGAGGGAGAAGCAGGCTCCCCACTGAGCAGAGAGCCCAACACGGGGCTTGATCCCAGGACCCTGGGATTATGACCTGAGCTGAAGGCAGATGCTTAACCATCTGAGCCACCCAGGTGTTCCTAAATTTATCTTTAATTAATTGTAGGCAGTCTTTCAAATAATGCTACAGTTTTTTCAGTTTTAAATTTTGGTTTGATTTTTGAGTTTGATTTTTGAGTTGATCTTGATACATTTTGACTATGATGTGTTTGCTTTTTTCCATTAAATAAGTAACACAGTAGTTGGCTTGAAAACAAATTCCAAAGGAATTGAACAGGATTTGAAAACTGTTTTTGAAGTTTACTGGAAACGATCTCTTCATCCATGATCATAGCCTTGGGTGATTGTGAAAAAAATGAGTAGACCATGAGGAATCTAGCCACGGAAGTAATAAAAGAGTTGTTTTTCTATCTTTTGAAGGATTGGAAGAAGGAAAAATATTTACCAGGAACAAACAATTGAAATTGATCTACATGTAACATTTTAAGTATCTATTTTTTATCTTTTAGACTTATAGAATTTGCCCAAAGGCAGGAAAGTGATCATTAATAATAATAGCTATCGGTTAAGATATTTTTAAAATTATTTTTAATCATTTTGCATTTTTAATCATTTTAATTCTATAATTACAATTTCTAAACATTAAAATTCTTCATGGTATTAGGCAAGTATTATGTAGGTATAAGAGAAGTATCGTGATAGACCAGAAGTCCAAATAATTTTATTTTTGTCCTTGTTCTTTTCTGACTTGATCACCTTATTTACTTAATCTTGCTAAGTATAGTTTCCTTCAGTGAAGAAATAAATTTAATATCAGCTGTGCCATTCACAACTCATAGGGTAATTATGTGAATGAGATAAAATGTAAATATGAAGATGCATGAAAAGCTATAAATTTTCATAGAAATGTAAGGTGATAATATTATTATTGCCATCATTATTATTACAATAAGGGTAAAATGAGAAACTGAAGTTTCTGAATTATCCACAGTTTCTGAACTATTGATATTTTCATTGTAGACTATAGCACTTCAAAACCAAAGTAATTAAGCATCAATAATAGCGTTCTTGAGATCAATAAAGGAAGACATGTAAATCTTACAAGTTTTGATTTGAAAACATTTTTTAAAATTGATTAAAAAGCTTTCTTTAAAAAATGTATGGCATTTACAGCAGCTTCCCATGAATTCTTCATGATTTTAGTGCTCCTGAAAGGAGACAGACTGACAGTGCCAGCCACTGTTTATCTCTAGGAAAAGGCATCAGCAATTAAAACTTCTAAAGGCCTTGGCAAGGTGCCACCTCACAATGAAAGGATGGTGGTCTGGTCTCCATGGGTTGTTTAATTCCCTAGGGACTCCTGGAAAGGGGCTCATTTGCCCATGTAGTTTTCATGTCACAATCCATTAAGGATCAAAATGGAGTCTGCTGACTTGCTTTACGGGTTGTGGGATAAGACCAGAGCGCAATAGTGAGAGCACAGAAAGCCTGACAAGCCTGAGAAGGGAGAGGCCTCTATCTAGTCAGGCTGTATGAGGCTGAGGACCAAACCATGCAATCCATACAGGGGTTTGTCTTCCAGACCAGCGCACAGCAAACTTCTTCTGTAAAGGCCAGATAGTAAGTATTTTAGGTTTTATAGGCAACATACAGCCTCTATCTCATAGTGTGTGTGTATGTGCATGTGTGTGTGTGTGTGTGTGTGTGTGTTACAACCCTTTAAAAATATAAAAATCATTCTTAACTAGAAGGCCTTACACAAATGCCTTTAACCCATGTGTCAGATTTGGCCCATGGGCCTGGTTTGTGGACCCCTGTGGTAGAAAACAAGATTTACTCATGTAAGGTATGGTTTACTGAATACCAAAATATGCTGTTATCTCCCTCCAACCTTCTCAAGCCTCCTCAAGCTTCTGCTCGGAGATCCATATAATTAATTACTAGAGCTTTATATCTCAGTCTTAAATTTCCCCTTCTAAAATGAAAACTGTAAATCAGTGAAAATTTAAAAACCTTTACCTTTACCCATGATTTAAATATATCCATTCCTTTCCTTTAAATTAAACCTACCTACACCTCATGCTATCTCATACTATGCCCCAGTTAGGACATAAAAGCAAAGCCAGTCACATACACTTGTGGATATTCCAGAAAGATACCAAGAACTCTTTTCATTTATGCTCCCCTGGAGCCTGAGGCATGCCCCCTTTCTACAGGTCCTGAAATCCTGAAACTTTTCTTTCCATATCTGAAACTCCTTTGATTCAGTTATTCTTTGTCTCCTATGTTTTGGCTTCTGGTCCTTGGTACCTGGTCTATGTCACTGTGATCTCTTCTGTCTTCTCTGGAATTGCCATCTCTTAAAATCCTAAGGGAGAGGGGAGAGGAACAAGATGGCGGAGGAGTAGGAGACCTAAATTTCGTCTGGTCCCAGGAAGTCAGCTGGATAGGGATCAAACCATTCTGAACACCTATGAACTCAACAGGAGATCGAAAAAAGAATAGCAGCAACTCTCTGGACAGAAAAGTGAACACTTTCTGGAAGGTAGGATGTGCGGAGAAGTGAATCCAAGGCGATATTCGGGAACATAGACAGCGGGGAAGGGGGCCTCCGTCAGCCACATCTGGCAAGTGATAGTGCAGCGGAGCACAAAATTGGAACTTTTAGAAGTCGGCTCCGCTGAGGGAGGTCGCTCCAGTGGCTAAGCGGGGGGTGGAACACTTGCTGGGACAGTGTGGTCTCAGGAACCTCGGGGTCACAGAAAGACCGGGGGTGCCTGAGTGTGGCAGAGCTCCCAGGTATCGGAGCGGGGAAGCCGACTACAGAGACGGAGCCGAGGAGTGGGCTCTCAGCTCGGGGTTGCCATAAACTGTGATCCAGGGCACAGTCAGGCCACTGCTCCTCCAGCAGGGACCCAACAAGTGGCAGATCCGGGGAGACTCCCCTTCCTTCCCTGGGAGGAGTGGCACAGGAGCTCACCACAGAGATCTGCTGGGTTTGGAGACTCCACACGGGGTCGTGTGCCAGAGATAGAAATGCTCCATCACAGGCCAGGTGAGCACGGAGTGCGGCTGGAGACCGGGGAGATGGGAGTGATTGACTGCTTTTCTCTGGGGGCGCACTGAGGAGTGGGGCCCCGAGTTCTCGGCTCCTCCAAGGCACAGATTGGGAGGCCACCACTTTCACTCTCATCCTTCAAAGCCAAACGGAAAGCTTGCAGGGAACAAAAGCTCCCGAGAGCAAACCCGAGCAGATGACTTAGCCCAGACCAGGCAAGGGCAGGGCAATTCCGCCTCCAGCAGAGACATTTGGGAACCATGGCAACAGGCCCCTCCCCCAGAAGATCAGCAAGAACAGCCAGCCAAGACCAAGTTTACCGATCAAGAAGAATGGCAGAACTCCAGCACTAGTGGAATACAGCATGTAGAATTCATGGCTTTTTTACCATGATTCTTTAGTCTTTCAAAGTTAATTTTTTTTAACTGTCTTTTTTTTGTTGTTTTTGAATTTTTCTTTTTCCCTTTTGCAGCCAACATCTTATCAATCCCTTTTTTAAAAAATATTTTTTATTTTTCATTTTTAGAGTCATATTCTATCCCTTCATAGTAGTTACCCTTATTTATGGCATATATATATATATATATATATATATATATATATATATATAAGTTGTTCTCTCTTTAAAATTTTGGGATACAGTTTCTTCTAACAGATCAAAATATACCCTAAATCTCTAGTGTATGGCTTTGTTCTAGTCTCCTGCCTGATCACATTCTCTCTCTCCCTTTTTTTTTAAATCCTTTCTTTTTTTCAAACAAGTTCTTATCTTATCAATTCCTTTTATAAAATCTTTTATACTTTTCATCTTTACAGTCATATTCCATCCCTTCATCATATTAACCCTTATTTTTGTACATATATAAGTTTTTCTTTCTTTAAAATTTGGGAGGCACTTTCTTCTATCAGACCAAAATACAGCCAAAATCTAGTGTGTGGCACTGATCTATGCACCAGCCTGATCATATTTGATCATATTCTTTTTTTTTTTTTAATCTTTTTTCTTTCTTTCCCTTTCTTTTCCCCTGGTTTCAGGTCTCTTCTGATCTGTTTAGTGTATATTTTTCTGGGGTCGTTGTTACCCTGTTAGCATTTTGTTCTCTCATTCATCTATTCTCCTCTGGACAAAATAACAAGATGGAAAAAATCACCTCAACAAAAAGAACAAGAGGCAGTACCAACTGCCAGGGACCTAATCAATATAGACATTATTAAGATGTCATAACAAGAGTTCAGAATGATGATTTTAAAGATACTAGCTGGGCTTGCAAAAAGCATAGAAGATACTAGAGAATCCCTTTCTGGAGAAATAAAAGAACTAAAATCAAACCAAGTCAAAATCAAAAAGGCTATTAATGAGGTGCAATCAAAAATGGGGGCTCTAATTGCTAGGATAAATGAGGCAGAAGAGAGAATTAGTGATAGAGAAGACCAAATGATGGAAAATAAAGAAGCTGAGAAAAAGAGAGATAAACAACTACTGGATCACGAGGGCAGAATTCGAGAGATAAGTGATACCATAAGACGAAACAATATTAGAATAATTGGGGTCCCAGAAGAAGAAGAAAGAGAGAGAGGGACAGAAGGTATATTGGAGCAAATTATAGCAGACAACGTCCCTAATTTGGGGAAGGAAATAGGCATCAAAATCCAGGAGGCACAGAGAACCCCCCTCAAAAGCAATAAAAATAGGTCAACACCCCAACATCTAATAGTAAAACTTACAAGTTTCAGAGACAAAGAGAAAATCTTGAAAGCAGCTCGGGAGAAGAGATCTGTAACCTACAATGGTAGAAACATTAGATTGGCAACAGACCTATCCACAGAGACCTGGCAGGCCAGAAAGGACTGGCATGATATATTCAGAGCACTAAATGAGAAAAATATGCAGCCAAGAATACTATATCCAGCTAAGCAGTCATTGAAAATAGAAGGAGAGATAAAAAGCTTCCAGGACAAACAAAAACTAAAGGAATTTGCAAACACAAAACCAGCCTTACGAGAAATATTGAAAGGGGTCCTCTAAGCAAAGAGAGAGCCTAAAAGTAACATAGACCAGAAAGGAACACAGACAATATACAGTAACAATATCACCTTACAGGCAATACAATGGCACTAAATTCATATCTTTCAATAGTCACCCTGAATGTAAATGGGTTAAATGCCCCAATCAAAAGACACAGGGTATCAGATTGAATAAAAAAAAAAACAAGACCCATCAATATGCTGTTTGCAAGAGACTCATTTTAGACCCTAAGACACCTCCAGATTGAAAGTGAGGGGTGGAAAACTATTTACCATGCTAATGGACACCAAAAGAAAGCTGGGGTGGCAATCCTTATATCAGACAAATTAGATTTTAATCCAAAGACTATCATAAGAGGTGAGGAAGGACACTATATCCTACTTAACAGGTCTATCCAACAAAGAGATCTAACAATTGTAAATATCTATGCCCCTAACATGGGATCAGCCAATTACATAAGCCAATTAATAACAAAAGCAAAGAAACACATCAACAACAATACAATAATAGTGGGGGACTTTAACACCCCCCTCACTGAAATGGACAGATAATCTAAGCAAAAGATCAACAAGGAAATAAAGACTTTAAATGATACACTGGACCAAATGGACTTCACAGATATATTCAGAACATTCCATCCCAAAGCAACAGAATACACATTCTTCTCTAGTGTCCATGGAACGTTCTCCAGAATAGATCACATCCTAGGTCACAAATCAGGTCTCAACCAGTACCAAAAGATTGGGATCATTCCCTGCATATTTTCAGACCACAATGCTTTGAAACTAGAACTCAATCACAAGAGGAAAGTCAGAAAGAACTCAAATACATGGAGGCTAAAGAGCATCCTACTAAAGAATGAATTTTTTAAAGTTGTATTTGAGAGCTAGACTGCTAAAGTTTCAAATCCATGTCCTGCCATTTACTTAAAATGAGATATCATATTAAATAAAATTTAAAAAAAGAATGAATGGGTCAACCAGGAAATTAAAGAAAAATTAAAAATATTCATGGAAACAAATGAAAATGAAAACACAACTGTTCAAAATCTTTGGGATACAGCAAAGGCAGTCCTAAGAGGAAAGTATATAGCAATACAAGCCTTTCTCAAGAAACAAGAAAGGTCTCAAATACACAACCTAAGCCTACACCTAAAGAAGCTGGAGAAAGAATAGCAAATAAAGCCTAAACCCAGCAGGAGAAGAGAAATAATAAAAGATCAGAGCAGAAATCAATGAATTAGAAACCAAAAGAACAGTAGAACAGATCAATGAAACTAAGAGCTGGTTCTTTGAAAGAATTAACAAGATTGATAAACCCCTGGCCGGACTTATCAAAAAGAAAAGAGAAATGACCCAAATAAATAAAATCATGAATGAAAGAGGAGCGATCACAACCAACACCAAAGAAATACAATTATAAGAACATATTATGAGCAACTATATGCCAGCAAATTAGATAATCTGGAAGAAATGGATGCATTCCTAGAGGTGTATCAACTACCAAAACTGAACCAGGAAGAAATAGAAAACCTGAACAGACCCATAACCACTAGGGAAATTGAAGCAGTAATCCACAATCTCCCAACAAACAAGAGCCCAGGGCTAGATGGCTCCCCAGGGGAATTCTACCAAACATTTAAAGAAGAATTAATACCTATTCTTCTGAAACTGTTCCAAAAAATAGAAATGGAAGGAAAACTTCCAAACTCATTTTATAAGACCACCATTACCTTGATCCCAAAACCAGGCAAAGACCCCATCAAAAAGGAGAATTACAGACGAATATCCTTGATGAACATGGATGCAAAAATTCTCACCAAAATACTAGCCAATAGGATCCAACTGTACATTAAAAGGATTATTCACTATGACCAAGTGGGATTTATCCCTGGGCTGCAAGGTTGGTTCAACATCCACAAATCAATCAATGTGATACAATTTTAATAAAAGAAAGAACATGGGCGCCTGGGTGGGTCAGTCATTAAGCGTCTGCCCTCAGCCTAGGTCATGGTCCCAGGGTCCTGGGATCGAGCCCCACATTGGGCTCCCTGCTCCACGGGAAGCCTGTTCTCCCTCTCCCACTCCACCTGCCGTGTTCCCTCTCTCACTGTGTCTCTCTCTTTCAAAAAATAAATAAATAAAATCTTTAAAAAAAAAAAAAGAAAGAATGAGAACCATATGATCCTCTCAATAGATGTAGAAAAAGCATTTGACAAAGTACAGCATCCTTTCTTGATTATAAATCTTCAGAGCATAGGCATAGAGGGTACATACCTCAATATCATAAAAAGCCATCTATGAAAACCCCACAGAGAATATCATTCTCAATGGGGAAAAACTGAGAGCTTTTCCCCTAAGGTCAGGAACACAGCAGGGATGTCCACTATCACCACTGCTATTCAACATAGTATTAGAAGTCCTAGCCACAGCAATCAGACAACAAAAAGAAATAAAAGGCATCCAGATCAGCAAAGAAGAAGTCAAACTCTCACTCTTTGCAGATGATATGATACTTTATATGGAAAACCCAAAAGACTCCACCTCAAAACTGCTAGAACTCATACAGGAATTCAGTAAAGTGGCAGGATATAAAATCAATGCACAGAAATCAGTGGCATTCCTATACACCAACAACAAGACAGAAGAAAGAGAAATTAAGGAGTCGATCCCATTTACAATTGCACCCAAAACCATAAGATACCTAGAAATAAATCTAACCAAAGAGGCAAAGAATCTGTACCAGAAAACTACAGAATACTCATGAAAGAAATTGAGGAAGACACAAAGAAATGGAAAAATGTTCCATGCTCATGGATTGGAAGAACAAATATTGTGGAAATGTCAATGCTACCTAGAGCAATCTACACATTTAATGCAATCCTTATCAAAATACCATCCAATTTTTCAAAGAAATGGAACAAATAATCCTAAAATTTGTATGGAACCAGAAAAGACCCCGAATAGCCAGAGGAATGTTGAAAAAGAAAAGCAAAGCTGGTGGCATCACAATTCCGGACTTCAAGCTCTATTACAAAGCTGTCATCATCAAGACAGTATGGTACTGGCACAAAAACAGACTCATAGATCAATGGCACAGAATAGAGAGCCCAGAAATGGACCCTCAACTCTACAGTCAACTAATTTTCAACAAAGCAGGAAAGAATGTCCAGTGGAAAAAAGACACTCTCTTCAACAAATGGTGTTGGGAAAATTGGACAGCCACATGCAGAAGAATGAAACGGGACCATTTCCTTACACCACACACACAAATAGACTCAAAATGGTTGAAAGACCTAAATATGAGACAGGAGTCCATCAAAATCCTAGAGGAGCACACAAGCAGCAACCTCTTCGACCTCAGCCACAGCAACTTCTTCCTAGAAACATCACCAAAGGCAAGGGAAGCAAGGGCAAAAATGAACTATTGGGACTTCATCAAGATAAAAAGCTTTTGCACAGCAAAAGAAACAGTCAACAAAACCAAAAGACAGCCGACAGAATGGGAGAAGATATTTGCAAATGACATATCAGATAAAGGGCTAGTATCCAAAATCTATAAAGAACTTCTCAAACTCAACACCCAAAGAACAAATGATCCAATCAAGAAATGGGCAGAAGACATAAACAGACATTTTTCCAGTGAAGACATCCAAATGGCCAACAGACACATAAAAAAGTGCTCAACATCACTTGGCATCAGGGAAATCCAAATCAAAACCTCAATGAGATATCACCTCACACCAGTCAGAATGGCTAAAATTAACAAGTCAGGAAACAACAGATGTTGGTGGGGATGCAGAGAAAAGGGAACCCTCCTACACTGTTGGTGGGAATGCAAGCTGGTGTAGCCACTCTGGAAAACAGTATGGAGGTTCCTCAAAAAGTTGAAAATAGAGCCATCATATGACCCAGCAATTGCACTACTGGGTATTTACCCCAAAGATACAAATGTAGGGATCCAAAGGGGCACGTACACCCCGATGTTTATAGCAGCAATGTCCACAATAGCCAAACTATGGAAAGAGCCAAGATGTCCATCGACAGATGAATGGATAAAGAAGATGTGGTATATATACACAATGGAATATTATGCAGCCATCAAAAGGAATGAAATCTTGCCATTTGCAATGACATGGATGGAACTGGAGGGTATTATGCTGAGCAAAATAAGTCAATCAGAGAAAGACATGTATCATATGATCTCACTGATATGAGGAATTCTTAATCTCAGGAAACAAACTGAGGGTTGCTGGAGTGGTGTGGGGTGGGAGGGATGGGGTGGCTGGGTGATAGACATTGGGGAGGGTATGTGCTATGGTGAGTGCTGTGAATTGTGTAAGACTATTGAATCACAGACCTGTACCTCTGAAACAAATAATACATTATATGTTAAAAAAAGAAGAAGAAGAAGATAGTAGGAAGGGAAAAATGAAGGGGGGGAATTTGGAGGGGGAGATGAACCATGAGAGACTATGTACTCTGAGAAACAAACTGAGGGTTCTAGAGGGGAGGGGCCTGGGGGGATGGGTTAGCCTGGTGATGGGTAGTAAAGAGGGCACATATTGAATGGAGCACTGGGTGTTATACACAAACAATGAGTCATGGAACACTACATCAAAAACTAATGATGTAATGTATGGTGATTAACATAACATAATAAAAAAAAATCCTAAGGGAGATTCAAACAATAGAATCCACCTTACTGAATGAGGATTAAATGAGGTAATCCAAGTTAGGGGCCTAGCATATAGCTGCTCAAAAATCAGTATTTATCAATAGGTAGAGGTAGAGGGAAAGAACATCATAGTTCCCAATGTCTGATGAGGTGGTGCTGAAGAGGTTTGGAACTCTTCTGCATTCACTCTTCCTTTGTTGGGAGCAAGAGCAGAGGAACATAGAAAATAATTATTTCCACAATTTTCTCAGAGAGTCATCCCAGCCTCTAGCTCTGTTATCCAAATTAGCACCAACAAGTTGTAAACCAAGAGTAGAAAAATGCTTTGCCTAGTTGTCTGAGGAATATAAATACGTATCTTTAAAGGCCTTCAGGAGCAGCACTTTAGTTAAGAGTCTTTGTTTTCGCTCCTCAAGATCCTGATTTCAGTTATTTTGGATGTATATGCAGATGTGGGATTGCTGGATTATATAGTAGTTCTATTTTAAATTTTTTGAGGAGCCTCTGTACTGTTTTTCATAGTAGCTGCACCAGTTTACATTCCCACCAATGATGTATGAGGGTTCCAATTTCTACACATTCTGGCCAACACTTGTTACCTTTGTTTGTTGTTTGTTTGTTTGTTTGTTTTTAAATAAGAGCCATCCTAGCAGGTGGGAGGTGATATCTCCTTGTGGTTTTGATTTGCATTTCCCCGATAACCAGTGATGTTGAATACCTTTTCATATTTCTGTTGACCATTTGTATGTCTTCCCTGGAAGAATGTCTGTTCAAATCTTTTGGCCATTTAAAAACTCAGGTCATTTATTTTTATTGCTATCGAGTCACAGGAGTTTCTTATATATTTTGGATAATAGCCCCTTATCAAATATATGACTTGGCATTATTTTCCTCCTGTACTGCCATGTTCATTGCAACATTATTCACAATAGCCAATATTAAGGAAACAACCTAAATGTCCATCAGTGGATGAATGGATAAAGAAAATGTGGTGTCTACATACAATAGAATATTACTCAGCCTTTAAAAAGAAGGAAATCCTGCCATATGCAACACGATGAACCTGGAGGGCATTGCTAAGTGAAATAAACTAATCAGAGAAAGACAAATACAGCATGATTCCATTTATATGAAGTAGCTAAAATAGTTAAATTCATAGAAAAGAGGGGAGAATCATGGTTGTCAGGGGCTGGGAGAAGAAGGAAATGGGGAGGTATTGTTCAACGGCTAATAGTTCCAGTTACACAAGATGAATAAATACTAGAGATCTGCTGTACAACAGTGTCTATAGTTAACAATACTGTATAATTCAGTTAAAACATTTGTTAAGAGGATAGATCTCATATTAATTGTCCTTAATCACAAAACAAAGATAATTAAAAGAAAAACCAAAGGGGCATGAGGAAACTTAGAGATGATGAATAGCTTTATTACCTTAATTGTGGCGATGGTTTCATGGGTATAGGCATGTATCCAAACTCATCAAATTATATGCATTATATATGTGCATGTTTTTCTGCAAAAATTATACTTCAATAATTTGTTAATTAAAAAAGATATTTGTTGTTTCCCAGACTGCCATAGCTTTTCTCTTCCCTATCCTGACCCACACGCTTTAGAACGGCACAAAACCTACCTCACAATGTAGTCCTTACCACTGTTCAACATCCCCCCTCTTCTACATGGACCCTATTGGTTCCTAAAAGTAACATATTAGTTCTTATTGCCAAGTGCCCCATGATCCTTCATGCCGCTATTCTCTTGCATGTTATCTTCACATGAAATGCTCTTCCTCCCCTTTTACTGATCTTGTGATGCTTATCAGCAACTCTATGAAGCCTTAACTAGTTGTTTCTTCCTCTGTATTCAAATAACACTGTGCAAATCTATATTAGTATTTTGCTCACTGTTTTGGAATTATCAGCTTGCATATTTGTCTCTCTCTCTGGACTGGGAGCACATCCTGGACAGGGATACTGTCCTATGCATCTTAGACCACTAGGATCCAATAGAGTATGTGGTATATGCTGAAGAGATTAATGAGTTCTTTATTAATTTTTTTTAAAATTTCTGACATTTTTTTAGAGATTTTTTGTTAAACTTGTGTTTAACTCTAGATGCAAATTCCAACTGTGTTTCTAGGCTATTATGTCTCTAACCATGTTTATAACATGCTTTCTGATTAGAGTTCAAGAGTCTCTTTATTATGTATTTTAATAGGAGCATCATGACTTCAAAGAGCTGGATTTACATAATTCTGACGATATCTATCCATTTAGAAAATATTTAATGCACATTAAATATATGGCAAATGCTAGCACTAGAAATATAATGAGATGTTTCTTGCCCTCAAGGAGCTCATAGGAGAGGGAAAGAGGCAGACGAGTCAACAATCCACTGTGATAAAAAGCCATTATACATGGAAGTACAGGTGCTATGGGGGCAAACTGAAAAGGTATATAACCCAGATTAAATAAATAAAACATAGGAAGACACTGTGCTTTATTTTGGCACATGAATAAAGTTAGCTACTCCTCTGTGGTTCCAGTAAATCATGGAAAAATCCCTCCAGGAGAAACTACCAAATAGAAAATGCTCTAGCAGGTTTTCTCCCATTCCCACTAGACTGATGACCAACGAACACTCTTTTAAAACCATTGGACAGAATCCTGTTGCTCACTCCTCAGTGGCCATTTCTGAAAAATGTGTTCTTTAACATGAACAGGCCATATTGTTACAATTTAGAAAAAAATTGTGCAACAGACTGTACATAAATTGTCAGTTATAAGTACCCACAAGTCTAGGTTTTATAATCATTGTTAACTCTTCTTATTTCTCTTCTAATTTCTCTATTACACGTCTAAGGGCTCTTCTCTCAGCTAATGTGGTCTCTAGTAAAGAAAGATCTATTCTCCATTTCTTGTTTAGAGATACTTTTCTAAAAGGTAATTAATCTAAGCCCTATTGGTACCTTTGTGGATTCTGTGCAGGAAAACATCCTCCCCCTGACAACACTTCCCGTGAGTCAGTGTTTGCTCTCTGAACTGCTTCTTTGCAATGACTTAGTCTTGAAGTCTCTTTGCCACTCAGCCATATTCTCTGTGCTTTTAGGACTATATTTCCTTCTATTCTAGCAGGTTCTTCATTTTCTTTTGTTCTTTCTCTGAGAGATCCAAGCTTCATTCATCTGCTTTTATAGCATCACCCTTCAAGGCCTTCCATTCTCATGAAATAAAAAAGCCTTCAAGTTAAAAAGGACACCTTCCTCCCAATGCCAGTAAGTTCTCTTTCACCAGGCTCCAACAACTTCTCTGACCATGCCTGGGAAAAGCACTCACACCTAAAATGTAGCCTACCTGATTGGTCCCCACTGGTCTTCCCCAAATAAATCATCCTCTTTCTTCCATGGCAGCTTTCAGATATTTTAAATCATCTGTAATTTCCACACAATATAACCTTATCAATATAACCTATTATAAGTTATCTTAGGTGTTTTTCACAAATAAGTTTCTCATATCAGTTTCCACTAATGGCACCTATTTCTAGTATGTCTCCAATGCTAGAAGCTTGGTTTGTTCCTCATGAAATGTGGTGTCTTGGCACTATTCCCAGTAGAGGATTCCAGATGGAGTATGATCAGAACAGATATCAGAGGGATTCTTATCACCCTTTATCTGGTCACTGTAGTTCTATTTATCAGATGCCATATAATACCATTCATATATTTGGTACCACTTGTTCCTCCAAAGATTAATCTCTTTTTTATTAATACTCTTTCATGGGGGCTGGAATTAGAGTTAATGACAAGAATCAGGGAACATGTAAAACATAGATACATGTATTTTCATTTATTACTGTTAATTTGTATCTTACTGGTTTGGTTTATAATCAAGCAACAAGACCTTTTTATTTTCTTAAAGATTTTTATTTATTTATTTGACACACAGAGAGAGAGAGGCAGGCAGAGGGAGAGGGAGAAGTAGGCCCCCTGCCGAGCAGAGACTGATGTTGGGCTCAATCCCAGGACCCTGGGATCATGCCCTGAGCCAAAGGCAGACATTCAACCAACTGAGCCACCCAGGCACCCCAAGATCTTTTATTTTTTAAATTCCAATGATTCTGACCTGCAATATAATGGCTACCCTGAACAATAAATGTTATTTTCAGATTTGAGAGTGATATTTGTACATGTTCATTAATAAGGACTTCTCTTACCCCCATTTAATCACTCTGAAGCCTGAGTCCAGACCCCATACACACAAATTTTGACTCATCTACCTAAGCATGGGTATCCTTTTTATTTCTTCTGGCACCTACATCTACATAAGTATTAGCACAACTATTATTCTATTAATCATTAATCAAGCTCAGGTGATTGAAAGTGAGGGATATCTGCTTGCTAGCTGGATATAAGCATCACTCTGTATCTCACCCTCAGTGTGGCAGACATATCCTAAGACAATCTCCAGTGTACACACTCTTGTATAATTTCTTTCCCTTCAAGCAGGAGAAACCTTGTGACCTCATATGTGGCATTCCACAGTTAAGAGTGATCTCAAAGGTAAGGGACATTTCCCCTAGGAGTGAAAGATTTGAGCTCCACATCCAGCACCCCAAACCTTAGATCCTACACAGGGGAGACAAGGCCCCCAAACACCTGGTTTTGAAAACCAACAGGGAATATGACCAGGAAAACTACAGAACTGTAGGGAAAGGAAAACTCACCCTGAAAGGGCTCACATGCAGACTCTCTTGACCTGGAAACCAGTACAAAAACACCATATCAAAACCTGCATAGACCATAGGCAAAGGAGTTCCACTTGCTAATCTTGGAGCACCTGCCAGAGAGGGAGGAAGTAACTGGGCCTCTCCCTGGGGGCTGAGACACTGGTGGAAGCCATTTTTGCTGTCTTTGTCTCCATGCTGATGAAGTTCTGGCAGGCACCATTTTGGAATCTTCCCCCTAGACTACTAAGGTCAGGGAGCATGCCCCACTGAGAGGCCCACACAACCCTGTGCCTTGTCTGGGTCACCCAACACCCACCACCATGTCCACAACAGTCAAGCCAGACCTTATAGCTAGCCAAGCCAGGGAGCAGTTCTCTGCACACCTGCAGCCATTGCAATCAGACCTTGTAGCCAGCTGGGGCAGGTGTCAGCCCCACGCACCAGTATACCTGCAGTAGTCATAGCCCCACTACAACAGGAGGGCACACACAGCCCACACAGGGAATACCTGTGGAGTACCTGGCTTTAGTGGCAAGGGAGGATTATGTTTCTGGGCCCCACAGGACATCTCATTCATAAGAACATTCCTTCAAGACAGGAGATATAGCTGAACTACTTAAAACAAAGAAATAAACACAAAGCATTAGGCAAAATGAAGACACAGAGGAATATATCACAAATGAAAGAACAAGAGAAAACCTCAGAAAAAAAGAGTTAAATGAAAGGGAGATAAGCAATCTATCTGAAAGAGAGTTCAAAGCAATGGTCATAAAGATGTTTATCAAACTCAGGAGAAGAACAAAAAACACAGTGAGAACCTCAACAAAGATACAGGAAATCTAAGAAAGTACCAATCAGAGCTGAAGAATACAGTAACAAAAATGAAAACTACACTAGGGGGAATCAATAGTATTTTAGAGAATGCAGAAGAATGGATCAACAATCTGAAAGACAGGGTAGTGGAAATCACCCACACTTCACAGCAAAAAGAAAAAAGAATTTAAAATAATGAGGATATTTTAAGAGACCTCTGGATAATATCAACCATACTAATATACACATTATAGGGGTCTCAGAAAGAGCAGAGAGAAAGAAAGGAAGAGAAAATTTATATGAAAAAATAATAGCTGAATATTTCCCTAACTTGAAGAAGGAAAAAGATATCTATATCTTAGTCCAGAGAGCACAGAGAACCCCAAAGAAGATGAATCCAAAGAGATCCACACCAAGACCCATGACAATTAGAATTTCAGAAAATAAAGATAAAGAGAGACTCATAAGAGCAGCAAGAGAAAAGCAATTAGTTACATATAAGGAAACACCCATAAGACATCAATTAAGTTTTCAGCAGAAACTTTGCAGGCCAGGAGGGAGTGGAATGATATAGTCAAAGTGCTGAAAAGGAAAAATTTACAACCAAGAATACTCCACCTGGCAAGGTTATCATTCAGAAATGAAGAGATAATAGTTTCCCAGATAGGCAGAAGCGAAAGGAACTCATTACCACTAAACTGCCCTTATAAAGGACACTTATTAAAGGAACTTCTCTAAATGGAAAAGAAAAGGCTGTATCTAGAAGTCAAAAAATACATGAAAGAAAAAAAATCTCATTGGTAAAGGCAAACATAGTAAAGGTAGTGGATCAACTACTTATAAAGATAGTATGAAGGTTAAAATATAATAGTAAAATCAACTATATCTACAGTAATCAGCCAAAAGTTACACACAAAAAAAAGATATAAAATATGACATCAAAAACATAAAGCTTGGGGGTGGAGGGAAGTAAAAATGTAGTACTTTTAGAAAGCATTCATTCAAACTTAAGTGACTACCAACTTAAAATAGATTGCTATATACATGGATTGTTATATATGAACCTCATGGTAACCACAAACCAAAAACCTATAATATATACACAAAAAACAAAGAGAAAGAAATCCAAACATAACACAACAGAAACTCATCAATCACAAAGAAAGAGAGCAAGAGAAGATAAAGAAGAACTACAAAAACAATCAGAAAACAATTAACAAAATGACAATAAATACACACTTATCAGTAATTACTTTAAATGTAAATGGACTAACTGTTCTAATCAAAAGGTGTAGGGTAGATGAATGGATAAAAAACTTATCTATATACTACCTACAAGAGACTCACTTTATATCTAAAGACACAGACTGAAAGTGAAAGGATGGAAAATATATTCTATGCCAAAAGAAATAAAAACAAAGCTGGAATAGCACTACTTATATCAAACAAAATAGACATTAAAACAAAGGCTGTAACAATGGAGAAAGAAGGGCATTACAGAATGATAAAGGGATCAATTCAACCAGAAGATGTAACACTTGCAAATATTTATGCACCCAACATAGGAACACCAAGTATATAAAGCAAATATTAACAGGCACAAAGGAAGAATTTGACAGTAATACAATAGTAGGGAACTTCAGCATCTCACTTACCTCGAAGGATAGATCATCCAGACAGAAAATTAATAAAGAAACATTGGTCTTTTTCTTTTTAAGATTTTATTTATTTATTTGTTTGAGAGAGAGAGAACATAAGCAGATGGAGCAGCAGAGGGAGAAGGAGATGCAGGCTCCCCGCTGATCAGAGAGCCCAATGTGGGGCTTGATCCCAGGACCCTGGGATCATGACCTGAGCTGATGGCAGATGCTTAACCAACTGAGCCACCCGGGCGTCCTAAAACATTGGTCTTAAAATGACACATTAGACCAGATGGACTGAATAGATATATACAGAACATTCCATCCAAAATCAACAGAATACACATTCTTCTCAAGTATACATGGAAAATTCTCCAAGACAGATCACATGTTAGGCCACAACAATTCTCAATAAATTTAAGAAGATTAAATTATATCAAGCATCTCTTCTCACCACAATGATATGAAACTAGAAACCAATTACGAGAAGAAAACTGGAGAAAATACAAACACATGGAGAATAAAGGACATGCTATTAAACAACCAATGGGTCAATGAAATAAAAAAGGAAATTTGAGACAAATTAAAATGAAAACACAACATTCCAAAATCTATGGGATGCAGCAAAAGCAGTTCTCAGAGGGAAGTTTATAACAAGAGACCAAGCTCAAGAAACAAAAATAAAATCTCAAAAAAAAAAATCTATCCTTTAACTTATAAGAACTAGAAATAGAAGAAAATACAAAGCCCAAAGCTAGTAGAAAAAAGACAATAATAAAGATCAGAGGAAATAAATAAAATAGAGATGAAAAAATAGAAAATATCAATGAAACTAAGAACTGGTTCTTGAAAAGATAAACAAAATTGATAACCTTAACCAGACTTAACAAGAAAAAAAAGAGAGAGGAGTCAAATAAATAAAATCAGAAATGAAAGAGAAGTTACAACAGATATTACAGAAATACAAAGGATTGTAAGAGACTACTATGAGCAATTTTATGCCAACAAATTGGAAAGCTAGAAGAAATACAGAAATTATTAGAAACATACAAGTTTCCCAGACCAAATTAGAAAGAAATGGAAAATCTGGACAGACCAATTAAGAGTAATTAAATTGAATCAGTAACCAAAAATTTGCAACAAACAAAAATCTAGGTCCAGGTGGCTTCACAGGTGAATTCTACCAAACATTTAAAGAAGAGTTAATATCTAGCCTTCTCAAACTATTCCAAGAAATTGAAGAGGAAGGAACACTTCCAAACTCATCCTATGAGACCAACATTACTCTGATATCAAAAATAGACAAGGACACTACAAACAAAGAAAATTAAAGACCAATATTCTTGATGAACATAGATTCAAAAATCCTCAACAAAATATTAGCTAACTGAATTTAATAATACATGAAAAGGATCATACACCATGATCAAGAGATATTTATTCCAGGTATACAAGGGAAGTTCAATATCCACAAATCAATCAATGTGAGACACCATATTAACAAAAGAAAGGATAAAAATGATCATTTGAATAGATGCAGAAAAAGCATTTGACAAAATCCAACATCCATTTATGAAAAAAACTCTCAACCAAGTGGGTATAGAGGGAATGTACTGCAACATAATAAAGGCTATATATGGCAAACCCACAACTAACATCATACTCAACAATGAAAACCTGAAAGCTTTTCCTCTAAGATCAGGAACAAGACAAGGATACCCATTCTCCCCACTTTCATTCAACATAGTATTGGAAGCCCTAGCCACAGCAATCAGACAACAGAAAGAAATAAAAGGCACCCAAATTGGAAAGGAAGAAGTAAAACTGCCACTATTTGAAGATGACATTATACTATATATAGAAAGCCCTAAAGCCTCTACTAAAAAACCATTAGAACTAATAAATAAATTTGGTAAATTTGTAGGATACAGAATCAATATGTTGAAATCTGTTGCATAGACTATACACTATTTCTATACACTAAAAATGAACTATCGGGAAAAGAGATTTAAAAAAAATCTCATTACAATTGCATTGAAAAGAATAAAATATCTAGGAATAAATTTAACCAAGAAGGTAATAGACCTATAGTCTGAAAACTATAGGACATTGATGAAAAAAAGTTGAAGATGATGCCAAAAAATGGAAAGACATACCATGCTCATGGATTGGAAGAATTGATATGTTAAAATGTCTATACTACTTAAAACAATCTACAGATTCAATGAAATACTTATCAATATGCCATTTTCACAGATTTTAATTTGCATGGAAGCCCAAAGACTCTAAAAAGCCAAAGCAATCTTGAGAAAGATTTGGATGGAGGTATCACACTCTCAGATTTCATACTATACTGCAAAGCTACAGTAACCAATGGTATGGCACAAAAACAGATACAGATCAATACAACAGAATAGAAGCCAAGAAATAAACCCACACTTATACGGTCAATTAATCTATGACAAGGAAAGCAAGAATATACAATGAAGAAAAGACAGTCTCTTCGATGAATGGTGCTGGGAAAACTGGACAGCTATATGCAAAAGAATAAAACTGGACCACTTTCTTACACCATGTAAAAAAATAAACTCAGGATAGATTAAATACCTAAATGTAAGACCTGAAACCATAAAACTCAAAGAAAACATAGGCAGAAGTTCTTTGACATGAGTCTTACTGATATTTTTTGGATCTATCTCCTCAGGTAAGAACAACAAAAGCAAAAATAAATAAATGAGACTACATCAAACTAAAAAGCTTTTGCAGGACAATGAAAATCATCAACAAAAGAAGGCAACCTACTGAATGGGGAAGGTATTCACAAATGATATACCCAATAAGGGGTTAATATCCAAAATACATAAACAACTCACACAACTCAAACCAAAAAATAATCTAATTTAAAATGGGCAGAAGGGCCTGCATAGTCATTTTTTTCCAATGAAGACATACAGATGGTTAATAGGCACGTAAAAAAAAAAATGCTTAACATCACTAATCATCAGGGAAATGCAAATCAAAACCCCAGTGAGGTATCAGCTGGACACCTGTCAGAATGGCTATTATCAAAAAGACAAGAAATAACAATTATTGGAGAGGATGTAAAGACAAAGATACCCTTCTATACTGTTGGTGGGAATGTAAATTATTGCAGCCACTGTGGAAAACAGTATAAAGGTCCCACAAAAAAAGTTAAAAATAGAACTACCATGTGATCCAGCAATTCCACTTCTAGATATTTATCTGAAGAAAATGAAAACATGAATTTTTTAAGATTTTTTAATTTATTTATTTGAAAGAGAGTGAGGAGGGAGAGAGCACAAGCAAGGGGAACAGCAGAGGGAGAGGGAGAAGCAGGATCCCCGCTGAGCAGAGAGCCCAATACGGAGCTTGATCCCAGGACCCCAAGATCATGCATGACCTGAAGGCAGACGCTTAACCGACTGAACCACCTAGGTGCCAGAAAACATGAATTTTAAAAAAATATTTGCACCCCTATGTTCATTATGACATTATTAACAGTAGCCAAGATATGGAAGAAAGCTGTGCCCATAAATAGATGAATAGATAAAGAAGATATTTTACACACACTCACACACCCAGGAATATTACTCAGCCATAAAAAAAGAATGAGATCTTGCCACTTGCAACAACGTGGATAGGCCGAGAGGGTATTACGCTAAGTGATATAATTCAGAAAGAGAAGGACACAGTATGGTTTCAATTATATGTAGAGTCTGAAAAACAAAACAAACAAAACAGAAACAGACTCATGGATACAGATAACAAACTGACAGTTGCCAGAAGGGAGGGGAGATGGGAATGGGCAAAACAGGTGAAGGGGATTAAGAGGTACAATCTTCCAGTAATAAAATAAGATATAGAGATACAATGTACAGCATAGGGAATATAGCCAATAATATTGTAATAACTTTGTATGGTGACAGATTGTAACTAGACTTATTGTGGTGACCATTTCATGATGTATATAAATATCAAATCATTATGTTTATACCTGAAACTAATATAGTACTACATGTCAATAATTCTTCAATTAAAAAAATGTCATGTTGAAAACTTTAATGTCAGCATACTTACTATGTGCCTGGTTAGGCCTTGTGAGCGTTAGAAGATGAAGTGACTGCCCTCAAGTAGTTTACAGTCTTACTGTAAAGTCAAGAAGTACCCAACAACAAATTGATCCTATTCTATTAAACATATATATTTTTTAATAATTCATAAAGGTATAAGATCAACATAATACCTAAACATACTGGGTTGGTATAAATAATACATGGAAATCAGATAATATATGAAAATATCTAGTACAGTATCTGGCATAGTAAGTATAATAAAAATGAACAAACTGTGATGAAATGTTAATTTGCATTTACAATGTCATGGCCCTCTGTAAGTAGGGAAGACTGCCCCAACAACCTGTGATATCTGACCCTAGGAGACTAATGATGTCTATGGAGAATTCCATAATATTATGGTACCTGGGTATCTCTCCCATGTGTTCCACCCCAAAGGGTTCATTACAGGTGTTAGCCAAGACCTCTATGGCTCCCTGCAACATGGTCTTTAAGCTGGAAGAGAGTGGGCTTGTTGAGGAGTAGCTATTCACTGTGAAGAGGATCTCTTGTGATACTAGTTATCACTGGGAGGCACAAGGGTCAAGGAAGATCAATTCTGGACCATGGTGAGGAATGTGACTTTCAACAGACATTTTTTTTTCCCCCAACCCATCTGAGCTTTATGAGAAATCGAGTAAACTTTGTGTTGCAGGGTATTTGCAAAAGAGGAGTTCTTGCAAGAGATGTTAATTTGTGATCAATAAAGGTAAAGGAGCCTCTTCCAGAATGCCTAAGTGGAACTCAGTAGGTAAATCTATCCATTGCTCTCTCATTTCCTGTCACAAAATGGTGAACCTAAAACATTGAATACACTTACTACACCCTCTGCAAAGAACACTCTTTTATTTTTATTTCTTACCCCTTTTTCTTTATTTTTCTTTCAAAATCCCAATGTAAATGTCTTCAATGTCTGAGAAATCTTTTTTGAACTTCTAAGGCAATAGTTACCTTCATTTGTGTTCATACACTATCCTGTTTACATCTCACTTTGTATTTTAGTTATCACTCACTGTCTACACTTCTTCAACTTTATAAAGTCCTCTATGATAGAAGCAGTATGTGTGATAGAGACATGTATATTTGTGGGCTGGACTCATTATAGAAATTCAGTGTATATTTGGCCCACAAGTGAAATAATCTATATAAACTGTATCCAAATTGAGGAGGAATTCCCCCAAATCTCAGAGATTCACTCTGCATCACAGAAATGGTAAACCTCAAAGATAATTATAGTTTGTTTTCAAAAGTTTGCATTGGCCAGGGATTATCTTACCCCAACCACCAACTATGACCTTAAGATAAAACAGCACATTTCATGATAAAATAGCCCTCTTTAGGCATGCTTACTGTATAATGGAATCTCTACTGGTATGATGGTTTAAAATTATGTTCTCATACAATAAAATAGGACAAGAAATAAAGAACTGCACTATTTCTACAATCCAAGTTAATGACCCAGATTCCTTTTATTACTAGACATGCAGACTTTCATCACTCAGTGAGTGCTATGGAAAGAGAAACCTTGGCAGATCTGATGCCAAAACAGGTCAGCTGGTCGATGATGTTTCAGCTTCAACTTTTCCCAGTATCCTTAACCAGTTCTGAGAGAGTCCATTAATACTAGTTATTTAGGACCCGGTGTCTCCGGATCTTTAAAACACTAAGTAATGGATCATCTCCTAACTTCTTGTGAGATGGGGAAGAAATATCATTTTGCCTTTACAGATGGAATATTTGAAATGTAAAATAACATATCTAAGGCCAGACAGGAACTCAGCACCATGATTAAATAAAAACTCTGAGCTCCCAACATCTAAGCCTTGGCAGAGGAATTTGTCACATTGCCTTTTTATAGAGAGAGCATGGAAACCCAGGGGGGATGCATAAGAAAGAACCATGAATTTTAAAGCAGTATGGAAATCTATTTAATTTAGGCTGAAGTTAATAGGTAATCAGCTCAATTCCTCCCCCTTCTGCCCATACATAGCTGGCTGTCAGACCAGCAATTTAGGTGACTCGGAAGGACCAGTACAGGCTGAATAATGACAGAAGACAGAAAAATTAAGGGACAGAGAGGACTTCTATGCTGTCATCTGTACTTTCACAGAACTTAAAAAAAAAAAAAGAAGTATTTAGCACTAGCAAGACATTTACCTACTTCGGGTTTTTCTATACACTGAAAATAGAGTTTTATGACCCATGGCAGGATTTTATAACCGATTTAAAGAAGTTGTTCATCCAGGGAGGTCTTTTTTTGCTCTGGGCTCCTTGATTCACATTCCTGATAGCATGTGCTTATATCACTCTGACTCTATTTAATGGCTAAGCAATGAAAAAGTAGGTGCATCCCACCAATCAGCACGAGACAAGAGTTTGCATCATGCTTGTTTCACAGAAGGCACAGTTCATCTTATAAATTCATCATTGAGGGACCTGAGTTCTGATAGCAAGGACAGCCTCTCTCCCCAGAAAGTAATTTGCCTTCACACAGACATGCTCTGGCTTTAAAAGCTGAGAAAGGGGCTGCGGGATAAGAAGAGCACTGGTCATAAATGAAATGTTCTCTTCCGGTGTTCCCCACTGGGGTACTATTTGACCTTCAGTGGTCTCCGATTCTGTGAAATGAACTGGAATCACTGCCTGCTGAGGGGCAGAGTGGAGAGTCTGAGCATGAGTCACAGTGGCTCTCTCTATTCAGGTAATTTGCAGTATCAGAAGCCAGGAAGCCGACTCTCCCCAGAATCTCTCTCTTTCACCTGCCCGCCCCCTTGATACACCATTATAGTCACTAAAGGAGAAAATGGCAAAGATGGAGCTGTTGCCTCCAGGTGGCTAGGGGTAGGATGCTCAGGTGACTGTCTGACCCTTGCTGACAGAATAAGGATGACAAACATAGGACTGCGCTTTGCATCTCTAAAAGTGGTATCATTTGCATAGCATGTTCAGACACTCACAACCCTGTGAGGGTGGTAGGGCAGGGCTTATCATCTCCATTTGTTAGATGAAGAAACTGAGACCCGCTAGAATTCTGTGACTTCCCCAGAGTAGTACAGTCAGTAAGTGGTTGAGCCAGGGTGGAACTTCAGAAACCCCCAGGCCAACTCCTTCTTGCTCCTGAGCCCGGGCACCTTTGCACAATTCGCTGCTCATCCTGCCCTCCTCTCCTAACCAAAGAAACCTATGTTCAACCCAGCGAGAGAGAGAGAGAGAGAGATCAATCTAGATAACTTCCCAGGATCTTTCCAGCGCCAGGTATCAGTCACCTTACTGGTAACCATAGCCCTCTGAGAATCAACAGCAAAATTTAGGAAATGGATTTTCATATCTTTTGCTGGTCACTTTGGAAGGAGCAATAACTATGGCCTTTTGATGGGAACCAGAACATCACAATCCATGAAGGATGATGAATTGCCACAATGCTAAATATTTATGTACTTATTCAAGTAATATGTGTCAGGAGTGAGGAGCTTACAATTCAACAGGGAAAACAGGCATTAAATGAGTTAATGCACAATGACTTAGCAGCAGGAGTGACATTTACTAAATGACAGTGCCCCAGACACTGGCTAATATGTGATGAACTTCTTATCAATAAACAAACCACAAGCTGTAAGAGAAAATCACTGAAGAAAATAAAGCCACTTTTGTAGACAATGTATTTGTGGAGTTGACAGAAAAAAATATTTCGGAGAGTCTGTAAGCTCTAGGAAAAAAACAAACAAAAAAAGCTGAATAAAAGACCCTGTGGTCTCCATGTCACTTGCCCCTTAAGAAAGTTAAGATTTTTCCAGACCCTTCTGTCACTCTGGGCAGTTGACTGCCTTACAGCTCAGGTGTGCATTTGCCTGCTTAAATCTGCCTCTGTTCCAAACAGCTTGCTATACTCTATATATAGAGATGACTTCACCCTCTGTTGGAATGCAGCAGCTGTTCAGCAGTGCAGATACGCTACAAAGACTCAGGCCATATCTAATTGAGCACTTCAATGCTGCAGAGATAGGCGCCTTGGAAATATTTAGATAAAATGCCTGTGGCCAGATGGAAGCTGGCCAGGACACCAGGATAAAATCTTCATCTCACAAGACTTGCTAGGGAGTCTTAGTGGGAGGCTCCATGAAGGGAGGTGGCATCGGGAGAGATGCTGCTCTGTCCCATTCACCCCCCACGCTGCAAACATGACACAAAGAATAACAGGGAAGAGGAGAAATCAGCATTTTGCTGCTTCTTCCTTCTCCCGTGGCAGACCAAACAGAGCCTACCCTCTGTGAAAACAATCTGAATGGTAATGATGCCTACATGTCAGAAAGACTCTCTGTTTTAAAATTCCCCCACAAAACTGTTTTCTCCTCAGCTCCCAGACTTCCAGCCCTGGAAATTGGTTGGCAGGTATAGATAAATCAGGTGTTGCCATCCCACTATTACTAAATGAGTTGGTTGCTTAAAAAACTTTTATAAACATACTTTTAAGGCTTAACAGAAAACATTTCAAAAAGTGATAGATTACAATTACTTTTTAAAATGTGAAAGAAAGGGGCGCCTGGATGGCTCAGTCATTAAGTATCTGCCTTCAGCTCGGGTCATGGTCCCAGGGTCCTGGGATCGAGCCCCGCATCGGGCTCCCTGCTCAGCGGAAAGCCTGCTTCTCCCTCTCCCACCCCCCCTGCTTGTGTTCCCTCTCTCGCTATGTCTCTATCTGTCAAATAAATAAATAAAATATTTTAAAAAATAAAAATAAAAAAGTAAAATGTGAAAGAAGGCCCTTCAAAGTCGACAAAAAATTATTGTTGATCATTTTACTACTCTAAGGCAAAAATAAAGTTGTACAGTTTCCCAGTAACTTCTTTCTCATATCTCCTAAATTGCCTGATAAGTTGTTTTTCAAAGAAACAAGGAAACATTGCACAATGAAGAGCACGAACAGTGGTAAATGTCATCTATGAGTGAATGCTGAGAGTCACTCAGAAAAGCAAAACCCAATGAATGTTAGTAAAATCACAATGGGCTTAATTATATTAAAAAGTTCTGCTATTGACACTAAAGAAAAATAGACATTTATTCTATTAGGAATTACCATGATTTTAGTTAAGACAAAAATAACTAAGATTGGATTTTTTAGCTATTAGGAACATATTTCTAATATCCATATTAGGATATGTCTACATATCCTCATGTATTATCTTTCAGTTCTCACCAAAACACTGTGTGTATTATCAGCTCCATTTTAAAGTCAAGGAAAAAAATTCAGAAAGGTTAAATGGCTTATTCAAAGTCCTAACATTTATTATAGAGTCCAGTTTTGATTCCAGGCTACCTAATTCCAGTACACACCTGGCCTCTGCCTATTTTTGTATGGCCTATTATGCTAATTTTTTGGGTTTGTTTTTTTTTTTTACTTTTTTACATAGTTGAAAAAATCATAACAGGAATAATAAATTGTGACACCAGAGAATTATATAAAAATCAAAGTTCAGTATTTGTAAATAGTTTTATTGAAACACAACCACTCTTATTTTTTATATACTGTCAATAATTGCTTTTGCACCAGGGCAGAGTTAAGTACTTGTGATAGATACTGGACAATACATGAAAAAAGCAAGGTAAATAACCATCTTCATGGCTGAAATAAATATAATGTTCAATAAATGCCTTATTAGGTCTTTTAAGGAAGGAAGAGTAAATGAAATCTAGAATACTTAGAATATGATGACAAAAATGAATTCCATGCTCAAAACTTGGCCATATGTTATTATAAGAGATAAGTTCCCAAACAAGGCCCATATACCAAAATAAAGCATTTCCTATTTTAAGTGGGTGGATTGGCATGATTCACTACAGCTATATTTTATTATCTTATATCAGCCAAACATTTAGAAACTTAATTTGTCCAAACAAAAATTGTGATTCATGGTCCAAGTTTGAATAAAGACATGAAAACATTAAGATTAGTACAAACTCTAAAAATTTAAGAACTATACTCATTTATTGTTACCTGTTTTCATTTTGCAAATATTTATAATATTAGGCTCAAGGTACTGTGTTAGGCAAGGCATCAGATTACAGAATGCCTGCTGTCCCCTGCCAAGAGGTTTGGTTTTATCTGATGGTGATGAAGAGCCATTGAAGACTTTCAGATATGGGAGGGACTTGGGGATTCCACTAGGGAAGTAGTCAGTGGATAAAGAGCAGTCCACAAAACCAGAGGTAGAAGAGAATAAAAATGTCACCAAAGATAAAGGACTAGAAAGTTCAAGAGGAAAGATATAATTTGTAGTGTCAAATGCAAAGGAAAGTGTATAAGGCAGGATTTAAAAATATCCATTGAATTGGTCAATTAGAAAGTCACTGGTAACTCCAGTTTCAGAGGAATGGCAAAGCCAAACATTATACTGCAGTGGATTAAAGAGTGAATTTAGAAGAGATTATGGATTATTTTTACCAGAGATTTGGAGGACCAGAGAAGAGAGATTGGACAGTTGGTAAGAAAGATCAAAAGACAAGGGGGTTTTTGGTTCATTTTCCTTTCTTCTTCCTATTTCAGATAAGAAATGCTGAAACATGTTTATTGACTGAGAAGAATGAGCCAGGAAAAATTTAACAAAATAGGGTTAAAGATATCCACTGACAAAGCTGAACATCTACCGGAGCAAGTCTTGGCAGAGGGGGAGGAGATGGGACCATAAACACAGACAGAATTTAGATTTAAACAAAAAGTGGGGTATCCTTTCTTCTGATACTAGAAAGATGAGATTGATGACAGATATAAACCAACCTGCAAGGCTGAATGTTGAGAGGGACTCAGAATCTATCATAGTTATGGCCTTGGATTTCTAGATGGAGGAGGAGACAGGTTCATGGACTGAGAATGAGAAGTAGGAGTTGAATGGGGTTTTGAGAAGACCAGTGATTTTTTTTTTGTAAAATGTGCATACTCATGATGCAAATGCAGGCATTTCCTTCCTCTGTTCTCTTGTCACTATTATTTAAACACCAGGTAGGCCCCCTAGAATCTGCAAAGGGACTTTCTCAAAATGATCTTAAATATCTGTCCCCACTCTATCTGATGCCTCTTCATGACTTTCTTTTGTTTAGTCTTCTCTTACATTATTTCCCACCTTCTGCTCAGCGTATGTTGTTGTTCCCAAGATTATATAATTTTGAGGAACTATTTTGTGCATGTAATTCAGTCACTAACCTCAATCATTGTTTAATTCCCTTTGGACATTCTGTTTGGGATTATCATCATTTTACCAGTGTCTTTTTGTGGTTAGAGAGTTCTTTTTTCAGTTTTATGTGAGATTCAGATTTAAGGACCTTGTTTTTAAGATCTTAGCATGGAAAAAGTCTTCCATTTTTAACATTATACTGACCTCTAGAGTAGAAAACTCGAATATCACCAACAAAAGAAAACAGCGAGATAACTGTCATAAAAAGGCTTATTTTTAAACTCCAGTAATCCTCATTAAGGGAGTATGCATTTAGAGAGACACATTTTTACTTAAATACAGAATTAAAATAAATAATTGAATTTTCATACATGGTCATCAAAAGAATCTCTACCACAATATAATATTTTTGGAAAAAGATTGCCTTAGAATTAAATAGTCATAGCATTCTATATCACATTTACACAGTGTCTTTTCTCCAAAGGAAGTCAAAATCTTAAATAACAAAACAAGGAAGAAAAAAAGTGTCCAATTTTATAGAGATATAAAGAAGGGAAGAAAAATGAGGAATTAGGACAGTCAAGTAGAATCAAGACTAAATAAAATTGAGTCAGAGAGCTGAAAAATAGCTTGAAGAACATTCTCTGTCTCCATTTCTTTCTATCCCTCATTTTGTAAGTAAGAAATTAGAGGCCCCAAGAAGCTCTCTGTGCTTTGTAAACTCAGATCTCCCAGTTCCTAGTTCAGTATCTTCACTGTCTAATGCAGCTTCTCTTGCTAGAAAGAGAATTGGTGGAAAAGCCATTGAGCTTTCCACTGACAGAAAGAGGTGGTCCCAATGACAATGAGATGGTGTACAAGATGTCTAGCATAAGCTTCATGGTGCTCTGTGAAAATGCCACCCAGAGACAGAAGTAGGTCCAATCATATGCTTCCTGAACTCACTTGCCTGGCAAAGCCCTTTTTCCAGGGAGCCCCCAGGTCCTTAAGAGATCACAGAACTATCTTATATATTTCTATACCAGATGCCCCCGGGATAGGTCAGAACACTTCAAGTGCCATTTAGCCAAAAGGGCCCGAACATATCATCTTAGTAACATGTTAACATACTCATCTAATTTAGTCTTTTCAACAATCAGAAGATAAGTATTAATATTCCTGTTTAACAAATACGGGTTTAAAGGAGTTAAACAATATAGGCTTCACACCAATTTGAAATGGTGAAGCTGGCATCTAAACCCATGTTGTCTCATTTTAAGACTCATTCACACACCCTTCCTTTAGCAGTGAATACCTCTCACTGAGATTACTCCAACACTCAGGCAAGGCTTATGACTAATGGTGATTTGTTTAGAGGTGAGTCTTGTTTCTTTTCTTAACAATCTTTCATTTACTAGATTTGAAATTAGCCACTAGAAGGATTCCTAAGCCACTGGGTCATTTATTGGTCTTGGTGGAATACAGGGATGACTATTAAAATGAAGCCATTTCCCATGGGTATGCACCAAGGCTGTTCCAGAAGTTTGGCAATAGGAGGCCAGTGTTTCAAAATGATGTCAGACTCAAAGTGAGGCATATTTAAGTAAAACCACAAACTAATTCTCCTTTTCTTTTTCTACAGCCACCAAATACTACACAGTTCATGTTCTTGCACCCAGAATGTTGTTTCCCCCCTTACACATGTGTACCTTGAAATCACTCATTACATAGTCACTCTGGGCAATTAGGGATGCAGAACCAATCCCCGGCAATGACCAGAAGTGGATGACATGTTTGTTTCAACCCTCTACCACCGACATTTTCTCTCCTTTTCCCCCATATAGATATTGTGCAAGTTCTCATAAACCAATGCATTCTGATCCTGCCCCTATAAAGTCATCTCACGGAAGTTTCAATTAACGCTGAAATGTAAGTGGATGACAACAGCATCAACTACTGCTCAACTCAAAAGAATCTATATTTTATAGATGTCAAGTCTTTTAGGCAAAAGAAAAAAAAACCTTCATGGTGATTGTGGCTTTTCTATAGAGATGATAAACCTTACTGACATTTCTACAGGCAGACTGCCCTCCATCAATCATTTCATTGGGGCTCATGGGCTCTATCCCAACACCAAAAATGTTCAGAAGGGTAAAAGATCTTATTGTCTAAGCTGAAAGAAGACAGAGAAAAGATAAGATACCCCCACTCTTCCCCTATATACTTCAGGAAAGAGAGCAACCCAATATTTATTGAGTGTCCATTTGTAGGTCATTCACTATAGTAACTCTCCCATATATGCTGATTTATCTCATTTTAATCTTCCCTAAAATCCTGTGATACAAGTATTTTATCCCCATTGTAACTTTTCAGAACAAAGCAGGTTTTGAATGTCAGAGTTGGGAGTGGAACTCAAAATTGTAAAGTCAACCCTATTTTCACTAATGCCACTTATAAGGGAACCAGTGAGTTTTTCTGTTAATATTCTGGCTTCTGAAAAACTTTCTTAGCACTATCTCCCCGCGTACTGGTTCTCGATTCAAACTGCCTGGGTTCAATTCCCAGCTATACTGGCATGACTGGTCAAGGTACTTAACCTCTTCAAGCCCCAGGCTTCTCATTTGTTAGAAAGGAATGATAATCATACCTACCTTACAGGGTGTTGTGAGGATTAATTGAGATAAGTCATGCGAAATGCTTAGCACAGTGACTCAGTAACTTAAATATGACCTTTACTCCCTAGGTCAGATAGTCAATAGGTTTGGTTTGGTTTGGTTTGGTTTGGTTTGGTTTGGTTTTTCCTCACATGCCAACTCTAAGTTGAATTGCTATAGGAACATTGTGGCAAGAATTTAGAGGAGGCCCCTGGAGAAAGAATGCTGTGCCTGATTCTGCCCTAGGAGCATGATTAGAGCCAAAGGCACCAAGTGTGCAGCAAATAGGCCATTCTGAACCTAGGTGATACCAAGTCCCCCTAGCGTTTTGCGCGAAATAGTCCTTAAAATAATGAATGATTGAAGTAAATAGATAAATGAATTAAGGAGTCAATATAAAGCCTACCTAGGGGGTGCCTGGGTGGCTCAGTTGGTTAAGCATCTGCCTTATGCTTGGTCATGATCCCAGGGTCCTAGGATCGAGCCCTGTCTCCAGCTCCAGCTCAGCGGGAGCCTGTTTCTCCCTCTTCCCTCTGCAGCTCACCCCTCCTTGTGCTGTCAAATAAATAAATAAAAATCTTTAAAAAAATAATACAGCCTACCTAGTATGGATCCATATATTAGCTGAACCAAGTCTCAAATTTTCTGACTCCTCTTTCTCAGCCTCCTAATCACAGCTCACAATAGACACTTTCGCTAAAACTTCAGTAGACTTCAGAAGAAAGCTATTAAAAACATGTAATACCTTTCTTGATAGTGTAATAGGCCAGCTGGATTTTCAGGTCTAAAATCCTATGCCTCTAAGATTGGAACATGTTCCACTTCAATCAGATGCTGCAAGTGGAGCCTGTTTGTGGAATGTTGGAAGTGGTATCGTGCATAGAAGCAGAACTACATAGTTCACCCTTAGAACATCAAACACGTGGATTATCTGCAGTAAGTTTAAGCCAGAGTATTGAGTTTTTAATACCAAAAAATGAAAAACATCTTTTCCAGCCTTCAAGCTTTGTTCTCCACCTCTGAGAGGTTGCTACATTTGTTTTAGAAGCAGGCATATATTTCTCAAAAGAGACAAAAGATCTTTACCCAAAAGATATATAACTTTAAGACTCATGATGTAAAGACCTTAGATTGAAGGGACTTGGGAAAATAAAGGAAGTCAGAAAAGTCTCTTATGAGCAACTTTAGAGAAGATGATTGAAAATGTTACATATAAAAAAGAACCCAGCAGTGAACTGGGCTGTTTAGATAAAAAACAAATCAATAGACCACAGCTTTAGTTGCTCTTTTTACTTCTTTCTCCAAGACTAGGAAAAACCAAACTGTTTGATATCCATTATCATCCCTTGTACTGTGTACATACACCTAGAGGAGGAAGCGGCCATAGGAGGAGGCCGAGGTTCAAAAGAGAAAATGCAAAAGAATGAACAGGGATGGAAGTGATCTATCCAAGAAAGACATATACTTTTGAAATCAGAGCTGAGTACAAAGAGATCAGAGTAAGACATATTGTGTGAGCATGAGCCTCATAAAACAAAAAATTATGTGCCATATTTTGTTATTTATAGAGGAGACCATCTACCAAGACTCAGTGACTATTTTGGAATGAATAAATGTGCCCCAAATACCTAAAACCCACTTTTCAGAGAAAAGCTGTAGCCTTAGGTTTCCAAGGAGCATACCTCCTATATTGCTATATGAATATGATATTAAATTTCTAGTGATATGTGAGTGTAACTCCTATTTATATACGTTTTATGGCTTACCATTCATTTTCATGTACTTTTGCTCATTTAATTCTCAAAATTACCTTATTCAATATTAAAATATTCATTTCAAAGATGGAGAAACAAAAACTAAGAAAGGTTAAATAAGTTGCCCAAAGTCTCACAAGTAATTATAGGCAGGGCCAGGACTCAGGTCTAGAGTTTTAGGTTTAAATCCCATACTATTCCCAGCAGTTATGACAGTAACTAAGCAGGAAAAGATTTAGGGCATATACAGCTGCTTTCTCCCAAAGAGTCTAACTATGTTATGGGCACAGTCTCATTAATCTCTCAGCATTTCAGAAGGGAGGCAAGAAATTACTGTATTTCCATTTTGCAGCAGTTGTTCTTCTGTTTCTCTTCACATTAGACCCCCCAAAATTTTTGCCGTTCTTTCGAGAATGCACAATCTACAGAACCAACTAAACCGAATGATCCTTTTGTCTACCGCTTATAGATTAAGCTGAAATCCCCTGAATGGCTGAAACCAGCAGTGGACAAATTGGAGCCTCATGCTGATGTTATTGACAACATTCACCTACTGAAGGGATGCAGCCCTGACCTGCCTTAATTAATGGAGTAAGATCCTGCCTCTGTTGTCAAGGTTCTCCAGGAGGAGAAAGAGATCAGTCAGCTAAGTTTTAAATAATTTTAATAAGAAAAACAACTGTAATCCTTTAAAGATCAGCAACAAAGTAAAGATCCTTGGGAAAATAAAACCTGAACAGAACTGGTTGGCAAACATTTGAAGATTCTGCTACTGAAAACCACGTGTGCCACAAAAGCCAGTCAGATTGATCTGTGTATTTGGGCAAGCTGCGTCTCATCCCTAGACCTGGTTTCCCCCTCTTTAAAATAAGGATTCTGATAATTATTTCCCTTGTAGAGCTGTGAAGATTGGGAATATATGTAGTACCCAGTA
This sequence comes from Phoca vitulina, assembly GCF_004348235.1. Lineage (NCBI taxonomy): Eukaryota > Metazoa > Chordata > Mammalia > Carnivora > Phocidae > Phoca > Phoca vitulina. The sequence goes on along the minus strand of NW_022589711.1, from coordinate 64,048,696 downwards.
AATGTCAGGATCCCCTTTATTTCATGTTTCTCCATACTTAGCTTCAACGTTTGAGATACTGTCACTGAATTTCAGCTAAATGCCTTGATATGATGATGAGTTTTGCTTCCAACAGCAGCTGAATGAACTAAAACGCTGCACATTGGGGGTTGTGGGGACAGTTCGCAGTGGCCTCCGAAAAGATTTTATAATCCCTCAGTGCTTTATGTCTAAGATTCTTTAGGTCTCTGAAAGCCATGAATGTTTATATCTAAACAAGAATCTGAAGCTAACCTAGACATTCTGAAGCTTAAGGAATAAGTTTTCTTCTGTTTAGTCACCAGTGGGAACAGAGGAGCCCAGCAAACTTTTGCAGAATATTCTCTTTCCCTGATAGTGCAAAAAGAGACAGAAAAATCGGCAACATGATCTTGAAACCTGAACAATGACCTTCAGGAAATGTCAAAGTGAGAGTGACACAGTCACTGAGGAAAGAGGGGTAGGGTTATTTTGAGTAGGGTTATTTTTCCCCCAAAGCACACTTTGAAACATGAGTTAAAGCAATGACTCTGTGATCATAAAAATTTTACGCCAAGAGCATAGCATTCAAGGCTAAAAGTGCTGAGAATGAGAGAAAGTTTAAAATAGAATTATGTGTTTCTTAGGTGTCAAGATATATAAGCCTCCATCTGATCACATAGATGGTACAATTTCAAAATGTCTGTAAGATGGATTCTATACCATTTATTTCCAAACTTCAGAATTTTATATTTTTATTAACCAGTGAGGTTGTATATGAAAAGAAGAAACAAGTGAGTGGGTCTTGCTGTGACAGGTCATATGTATTTAACTCACTTTTTCTAAATGAAAGGTGTATCAATTCAGAGGAATTGGATCCTATAGCACAGTATCTTCTATTCCTTCGGTAATATTGGAAATTGATCTACACTTAGAATTAAGGTCTAAAGACTTCTTTTTATTTATATATTATTAAGTTTTCAAGTATAGAGAAAACATTGCTGTTCCTGCCTTCATCATCCCCTATAAATGAAATTTAAAATGTTAGAAACTATTTCAAAATATATAAATACAGGTGATGTCCATTTGTAAGGTGATTGCTTCAGTGGGAACAGACTTCTCTTAAACCTCAGGAGGCATGGTATTTCCTTCCTGACTGAAGTCCCTGGCAGTTAAATAGTGTGAATCCCTGAAGGGGAAAAGCAAATACAGAGAAAGTGCCTTCAAACTCAGTAGGGAAGGGAGGAGAGTGTAATATCCATATATCCCTTTTTTTTTTTCGTTTTAAATTCTGTTCCTGTTTGGTCAAAAGTCAAAGGCATTTTTCTTACATGTTTACAGTTTCTAAAATGAAGAAGGATGAGATAAATTCTCCTTCCTTTAATTATAACAGTGTTACACTGCACACTCACTGTGATCTTTATACAGTCAGAGGCCAGAGAAAGCATTTTTGACGCAGGAGTATTTACTGGAAGCAAATTTAAAAAGTCTTATTTCTGTGGACACTGTGGGTTAAGAGAATTTCAAACCAGTAAATATACCTATCCCCAATTAAAAGTTAAAATTAATCAGAATGATGAACTGGGTGTCCTTGGGCATGTCCTAGAACTTCTCTAATCCTCAGTTTCTCCATCTATAAAGATATTTCTCACTGGACTTTCGAAGTGCTCAAGTGACTGCACCATTTCACACTACCATCAGCAAAGTATGAGCTGCAGCGATTCTGTGTCCTCACAGCACTTGGTAATGTCAGATTGTTGTTGTTAGCCATTCTACCAGGTGTGGAGTGGTTTCTCATTGTGATTTTAATTTGTACTTCCCTAATGAATTATAATGGTGACCATCTTTTAGCTGCTTATTTGCCTTACTTGCATCTTCATTGTTGAAGTGTCTGTTTAAATCATTCATCCATTTTTAAATTGGGTTGCTTGTTTTCCTATTATTGAATTTTAAGCTTCCTCATATCTGCCTCCTCGTATCTTCTGCTCAGTGTTCTATAATGTGGTTATTTTTTTTCTTTATTGAGTACAAGGAATTCATTAGATATTCTAAGTACTAAAATCTTTAAATATCTTCTCCTAGTCTGTGATTTTTTTTTCATGTTTGTAAGGTATATTCTGATGCAGTTGAAAACATAAGTGAATTTATCAGTCTTTTCCTTTGTGGTTTGTAGTTTTTTGTGTAATATTTAAGAACTACTTTTTCTATCCCAAAACAAAAAAGTTGTTTTCTTATAAAAGTTTGAACTTTTTTTCACATTGTATTATTTAAATCAGCTAGATTTTTTTTTTTTATGTTGGAAGGTAGAAAACTAATAGTATCTTTTTTTTTTTTTCCATTAACTCTATTCACAACTGAACTCCTATCCTTGTCCTATGTCATTTCCAGGTTCTCTCTTCTGATCCATTTTTTACATTTTCTGTGACTATTTCAAGACTACATAGTCTTATTTGCCTTGGATAAATGTTTTTCTAATAGCCCTACCTATCTTTAAAATTATACTGGCTTCAGTGATCTTTAGAACAGAATGTTTCCTTGAAAATTTTATTATAGATGAAATTGCCTGAAGTTATATTGTTTATCTTGGATATTAGTTTCTAAACTTTTAATTGTGAAGTATTTTCACATTCATGGAAAATTTGCAAAATTAGTACAAAGAATTCCCAGAAGTTCACCCATATTCTCCAAATGTTACCATTTACCATGTTTTCTCTCTTCTGCTTGCTCTTCATGTATATATATATATAATCTCCACAAATACACACACTAATTTCTCAACTTTCTGAGACATAACGCATATTTATACCTAAATATTTCAGTCTTTCTAAAAGTAACAATACACTCTATCTTCTGGCTACAGGACAATTATCAAAATTAAAAATTGACATTAATACAGTACAATTATTTTGTACTTTGTTTTCCATACTTTGTTCAAATTTTGCCAAATGTTTAATATATATTAGGGAACAATGTATTAATGTGTGGAATACATTCCACTTTTTTTGATCTGGTATCCAATGCATTTAGTTGCTGTGTCTCTTTAATCTCTTTTAAGTACAATACGTATATATTTTTTTAGTCTTCTATAATTTCTCTCGGGAATATCAGTGAAAAGGTTGTGCATGTTTTTTATTAAAATTATTCCTAACGGGGTGCCTGGGTGGCTCAGTCGTTAAGCGTCTGCCTTCGGCTCAGGTCATGATCCCAGGGTCCTGGGATCGAGCCCCACATCGGGCTCCCTGCTCCGCGGGAAGCCTGCTTCTCCCTCTCCCACTGCCCCTGCTTGTGTTCCTGCTCTCGCTGTGTCTCTCTCTGTCAAATAAATACATAAAATCTTAAAAAAAAAAAATTATTCCTAAGAATTTCATAGGGTTTTTTATGGTATTTTAAATAGATTTTTAAATACAATTTTTATTTTCTAATTGGTTACTGTTAAACATATTATAATAATTTATTTTAGCATATTTCCCTTGTATCCTATGTCCTTGCTAAGTTCATTAGTTCTAGTAGTTGTTTTGCAGATTCCTGAGAACTTTCTACCTAAACATCCTGTCATCTTCAAGAAGATAGTTTTACTCATTCCTTCCTCATCTTTATGACCTTAACTGTTTGGGTTGTCTTATTCAAATGGCTGGAATCTCTAGCTCCATTTAAATGAGAGGAGTGAAAACAGACATCTTTGCCTTGTTTTCAAACTTAGGAAGAAAGCATTTATCATTTCTAGGTAAGTTTAATATTAGCTCTGGGTTTTTGCTGATATCTTTTATCAGAATAAGGAATTTCACTTCCATCCTTAACTTTCCAAGTGTTTTTACCATAGACAAATTTTGAGTTTTGACAAATGCTCTTTCCTGCATCAGCTGAAATACTCATGGATTTTCTTCTTTATTCTGTTAATATCGTGAGTTACATTGGTTGATTTTCACCATGACAAACCATTTTTGCATTCATGTGATAAATACCACATGATAGATTCAAATTAGTACCCTACTGCTATTCATTAAATTTCGTTAAGAATGTTAAGAATTTTTGTAGCTAAGTTCAGGAGAGATATTGTTCTGTAGTTTTCAATTCTTGTAATGTCTCTGCTTGGTTTTGGTTAATACTATCATAGTGCCCTCGTATGGTGAGTGGAAAAGTGTTCCATACTTTAAAAGAGTTTGTGTAGAATTGGAATTATTTGTTCATTAAACATTTTATTTGAATTCGCCAGAGCTACAGTTTTCTTTGTCAGAAAGTTTAAAGCTATTAATTCAATTTATTTAACAGTTATAGAGCTAGCTATACTATCTACTATTCAATTTATTTCTTCCTGAATGAGCTTAGGCAATTTGTGTCTTTCAAGGAATTTTTCCATTTCATCTAAGGTCTCAAATTTAATGGCATAAAGCTGCTCAAAATATTCACATATCACCCTTGCAATAGCTAGAAGATCTATTATCATTTTTATTTGAAATATTTTCTATATCCCCTTGTGATTTATTTCTTGACCCATGGATAATTATGTTATTTTATTTCCAAATATTTGATACTTCCTAAATATTTTATTACTGACTTCTAATTTAATTCCCTTGTAGTTAGAGAATATATGCTTTATGATCTCAATCCATTTCAATTTATTGAGATTTATTTTATGGTCCAACATCTTAGCGAATGTAGCATGGATTTTTCTAGAGTTATTGAGTACTGTGTTCTATAGATATCAATAAAGTCAAGATGGCTGATAGTGTTGTTCAAATACTCTAAAGTTTTACTAACATTTTTGTCTAGTTTTTCCACCAGTTTCTGAAACAGAAGGTTTTAATTAATTTAATTCTGTCATTTTTTGCTTTTTAGGTTTTAAGTTTCTGTTATCAGGGTTAAACACATTTATGACTCTTATGAATTCCTAATAAATAAATCCTATTCTCATTATGAAATATTCTTTATATTAGTAATACTTTTATGTTTAGTATTATTCTGTATTCAAGGCTATTTTATCTCATGTTAATAAAGCTACACCAGTCCTCTATGTTCTTTTTTCTTTCTTTCTTTCTTTTCTTTTTTTTTTTTACTTTTGTGCAACTTTTTCCATCCATGTAGTGTTAACCTCTTTCTTTATATTAAAATGCTTCTCTGGTAGAAATAACTGGATGTTATTTTTTTTTTCCTTTGATAATCTGCCTTTTAACTGGAGCATTTATTTTATCTATATTGGAATTGGTCAGTTAGATTTAGGTCTACCATTTTATTTGTTTGCTATGTGTCCTTTTTCTTTCTCTGATTCCTCATTCTTGCCTCCTTTTGGTTTATTTGTATGTGTTTTAGAATTCAGCTTCTCAGTTTTACCCCCTTGCTTTATTTTGAATGGTTACTCTAGGAATTATAACGTGCACTCAATTTTTCTCACTTTACTTAGAGTTAATATTGTAGTAACTTTGAAAAATATAGATCCATTTATCCACCCACACACCCTCTATCTTTTATGTAATTTCAACATTTGGGTCATCTCTAATGTGTCATCCATTGTTTGCTTTTTCTTTTTTTTTTTTAAGATGTGGTCACATTTTCCTCCATGTGTATGTGTGAAGTAATTTTAGATTGTATTCTGGAAATTGTGAATGTTATGTTGTACACTCTGGATTCTATTATATTGTTTTAAAGAATCTTGTTTTTGTTTCAGAAGTCAGTTAACTTGGTTAGAATCATATTATAAATTCTGATGTGTCTAGTAGGTGGTAGCTTAGGTCTCAGATCAATTCTCTAGCTTTAAGATGCAAGCTGCTTTCAGTTTGCTTTATGCATAACTGGCTCAGGAATCAATGGGAGACAGGCTGAGTTCAAACACAAGACTTGGGGTTTCCTTTCTCTAGAACTTTCCTTTCTGGTACCTCCCTTCATTTTCTGGTCTCCCTGGTTGTCTTGTCTTCCTTTGCAAGTACCTCTGGCCAGAAGAATGGTAGCCTCTCAATCACAGCTTTGCTGTTTCTGCACTTCCAAGACATCAACTGTGACCACCGTCAGGGCAAAGCAACAAAATCTAGGGAGCTCACTCCATGCCAGTCACTTGCTACTAGTTTCTACTCCAATCCAAAATCTGCCATTATTCAATCTCCAGAGCCCTCAGTTAATTAGTTTTACTGTGTTCAAATGTTAAAGCTGTTACTTGTAAGAGAATCAACTTGTTAGGCACTTACTCCTCCAAACCAGAAACCCAGAGTCTCATTAATTGTTATATTTTTCTCTCTTCTTGGAGGAAGGGCCTTAGATCATTTGACTCCAGTTTTCTACTTCCAGAATTATATGTCACTAAATCATGCATTTCAATTATCTATATGTTTTAAACTCCATAATGCATTATTCTTATTGTTTTATACACTTAATATTAATTCACATTTACTTTCTTATATTCTTTTTGAGGCATTACATTCCTTACTACATTTCTGAACTTCTATCTAGGATTATTTTCCTTCAACCTAAAGAAAATTCCTTAGTTTCCTAAAGAAAATTCTTCAGTAATTTCTTCAGTGTTGGTATACTGACAAATTTTCTCATATTTTGTTTTTCAGAAAGTGTCATTTTACTCACACTCTTAAAGAATATCATCAATACATTATAACTCTAGGTTAGCAATTATTTCAACACTTTGTCGATAGCATTCCCTCACTTCCACTCTTCATTATTTCTGTTGAAAATTCAGCTATCATTCTGATTATTGCTTCTTAAAAATAATATATATTTATTTTGGTTTATATTAAAATTATCTCTTTGAATTTGATTTTCAAAAATATTACTGTCATGAGCCTCCATATGTTTTTCTTTTAAAGTTTCCTACTTGGGATTTCTAGGATTTCTAGACTCAATAGCTTGATGCCTTTCTTCAATTTTAGAAAATTCTCAATCATTATCTTCTTAAATATTGTCTCTGCTTCATTCTCTCTCTTTTTATTCTGGGACTAAATTATACATAAATAGACCTATGTATTATCTTTTCTTTTTTCTCTTAATGGTATGTCTTATTGTTTTTATCTAATCTAGTTCACCAATTCTTTTTGGCTACTCTGCTGTTAATTCCATCTATTGAGTTCCTAATTTTGGTTATGTATGTTTTTCAGTTATAGAATTTCTATGTTCTTCTTCCCTAATTACCCACATATTCTACTTTTACAACAAATATCCTCATCTCATAAATAAATTGTTATTAGATTTGCTAACCGTTTGCTTTGTAGATTTTTCTATTAGAAAAAAATGGTTTTTGTAATTACTTTAAAAAGTCAGCAAATCTCCATTGCTTTATTCTATTTCATTAATTTCTACTTTAATCATTATTATCATCCTTTGTTTTTCCATAAGGTTTACTTATTTTTTCTAACTTTCTGTCTTAAACACTTGGCTCACATATTTTTGCTGTTTTTCATTTTATAAAATAGTTTAAGGCCACAGATTTGTCATGATTATATTATACCCATGTTGTTAATTCTTAAGATAATTAATCACATTATATATCTTATTTTTATGCCAATTTGTAAATACTCTATAATTACAATTTTGTTTAGTTTACTCTTTAACCTGAGTTTAGGTTACATTTAGAGTGTATTTTCCTCATTTTTCAGACTCAACTAAAATATACAAATCAGTTGCAATTTCTGATGAGCTATTAAAAATAATGTTCTTCATATTCTGACACTCCTGACCTATGACTACACCCAACAGGAATGAGATTTGGGATTATTTTCTAGAAGTACAATGCATCATTTTGGTTAAAGGGTAAAATATTTCATTCAACCTTTCACCCTCAAGAGCTGTTTTTAATTTGCTCTTTTATACTGCTTGGTCTTAGGGAAGCCAGTTGCCAAGGCAGTGAATGAGCTTAGAAGTTGGTCTGAGATCTGCCAATAGCCACATGAGTGAGCTCAAAAGTAGATCCTCCTACAGCTGAACCTTGAGTTGATTGCAGACCTGGCCAGAACTTTGACTACAACCTTGTCCAAGACCCTGAACCAGAACCACCCAGCTAAGCCACTCCACGATTACTGACCCACACAATCTATGAGATAATAAGTGTTTGTTGCTTTAAGCCACTAAATTTTAAAGTAATTTGTTACACAGAAACAGATAACTGGTATGCCTTCCATTTCTTTTTAACCAACATCAAATAATAAAGCAAAATCCCAATGGGTAAGGTAGTGTAACTGAAAAAGAGAATCTGACTAAACCAAGTTAAAACAAAATATGGTCAAGACTCAATTGTCTATAAGTAGAGAAATGGAAGATACTCATTTCCCCAGAGGAGATGATGAGAAACCTGTCTATCTCCCCCTGTGATCAGGAATAGAAGATCCAATGATGGGAACCAGAGGAGATGAATGGCATTTAGTATATAGTCTATGATCCCCAAATGCTGCTCTACACATAAACCAAATTCATGGTCATGGCCTCACCTTCACAGTCTAACACCTCAGGGAGCTGTATCACAGAAGTATCTTTGGCTTACTTACAGACTGCTGATTGATATCTGCTCTACAATTGAGCTTCAGGTTCATGGTAATGCTGCGTATTCCAATCTGTTCTGTCCTTATATGTATTTAGCACAAGGAATTATGGTTTTAATTGGATCCAAAAGCTAAAATTTCTGTGTAGGATATTTATTTAAAATCACATAAGAAATACTATGCTTTATCAAACCCTTGGGAAGAATTCTCAAGAGAATTACATTTCCTGCCGTGTGCTTTTTCTCTTTCACCATATAAAAAATGGGATTTTTCCTTCTGGAGTGTTTTAAGATCTCTGACATCTAGTTTAGAAAGTGATAAACGTGCAACTTCAGTAATATCTTGCTTTAGTCACAGGAAACATCAATTGACGGAGCTATGCCTGTGATGTTCATACAAGTGCACTCTATCATAGCCACATTTTTCTGTTACAATTTGGATTTGGTCCTGTCACTTGACTTGTGGAGAATGGGCTATCTTGTTTCAAAAATATCTTTTCCAACTATCAGTCATCATTAGTGGAAACATCTTTTTTTCTTCCTGCCTCATCCTGTCTAATAATTCAATAAGCATACTTTCTCAATCACATTTTTGTTGTCTTTTCTCCACTTATTCTGCTTTGCTCCAATTTTTCATTTTAGTATAGCTGCTCCCAATTCTGCTGCCTTTTGAAAAATTGACATAAATCTTCCTTCCCTATATGCTTTCATTCTCTTCACTTGGCAAACCAAGGATCCTGAAACCCACAACAGACACTTTCTATTCCATTTGGAAAAGGCGACCTATGAATATCTATAGATGTGTCATTATAAACAAGAGAAGCATTTGAGGGCATGTCCTGTAGCCAAGTTGCTCTTATAAAGCAGTACACCACACTACAGAAGGGCTCAGGCTTTGACACAGGTGGACCTGGGTTTTCACCCCAATTTGGTTATTTAAGTGTGTGGCTTTACGGGAAGTTTTATATGCTTTCTGGGTATCGGGTTCCTTACATATTAAACAGTATTTACTGTTTAATGATAATGTTTTGAGTTGTTTTTTTTTAAGATTTTATTTATTTGACAGAGAGAGACACAGCAAGAGAGGGAACACAAGCAGCGGGGAGTGGGAGAGGGAGAAGCAGGCTTCCCGCAGAGCAGGGAGCCCGATGCGGGGCTCGATCCCAGGGCCCTCGGATTATGACCTGAGCCGAAGGCAGACGCTTAACGACTGAGCCACCCAGGCGCCCCAATGCTTCGAGTTTTAAATATAATAATGCATACCAAGTGCTTTTAAAAGAGCATGGAATATAATAAATGCTAAGTATTAGCCCCACCTCCTCCAAAAAAGTTGGTTTATAGACTTTCCTATATTAATGAGGTAGATATTTTTCCATCATTAAGTATATGTGGAAATTTAGCCTGCAAGACAATTGTAGGGAACTATGCAGCTTTTTAAACAGAGTTTATTTCAGATATTTGTGGACACAGAGTTGGCTGATAAAAAATGTAATAACCATATGTGGTTAAATGTGTGCTCTATGTCAAGAAATGTATAATGGCCATTAGATAGATAGGCAGATCAATAGATACATAGGTAGATACATAGGTAGATGATTGGTAGATAGATAGATAGGTAGGTAGATGATAGAATCATAAGATCACAAAACTTGAAAGATGAAAAAAGACCTTAAATAATTTTTAATGTAACCCCTAACTTGACAGATGAAGAGAGGGGAAAGATGAAGCTGATTTTATAAGAATGCAGTTCTCCCAGATTTCATTCTTCTGCTATTGCCACTATACCAGTAGGTATTCTGTAGATATTTCCATAGAATCCTGCAGTCAAATTACACCAAAGAATTTACAATCCTTTGCAAATATTCATATGACATTAAACACTTAAAGAATTTGAATTAGAAAGTCTTCCTACAGAAGATCATTGCAGATTTGCTGCTTTTTTGATACAGCAAAACACTTTGTCTGAACTATGTACACACCTGCATTTGACTCCCTTTTTATCATTGTGAGTGGGACAATAAATGACCCTGGAAGTAAAAATGGATTTCCTACTTAAAATCAATCAAGCACAGACAATCAACATGTGTTGAAAGTAATAAATACACTTATTGAGTAAAATTCCTGAGGTATATAACCTTCTCTAGGTCAATATGTTAAGCCTTTTGGCAAAGTTTATTAACATTCTTAAAACACTAGAAGAAAAAAAAAAACTCCCTGATTTCAGATTCAACTAAAATGTACTGAATATCAGCTATGTTTCAGGGACTGTATGGGGTACTTTTACATATATAATCTTAATTAATTTCATAACTCTGAAGGGCTTGTAGAATTTACATTTAACTGATGGTGAAATTAATATTCACAAAATTAGGTTACTTATCTACAAGCATACATATATATGTGAATGAGAGAGCTAGATTTCAAGTCTGAGTCTCAATTTCAAGTGAAATGTGTCATACTGTAATTGCCTCAGAAAGCCTCTTGGGCTCTTTGTTTATGTGTTTGTTTTTTGCCAAGAAAAAGCAATATTAAAGAATATTCAGCAAAATGGATATAAATCAAATATAATCTTATTACTTTGGCATCAGTTTTTTTTTATGTGTGTGCATTCCCCAGTGATATTTATCTAAAAGCATTCATAATTTTATGCAGGTTTAATCCCAGTGTCTGCTAATTTTTATTATGATTGTGACTTATTGAACATGTTACCATGGTTTTGCAAATGCTTTTTGCTATTCTTATGACTGCATGATATTTAATCACTTTGTTAGACAATTATTTATTCCATATTCCATTAATATTGGAAATTTAATACAATAATAAATAATCTTAATAGCTTCTCTTGTTTTGTTTAAATATTTTTTGAGATACATTTCCACTAATTAGACTCCTGAGTTAAGAATGTGGATTTTTTTCTCTTTATATGTACTGACATATTGCTTTCAAAAAGGATTATATAGATTTGCACTATATGATTGACCAATCTTGCTCTACTGTTTACAACACTGGAAGAATACTTTTAAAAATAGCCTAATATAAGAACAGTATTATAGTTTAATTTGAATTCTTTGACTTGTGATAAGTTTATGTTGCTCCTTGTGTAGATGTCTTCATCTACGCTAGTCTTAATTTAAATTGACAAAGCAATAGCAGAGAGGGACAGAATGATACCCAAAGTATAGAAGATATTTGTGAGCAAATTATGGACATTCTTCTTTTTTACAATTAAATAGAGCAATGGTCCTCCCCTAACTTTGAGTCAATCAAGAGCTGAACTGTATTCATTATATTTCATTTAATTATTAATATTAGCATGGGTAAACTATGATATAAGTGCTGAAAAAAGTTTTTATTCTGGAAAAAGTCTGGTAAACTGGTAAAATACTTTACCAAAGGTCTTTAAGCATTAATTTTATTCATCAAATATTAACTCACATAGGTCACAGGGCACAAGACACCTTCCTCATTTTTTAATAGGCTTGTGACACACTGCTATTATGTTACTTATGTGCATGATATTTCCTCTATATGATTCTAGCATTTTTTAGACCAGAGACTCTGAATGCTCATTTTTACCATAATTAAATTTTTCACAAATCATAATGGCAAATTTGTTAATAAATTATTATTTTTTGGTCATGACCAATTGCACAATGGAAAAGTCCACTCATGAATGTGCTTAATAGCCATAAATCCTACTGGATGAATGGTAAGAGTTTATCCCAAATCACTCATTTCAGGTCAATATTTGTTTATAAACTAGAAATCATCCAAACTTCATATATAACTTAAAATATATAATATTTAAAGGTAAATCTTATATAATAACATAGAAAAAAGTTTTTATAAAACATAATTTAAGACATAATGCTAAAAAAGTATATCTATTATATCAGATTTTGACATACACTACAGCAATTATAATGTTATGTGTATTAGAGGATAAAAAGACATTAGAGAAAATGCAACAAATTGGTAATGCCTTTAAAGTGTGAAAGTTCAGAGGATTTATGGTATTCTACATCTGTACATTTGAAATTATTTTAATAAACTATTATTTTATGATTAGGAAATACAAATATGCAAATTTAGAAGAAAAGTAAAATGAACAAAAACTAGCATGTATCTTGAGGATTATAACAAAAAATATTGTTATAGTCAATAAAAACATCAGTTTCATATTAACGTTTGGTGATACTTTCTACCTAAATCCCAAGTTTTTAAATGCTATTATAACACCCTATTCCTAAGATTTTTATTTTAAGAGGTAGTACATTTACTACCTTTTAAAAGTGCCAACTATCTTTGATTTTTTATTAAAATGAATTTCAATTTTGCTTTGAGAATTCTACGTCACCCTCTTTGACTTACTAGATAACAGGTTCTCAAACTTTTTGTTGTCAGGACCCCTTGACACTCTTAAAAATTAAGACTTCCAAAGAGCATTTTCTTTTTTTTTTTTTAAGATTTTATTTATTTGTTTGAGAGATAGTGTGAGTGAGAGAGACAGCACATGAAGAGGGGCAGAGGGAGAGGGAGAAGCAGGCTCCCTTGCTAAGCAAGAAGCCTGATGCAGGGCTTGATCCCAGGACCCTGGGATCATGACCTGAGCCTAAGGCAGACACTTAACTGACTGAGCCACCCAGGTGCCCTCCAAAGAGCATTTTCTTATGAGTTATATCTATTGGATTATTTCTATTCCAAATTAAAACAGAAATTATTAAATTTTTAATTTATGAATTCATTTAAAAATAATAATCTAAGCCCATTTCATGTTAGCATAAATAGTATAATTTTTTTAAAGATTTTATTTATTTATTTGGCAGAGAGAGAGACAGCAAGAGAGGGAACACAAGCAGGGGGAGTGGGAGAGGGAGAAGCAGGCTTCCCGCAGAGCAGGGAGCCCTATGCGGGACTCGATCCCAGGACCCCGGGACCATGACCTGAGCCGAAGGCAGACACTTAAAGGCTGAGCCACCCAGGCCCCCCTAAATAGTATAATTTAAAAATATAAATATTTTGCAAAAAAATTCAACACAGTGAAATTATTTTGTATGTTTGCAAGTCTTTTTAATTAACTTTGGCATAATAGAAAATACCTAGATTCTCATATCTGCGTCTGCTATCAATGTACTGTAATATAATGTTTTTTTAAAGTATATGAAGAAAGTCCAGCTTCACACAGGTATGTATGCAAGTTGAAGAAAGGAAAAATATTTCCACAGTCTTTTCAGGATACTGAAAATCAGTGAGTGATGTTTATTAAAATTAGTTGCTCTATGGAATCTGACACCATATCAATAAACATTTTGTTTTCTGTCGACATTAAAATACAATGCCTATTTGCCACTTGGACTGGATATTTTACTCATTCATAGTTATACATTGATCATTTGGAAAATATCAGTTCACAGCTTGAGCAAATCTCCCAGATGTTGACATGTTTCATTATACAATATAAATAATTCACATTCATTAGTATCATCACTAATCTCATAAAAGTCTTCAAGCAGATTCGGCCTTGTGGGAGTATAGGCTGGCCAGTTGCAGAAGACTCCACACTCAGAAAGTTCCCCGGTTTGGTTTAATAGTGCCCTGCTATTGCTGTCTTGGAATTTTTAATAATCTTATCTTTGAACTTGTGTTTTGTAAGTGAAGCCCAATGGGATAATAAAGCAAAAAGATATGTGCAGTATGCAGCATGCCAGCCATTCCTTGGTGCCTCATTTACATACCATATACACAATGCTCCACAATCACAAAGTTCCTGTGTACCCACAGCATGGGAATTCAGTGAGATTCAAAGTGCAGAGTAAGCTTGTTAAGCCTATGACGAAGCTGGGGTGCTAACAGCCCTGAGAAACCACACTTTGCAATCAAATCAGAATTTGCTTTGAATGCACAAAAAATGCAGTGTTTTCTAAGAAAGATGAAGCACCTAGCAACTCTATCATATCCTTTGTCATTGGTGTTCCTTTCTTGTAATTGCCAACCATTTTCCGTGAAAATGATGATAGTAAGAAAATGAAAAATCAAGCAGCCCATTGTCCCCTTTCTTTTCAGTCCTTCCTTAGTCATAAATAAGCTGAAGGTGGTGTTCACAGAACATACAAATGTCCAGAAGTAAAAACAGTTGCTTAGAGTTGTACACCATGTCTGCTCTTTTGGTAAGAACAAATAATATGCCCATATCAACTATGAAATACAAATTGTGCAATTTTTGTGATTTTGCATATGAATCAAATGTTCTCATAGTTGCATATAAAACTGCCATTACATAATATAAACAGTAAAATTCATGGTAATAACTTAAAATTTTCATTTCTTTCCTTAGAACAACATTAAGCGCAAATAAAAAAACACCATCACAAGCCAAAAAAGAGAAACTATGGAAGAAGGAAAAAAGCTTTCTATTTTAGTACCCTTAATGGCACTTTTTTTTTTTTTTTTTTGGCTTTTTGAACAAGGAGCCCCACATTTTCATTTTGCACTGAGGCCTGTATTGAAAAGCTGTCAAGTTTGTGGTGGCAGATACATGTTTTCAAAATTCTGATTTTTAACTTGAAAGCTCAAATTTTATCATTGGCCACAAATACTGTCAGCTGTTTTCCTTGAAGTGAGAGGCTCACTTCATTCTTTCTTGAGAAAATTTCTGCCAAATACTCAAGTCTGAACAACCATAATTTCTTTCAAACAAAAATAGTATTTCATCTTAAAAAAGAGGCAAGTTCGGGTCCCATCAACTGTACAATGAGACAGCCACTGCACTTTGGCATGTAGGAGAAGTACTCTATGCATACTTTGTCACATACTATATTAAAAAAAAATGTATTCAAGAATGGAGATTAAAGAAAATTAATTGTTACTGATTCATCCAAAGCATTTGTAAGTGAAACGTTTTTCCCCTTTCCTGTGCATGCATAGCAATAAACAATACAATCTCTACCAGCAGTTTCTTGCCACTGCTTTGATTCATGGTAAGGCTCTGATGGTTTATCTACTGTGGCATATGCATCATCTGTACAAAGGTAGACACAGTTAAAAAAAAAACAGGAAAATAATTTCTTAGTATTATTAGAAAAATAATTTTGATCTTGTGGACCTCTAGTAAGGGTCTCTGGGACCCCCAGGGGTTCACTGAATACACTTTGAGAATCACTACACTAGCTGATTCATTGTGATGAGGAAAATAGCATACGATCTCTGAAATGTAATTTGTATTTAAAACAAATCAAGAAATTAAGCTTTACTAAATATTTAATATACAAATGAATACCAGTACCCTCATTTTGGCATGTCAAATGATTATGTATCATACATTATACAATATATCCTAAGGGAAGAATGAGAGTTCCTCAACCCAAAGAGATGGACTATGATGACCTTACTCCTTTGTTCATTCATATTTTGATTTTTTATGTCAAGTGGATTTGCCAATTATATCATGCATTTTAACTAGCCTAATCCCTACAAAAAGGGTCAAATGACTTTTAAATATTTCTGCCAAGAAACAAGAGGCTAAAAATAATACAGAAAACACAAGCAAACTTTAAAGACAGAGCTGGCACTTCTACTCCCAAAGTGAGCCCCTCGTCAGTCACGCCATTAGATTAAAATTAGTGAAGGAACTAATCAGATATGACAAGAAATCAGTCACAAATGTTCAAAAGTATCAAAAAGACAACTTGATAATGAATGATGAATCTAACCCTAAAAATGTATATTATATTTGACACTTTACAGATAGGAACACCTGTATATACATGCATTAATGAGTGTTATTAATTATTAAAAATTACATTATGTAAATGAAAATAAAAGGACTATCAATGATAGCGCATTAGGAACTATGGCTTATTATTAATCCACTTCTACACACATGAGGTTCATAAAGAAGGGTACTCCAAAAAATTAATAAACAAAAGAAAACAAAAAGCTGGTATAGCATAATATTAGACAAAACAGAATTTAAGGAAATTAGTAGAAATAAAGAGGAAGATTAAGTCATGATAAAAGAGCAACCACCCACCAAGAAGATATAATAATCATAAATGTGTATCACTGAAAACTTAGTCTTGAAGTATATGAAGCAAAATTAATACTATGGAAAAACTGACAAATCCAGAAAGTGGGAAATTTTTTTCAATGCCTGTTTTTGAAACTGATAGATAAAACAAGCTAAAAATAATTAAGGACATGGGGAAAGTGATCAATTCTATTAATAAGCAAATGTTAATAAATTTGGTAATATCTAATAAAATTAGACATATTCATATTTTTCTACTCAGTACTCTCAATTATAAGTATTCTTTTAAATATAATCAAGAAAAAATAGAAACAACCTAAATGTTCACTAAAAGAGCAACAACAAAAGCATACATGCAACTATCAAAAATACATTATACTGTTACTATATTTTTAAGAAAAAATAGAAAAAACAATGCATATAGTTTAATATGTATATGCAAAAAATCACACACATATGTATCAATGAAATGTGTTTAAAAGTGGATTTATAAAGGATGTTGTAACTAAACTGTTGAGAGTAGTTACCTTGAGAAAAAATAAGGCAAAAGATTTATGTTTTATTCACATACATATATACTGTTTGAAAAATTTTTAAGACAAGGTATTTAAATATTACTTATATAATAGAGATACAGAGAGAAGGAGAACATAGACCAGTCCCCAGGTAGTGGCAGGCTGCTACAGCAGAAACAGATAGGAAGCTCTGTATTGGCAAGAGTGTGGAGAAAGGTGTTTTCATCAACTGTGGAAATGTAACAATGTAATAGAAAGAAATGTGCTAGTACTGATCATCCCTGATTTATGATCTAAATGTTCTCTGGTCAATGTTGCTTGTCAAGCTGTGTTAAATCAAACTCATTTGTTACACACACAAAAGTAAAAATCAATTCATAAAAGACCAAAATGGATGTTAGTAAAACAAAGAGAGTTTGTACAATTATTAAGCATATATAAGTTATATGATAAATGAGTTTTGAGGGAGTAGGGTAGGGAAGGGTTCTCCTGAGAAATGAAATGCCTCAGATATCATAATATACAAATTTGATGAAACTTGGACTGATTCTGCTTTTCTTCCCAATAAATCTTCCTTTAGCAGGAATTACTCATTGTTCTGAAGATGCCCAAATAAATTCTAAAAAATAGGGTTTTACTTTCAGTTGATTAAATGTACATGAATAATTTTGAAAGAGTTTGAATGGCTAATATAAGAAGAGACAATTATTAATGGTAGCATCTTCAACAAGTATTTACTAGAAAAGGAGAAATGTCTCTAGTACACGTGGCATAGGTGGGTGGTATTAGCATAAAACTATTCTCGTAAAGAAACACACTTTTCCCTGTAATATACAGCATGAAAACAATCATCTGGAGAGCTGCCACAAAGAGTGATCCAGAGAAGAGAAAATTGTAATATCACTTACAATATTTACTTGACTTTGATTCAGTATTATCTAATTTAACATCTAACAAACCAGCAGCAAGACCTAGGTAATTAATCAGTCATTATTACCCCAAAATAACTATTTATAATTGCTTATATCTGTGTTTGAGGACTAGCCAGAGAATAATCTTGAAGAAAACATCAAAGGTATTTTACAGAAAGGATTGAAGAGTGTGAGAAAGTGAAATAATTGCTTGTTTCTATAAACAAAGCAGTAAAGACAGTAGTGAAGCCTCCAGAAGAAAAAGAAAATAGTTTTAGTACACTAGTATAAGCAAAAGTCATTCTTCAAAGTACATTCATAGACCGATTATCAGTGTTAGTAAAAACAATAAAACATAATGACAATTAGCATATGGAAAAAGAAACACTATTTTCTAAATAGAAACAATGTCAGTGTAACCCCAATAGATCAGTTTAGGAAACAAAATTTGTGAGTTTTTACAATAAAAATATGAAAAAGAAAATCTTAAATAATTGTTCGAAAATGTATTTTACATTATTGACAGGAGATGCTAACATAAAAACTCCATTTCTAGGAAACAGATTTTGATTTCATGCATGGATGTTTTGAAAAAATTGATAGTTCACAAATGGTTACTTGACTAAATTTGTCCTTTCTTTAATTGAACTAAGTGAATCAACTCATAAAAGCAGTCCAACTAGGTTTTGCCTACTGAAAAAGAGGACTCTCAATAAATAAATAAATAAATGGAAGAATGCAAAAATGTGTGGATGTATGGATGGGGGTTGATATATCTTCAGGTTCAACTGGAAATACAGAAGTAGTCACTAAAATTAATGAAATTCTTAAAAATAAAATGGGAAATAATGAGTAATAATTAAAAACAAAAACATTTCTCTAAAATAAGAACCAAAATATATTTGAAACAAAGAGATGATGCAGGGCACTGAGGAAGGAAGCAAATAATTAAGGCAAAGGAAAGAACTGATTTAAATATAAAGTGACTAAAAACCACAAGATACTTAGGAATAAACCTAACCAAAGAGGCAAAGGATCTGTACTCTGAAAACTACAGAACACTCATGAAAGAAATTGAGGAAGACACAAAGAAATGGAAAAACATTCCATTTTCATGGATTGGAAGAAAAAATATTGTTAAAACGTCTATGCTACCTAGAGCAATCTATACATTCAAAGCAATCCCTATCAAAATACCAACAACTTTTTTCACAGAGCTGAAACAAATAATCCTAAAATTTGTATGGAACCAGAAAAGACCCCAAATAGCCAAAGGAATGTTGAAAAAGAAAACCAAAGCTGGTGGCATCAGAGTTCCAGACTTCGAGCTCTATTACAAAGCTGTGATCATCAAGACAGTATGGTACTGGCACAAAAACAGACACATAGATCAATGGAACAGAATAGAGAACCCAGAAATGGACCCTCAACTCTACGGTCAACTAATCTTTGACAAAGCAGGAAAGACTATCCAATGGAAAAAAGACAGTGTCTTCAAAAAATGGTGTTGGGAAAATTGGAGAGCCACATGCAGAAGAATAAAACTGGACCATTTCCTTACACCATACACAAAAATAGACTTAAAATGGATGAAAGACCTAAATGTAAGATGGGAATCCATCAAAATCCTAAAGGAGAACACAGGCAGCAACCTCTGAGACCTCAGCCGCAGCAACTTCTTGCTAGATACATCTCCAAAGGCAAGGGAAACAAAGGCAAAAATGAACCATTGAGACTTCGTCAAGATAAAAAGCTTTTGTACAGCAAAGTAAACAGTTGACAAAACCAAAAGCCAACCGAAAGAATTGGAGAAAGTATTTGCAAATGTCTTATCAGATAAAGGACTAGTATCCAAAATCTATAAAGAACTTATCAAACTCAACACCCAAAGATAAATAATCCAATACCCAAAGAACAAATAATCCTATCAAGAAATGGGCAGAAGGCATGAACAGACATTTCTCCAAAGAAGACATACAAATAGCCAACAGACACACGAAAAAATGCTCAACATCACTCAGCATCAGGGAAATGCAAATCAAAACCACAATGAGATACCACCTCACACTGGTCAGAATGGCTAAAATTAACAAGTTGGGAAATGACAGATGTTGGCGAGGATGTGGAGAAAGGGGGACTCTCCTACACTGTTGGTGGGAATGCAAGCTGGTGAAGCCACTCTGGAAAATAGTATGGAGGTTCCTCAAAAAGTTGAAAATAAAGCTACCTACGAGCTAGAAATTGCACTACTGGGTATTTACTTCAAAGATAGAAATGTCGGGATCCAAAGGGGCACCTGCACCCCAATGTTTATAACAGCAATGTCCACAATAGCCAAACTGTGGAAAGAGTCCAGATGTCCATCGACAGATGAATGGATAAAGAAGATGTGGTGTACACACACACACACACACACACACACACACACACACACACACACAGGAATATTACTCAGCCCTAAAAAATGAAATCTTGCCATTTGCGATGACATGCATGGAACTAGAGCGTACTGTGCTAGGAGAAATAAGTCAATCAGAGAAAGAAAATTATCATACGATTTCACTCATATGTGGAATTTAAGAAACAAAACAGAGGAGCATAGGAGAAGGGAGAGAAAAATAAAACAAGATGAAATCAGAGAGGGAGACAAACCATAAGAGACTCTTAATCATAGGAAACAAACTGAGGATTGTTGGGGGTGGGGAGCAATTGGGTGATGGACATCAAAGAGGGCACATGATATAATGATTACTGGGTATTATATAAGACTGATGAATCACTGAACTCTACCTCTGAAACTTATAATACGCTATATGTTAATTAATTGAATTTAAATTTTAAAAATTTCTTTAAAAACCCTACTAAATAAATAAATAAATAACAAATGGGGAAAGTAATAGGATTACACAAAATAAAGAGAGCCAAATTTATAGTTAACTCAGATCTGTTTCTTCTTGATTTGAATTTATTTGAACTAATGGAGAGTTAGGGCTTCTGAGGCAATAACTGATGAACACAGATCAAACAAGATATAAAGGTAATGGAGCAGGGGCTGACAGCCCAAGGTGGCTGCTGAATAGCACAGAAATACCATGGGGGAGAATTTCTTGTATCTTGAAATGGCTGAATGTTTCCTTCTCAGCATGAGCATGTTTAGACTGTCTGATAATTTATTTCACAGATAGAAACATTACCCTGTTTTCTCAATCAGCATTACACTAGAGAGAATCCTTCATGTAGAGCCAATTCTAATTTTTTTTAAATCTCAAGGCAATGAGTTTTAATTATTTCCTGTAAATTAACTATTTTTTTAAAGGATCATGTAATAGTATGTGGCACAGTAAGCTAGAAGCTGCAAAGAGTGAAAGGGCTGCTGGTATGTTACCAGTGAAAGAGGAGAGCTTGTGGCTCCAAGTCCTCAGACTTCATCTAGCTCACTCCTGAGAGGCTGTGTTTAAAAAACATCACAGAAGCATAGAAGCTATGTAGCATATTCAGGGAGAATACTTATGGTACAATACTGTTTTTATAATTTCAGAGGAAAAAAAATAGCATATACACTATGATCACATAAATAAGGAGCACATAAATGTTAAAAAAAAAGACTAGAAGGAAATATAAAAACTGTTAACAGGTATGATTAGTGGGATGGTGTTATTTTTTCTTTTCAGGACTTATCAAACTTTTTTAATGGTATCATGTAATTATTAATTTTTTTAATTACATTAAAAAGACATTTTAGATCTAAGATCATTTAAATTGAAGGAGACTATTTATTTAAATACACACACACACACCAGTGTGCAACTTGAATTCTCCTAAAAGACTTCACATTTAAAGATAGACAAAAGTAACATGTACGTGTTTCCAATTATTTAATGATGGAATCTTTAATTTCTAACTTTTGTTCATGTTGTCTGTAATACAATATAGTCGATAGAGTTATACCTGTTTTGCTTTGGTTTTGGTTTTTCTCTTACTATGAAGTTAGATATGTTAGACGAACTGGTAAATATAATTTCTATCCATATGGAGATATTAGGGGGAATAAAATTCGTAAAATAATAGCAAGCAATATGCTCTTGCAGTACCTAGGAATAGAGAATAGGACAGTAGCCATGTGTCTTTCACAGACTTTTTCCCTATAAACTTCCATAGGCAGGAGCAGATCTGAATGCCAGGGCAACTGTGTCCATCACTAACAGATTCTTATGCCATTGTACCTAATGGTTTTCATCTCCCTATGTATTTACCTAATGGCCCACATGCTTGCTGTGCTTGAGCTTATTTTGGAGGACATGTTACAAACATTATTAACTTTCTTATATATTGTAAGTTTTTTTAAAGGCACTAAAAATATTGTAAATTATAGGCTGCCGAAGAAGATTACTAAGACTACTGTTAAGATTTCATAAATAGAGTTCTGAATATAGTCTTTCAGACAACTACCTACTTACAAGAGGAGGACCCAATTATATAGTACAGTTACTCAATGCAAAAAAGAGAAAAAGAAAGATACAGTCTTGGGAGTGTGGAAGATAAAAATAGAAAATAAAGCTAGGAAGAAGTTAAATTCACATATGAGCATAAAGTCCTCGCAAGGGTAATGGCAGAGGAGGACAATCAAACAGGGGGAAACCTATTTGAGAGCACACGGGGATTTGTCATTAGAAGTCTTGGTGAGGGCACGTACTGCATGCAGCACTGGGTATTATACGCAAACAATGAAACATGGAACACTACATCAAAAACTAATGATGTAATGTATGATGATTAACATAACATAATAAAAAAAAGGAAAAAAATTTAAAAATAAAAATAAAAAAAGTCGGTGACACGACTTGAAATGTGGATGAAGTAAACGGAGCCTTCTTAAAGACAAAAATGAGAAGTTTGGTTATAGTCACACTAAAGTTTTCTGTTTTTTGTTTTTTTTTTTTTAGTTTTCAGGGTTTCTTTAAAGATTATATTTTTTTTTTCTAAGATTTTATTTATTTATTTGACAGAGAGAGACACAGCAAGAGAGGGAACACAAGCAGGGGGAATGGGAGAGGGAGAAGCAGGCTTCCCGCGGAGCAGGGAACCCGATGCGGGGCTCGATCCCAGGACCCTGGGATCATGACCTGAGCTGAAGGCAGACGCTTAATGACTGAGCCACCCAGGTGCCCCTAAAGATTATATTTATTTATTTGAGAGAGAGAGCACAAGGGTAAGAGCCGAGGGAGAGGGAGAAGCAGACTCCCTGCTGAGCCGGGAGCCAGACATGGGGCTGGATCCCAGGACCCTGAGATCATGACCTAAGCCAAAGGCAGATGCTTAACTGACTGAACCACCCAGGCACCCCTAAGTTTTCAGTTTTGAAGAAACTTCCAAAGAAACTCTCTTATAGGACATTGGAACTAAAGGGTTGCACCTTGAAGGAGACATTCAGTAAAAGATCAGGATTTAGGAACAAGTGATTTATAGGTGAATATTTAAAACAGAAAAAGTGGATAGCAGCTTCTATAAAATAAACAAAGTTTAAGAACAAAGGACCAGAAAAAAAGTCTGGGTACTTCCCATGGTTGAGAGACTGTAGGAGAAAGAAGAGCTGTTGACTGAAGGGAAAAGACACATAGAGAAATGGGAAACACTCTAGATGAGTGAGAGAAAAGGCAAAGGGGAGTTTGGGAAGGGACCAAAGTCATCAATAGAACAACTCTCTCTGAAATATCAAGGAATAAGAGGACTGGGGAGCTTTTAAATCTGATTAAGAAGGGTATCTTGGGGCGCCTGGGTGGCTCAGTCGTTAAGTGTCTGCGTTCGTCTCAGGTCATGATCTCAGGGTCCTGGGATCGAGCCCCACATCGAGCTCCCTGCTTGGCGAGAAGTCTGCTTCTCCCTCTCCCACTCCCCCTGCTTGTGTTCTCTCTCTCACTGTGTCTCTGTTATATAAATAAATAAAATCTTAAAAAAAAAAAAAAAAGGGGTATTAATGCCACTGCAAAAAACTGGATCTAATTCAATAGTAGATGCAGAAGCAAAGGGACCAGGTGGTAAGAAACTGGATTGAGGCTGCCAAGAGAATACTATAAGGTAAGTAAATGGTTACAAAGCACATCCCAGTTAGTAATGAGTCTTTGTTTTTATTTAGATGGGGGATTTGGATTTTAATATATAAGCACTGAGAACAGGAAACAAAAAAGAAAGATTGATGGTTACAAAGAGAGGAAAATAAGTATGACCATAATGTCCTTGAGAGAGAGAGACAGATGGGGGCAGTAGAAAGAGCATGAACAAAATAGTTAGCTTCAGAGAGGAAGGGGCATAGAACATAGACATAACCACATATAAGGGAGATTGGAAAAGGACTATTTTTTTAAGTGAGCAGCAGTTATCCAACATGACTGGTGATGAAGATACATATACAGATACATGTAATATGAAGATGAATAAAATAGAATGTCTACCCAAAAGGACACACAAAAAAATCTGTCAAGTAGCACTAACGAAGTTTGACTACATTGACTCTTCAAAGACCAAATTCCTATCTTGTTTCACCTAGGAGGAAAGGAAAAGTAGGATGGGGGACAGGTATGTACACAAGCACGAGATGTGATAGGGCCTGTGTTTAGGGTAAGATAAGAAATTCGGTGTGGTCAGAAAATGATGTATGTAGGGAAGAAGCAAAAGATACCGTCCTTAAAAAAGTTTCTAAATTAATAAGGGGAGTCACTTTTGTCACTCACCCTAGTAAACAGTTTCCTGAGAACTAAGTCACCTCATATGCCCCAAGACATAGCCCCACATTCCTCACCAGGCAACCCCTTGCTCTTCACTGCATGCATTTGATATGTATGCTGACAGTAATTAAGTAAAATTGAATCTTGGCACAGCTGGTTGGATATCAGAGCACTTTCCATTATGCAAACTTCTCCCATTATGCCAGTGTTTACCCATCCAATGTAAATTGAAGAGCTAGTTAAACACTTATGTGATGAGTAGGAAAAGTCAACCAATGCAATTCTAAGTCTTTCTTTTTAAATATGTTTTTTTAAGAAAATGAGATGATCATATTATAATTGTTTTGAGAACTATTCATCCTTATACCTTCCTTTTAAATATATAATAAAGCATCAAAGAATCTTCTTTTGCTGACAAAAATCACTGCTTTTAAGATTATAAGTTATAAGATATTAAAGGTAAAGTTATTTTTTTTCTGTGAATATAATTTGAAATTACTGATAGTTGGTGGAAATTTTCAGTTTATCAAGTCTTTTGCCAGTTCATGTACATATTTATTCAACAACATTTTATTATGTACTTATTTAAGTACCAGGAAACATGCTATATACCTGAGACAATAGTGAAAACAGACACAATTCCTACTCTCATTGAGCTCAGGGTCATATAACACAAGCGCAAATAAAATAGCTAAAAGCTGAAGTAAGTGTTAACATAGGAAAGAAAAATATCATGATACTATAAAAGTATAATACTCAAAAAAATTAACCTGGATTGGAGATTGGCGAAGGCTTTTCTGAAAATGTAACACAAATTAAAATCTAAATATTGATTAGGCATTTAACTAGAAGGATAGATGACTCTTTAAACAAATAATATTGGGCATTTGGGAAGAGTGTAGATTTCAGGTGTTCTCATCACACACACACAAATGATAACTATGTAACTCCCTGATTTCAAATTATATTACAAAGCTGTAGTAATCAGAATAGTATTGTATCGGCACAAAAACAGACACATAGATCAATGGACTAGAATAGACAGCCCAGATATAAACCCATGCATATACAAACAAAAGAAACCACAAATGTACAATGGGGAAAAGGACAGTCACTCCAATAAATGGTGTTGGGAAAACCAGTCACATGAAAATGAACGAAACTGAACCACTATCTTACACTATACACAAAAATTAACTTAAAAATGGATTAAAGACTTGAATGTAAAACCTGAAGCCATAAAACTCCTGGAAGAAAATATAGGCAGTATGCTTCTTGACATCAGTGTTGGTGATGAATTTTGGATCTGACACAAACAGCAAAAAAAAAAAAAAAAAAAAAAAGCAAAAACAAATAATTGGGATCAAACTAAGAAGCTTCTGCACAGCAAAGGAAACCATTAACAAAATGAAAAGGCAACCTATCAAATGGGAAAAAAATATTTACAAATCATATATATGATAAGAGGTTAATATCCAAAATATATTTAAAAATTCATACAGCTTAGCAAAAACAAAACAAAAACAAAAATAACCAATTTAAAAATGGGCACAAGATCTGAATAATTTTTTTTTCCAAAGAAGACATACAGATGGCTAATGGTACATGAAAAGATGCTCAACATCACTAATCAGGGAAATGCAAATCAAAACCCCAATGAAATATCAACTCACACCTGTTAGAATGGCTATTGTCAAAAAGATAAGAAATAGCAAGTGTTGGTGAACACATAGGGAAAAGGGAATCTTTATACACTGTTGGTGGGAATATAAATTGGCACAACCAGTATGGAAAACAGTATGAAGATTTCTCAGAAAATTAAAAATAGAACTACCATATGATCCAGTGGTTCTACTTCTGGGTATTTATCTGAAGAAAGCAAAAACACTAATTTGAAAAGATTTATGCATGCCCATGTTCATTGTAGTGTTATCTGCAATAGCCAAGATACAAAAACAACTTTAGTGTCCTTTTATGGATAAATGGTTAAAGAAGATACAGTATATATATACTATGAAATATTATTCAGCCATAAAAAGAGTGAAATCTTACCATTTGTGACAAAATAGATGGACTTTGAGGGCATTACACTAGGTGAAATAATCAAAGAAAGACAAATACTATATGATCTCACTTATATGTGGAATCTAAAAAAAAAAAAAAAGCAAAACAAACAGGCTGACAGATACTGAGAACAGATTGGAGGTTGTTAGAGCAGAGGCCAGGGGGCAGGTGTGGGTAAAATGGGAATAGTGGATTAAAAGGTAGAAACTTCCAATTACAAAATAAATAAGTCATGGGGATGTAATGTACAGCATGGTGACTATACTTATTAATACTGTATATCATAGAGTAAATCTTAGAAGTTCTCATCACAAGAAAACAATTTTCTTTGCAACTATGTACAGTGACAGATGTTAACTAGACTTACTGTAGTGATCATTTTGCAATGTATACAAATATCAAACTATCATGTTGTGCACTGAAACTAATATAATCTTCTGTCAGTTACACCTCAATTTAAATAATGGTAACTATTGAGAAAATTATATATTAATTAGCATGATGGTGGTAATCATTTCACTATATATGTATATATACATATATGTATATATATATATATATATAATCATCATGTTGTACAGTTTATATATACAGTTGACTCTTGAACAACATGGGGGTTTAAGGGCCCTGACCCCTGTATAGTTGAAAATCCATGTACAACTTCTAACTTCCCTAAAACGAAACAACTAATAACGTACTGTTGGCCAGAGGCCTTACTGATAGCATAGTCAATTAACACATATTCTGTATGTTATATGCATTATGTACTGAATCCTGACAATAAGATAAGCTAGAGAAAAGAAAATCTAAGGAAGAGAAAATAAATTTACTGACCATACTACAAAAAAGCAGAGTATAAGTGGACCCACACAGTTCAAACCCATACACACACACACAGTTTTTATTAAGAACAATAAAAAGAATAAGTGGGAACACCCTGTGGCAAAAGGGAGCCAGCAAAGTCATCTTTACATACCTATCCTCATTATATGCACATGTAACTAGAGTGCAGAAGGATGTGCTAGAGCCCCCCATGGTCTTCTAAAAAGTGTTATAAAACAGAGGTAACAGGATAAATAGATTTCACCTTGAGAGAAGAGATCATTTCCTGACGGGAGATCAAGGGCGAGTTATTTCTCTTTAAGGAATACCGTAGTGACTGACACTCTACCTACTTGGTTCCCTCGAGGTCTTCATTCTTTTTTTTTTAATTATTATTAATTTATTTATTTTTTAAGATTTCTTATTTATTTGCGAGAGAGAGAATGAGAGACAGAGAGCATGAGAGGGAGGAGGGTCAGAGGGAGAAGCAGACTCCCTGCTGAGCAGGGATCCCGATGTGGGACTCCATCCCAGGACTCCAGGATCATGACCTGAGCCGAAGGCAGTCACTCTTAATAAAGGAATTAATCCAGCAAAGGTCTCCAACTGGGACATAGAAAGCAGGAAGATTTCTTTAGTACTTCCCAAAAAGGAAACTGCTAGATTGTTAGTAAGGGACCATAACAAATAACTGGTTTTAAGCATTTTAAAAAAAACACCTTGTCATAGAGTAAATAAGAATAGGGCAATATAAGGCAGTAAAAACACCTAACTTTCTCAGGTTTATGAATGAAGGCTCAGAGGAAGAGAGGTAATGAATAGCACAAAGATGTATTCTAGGTCTTTTATGCTGAGAGGACTCTGGCACAAAGAAACACATTACCCTTTCCTTCAGAGAGTGACAGAGAATGGTATTTCCTGACATTGTATTGAATTTATTTCACTTTCTTAATGTAGCATCTCCCAGTGGGTGGTTTCACATTTGTTTATGCTCATGTAGCCAACTGTGCATTGCTACAAAAAGGAATCTGAGGTCTAAAAGAGAAGCAACATTTTTTTTCACCAAAATGTAAATTCCTGAACAAATCACTCTTCCCTGAAATATAAAATTTGAATAACAATTCTTAGCGTTTTGTGAAAGTCTTGTAATACTCATCCCTCAAGCAGCCAAACAAAACGGAGTTCTGTGTACGGATCAAATCACTTTGATGAGCCGAGCGGAGCCGCAGAGCTGTCAGTAGTCACTATCCTTTCATCTCCAGCCCTGTTTTGATGGGTTCAAGAAACAGTATATCAAAGTACTCTACAAAATCTCATCAAAGAAAATCAATTGAATATGGTGACCAAAATGGTATTATAGAATCCATGTTTGCAATTTTCTTAAAGTGTACATAAAGCTATTCAGACTCCAGACTTACCGCTACCTAAATTCTAAATTGTACAAATGCTATTGTATGTAAGAGCATGCATGCACACGGATTGAGAGCCTAAAAGAGCCATATTTCCTATGACAAGTAGTCCTATGGATTTTTAAATGAATGTAAATAAGGGTTTATGTTGCTGTATCTGTGGCCCAAAACCCCTATTGCACAGGTACCCCATAGATTTGAATGTTGTAGCAATCAATTCACATAGGAGACCAGAGTGAAGCATTATATTATTTCTCAGAGTTTTCTTCTCTCTCACACTTTTTTAGGTTATTATCTGGTAGTGAGAGATTTCCCTTCATTAATAGCTCACATTTAATTCTAGCGCTCAGAGTAGTAAAGATCCTTTTGCAACAAAGCTGTTAAAAGAGGGTATAGCATACACCAGGCAATGCTTGCTTCATTCCCTGGGAACATCAAACAACTGTCATTCAACTAAATGAGTTGTCATTAGCAAGCAGATTTTTCATTCCAGCTTTCTGGAGCCATAGAAAGAAATCTAACTGAAGTAAAACTGTTGGAAGAGCCCTGATAAAGTTTGGAGGCTTATGGGTCCCCTTCCCCCATTAGTGCATTAAACAATCTTCCTCAAGTGGGGATATTTGGCTTGGATCTGATGACCTGAAATTACCTCTGAAATCTGGCACAGTATCTTAACCCTGCCACGAATGTTCTCTCCTCTCAGCCAACATTATTGGTAGGCATCCCATGCATTGCCAAGTATTTACCAGAGATAGGAATAATGGTTAAGTTAGGGTGACTTGCAAATAGTAATGGTATCCTTTAGTCAGTTCAGAATTTCTGTGGGAAACTGGCCTCAGCTCTCTTGGTCTACCTTTTCAGTTTTACTATGGTGATCTTAATACTTACCCCAAAATCAGACCTTATCACACTAATGGATTTTCAACCCCAGACTCAGTCTTTCTTTCACAAAAATGGCACATCTTCATGTGCCTTATATTCCATTTTCTCATGCCAAAATTTGTCTTTTTGTGATTTAATGCTTTTCCATAGAACTCCTAAATTTGTACTAAATGAAGAAGTAGTAATACTTGTGAAGGGATTGAACTTTTCTAGAGATAAAAGGAAACTGTTTCATTGATTCAAAAAAAAAAAAATAATTGGATTCCCATGAGAGTAGTTATCCTCAATGTGAAATCCCTCACTTCTTAGGGCCTCACAAAGATATTAATGAAAATCTTCAAATTGCTTTAAATATTTCAAAAATTAAAATAGTAATCAGGTATTTGCCCCAAATGAGATGATATAGGCTAACTAAAATGTCAAGTTTCTTTGCTTTGGCTAGAGTGATATTATACCTATGGCATTCCCAAGGTAATTCTTCCAATCCATGGGTATGTTATATTATATAATATCTCCTAATATGCTGCATATTATAACTAAAGATATAGCCTTACATATCCTTAATTAATTTTTGAATGCTTCATTATAGCTATCAGCATAAATTCCCACACATCCCCCAATAAACTCTAAACTTCATTGCACGGCATAGTCAGGATTATAACATTAACCTTGAATATAGATGATTTTGTGATAAGATGAAGTATGTAATCCCTTTACAAGATTCATCAACTGGCTAATGAAGAGCAAGGAGCAGCAGTGCTGCCTGGACAGGAGCAACTGGACAGTCACCCAGGCTCCCCTATCAGCCCCTTCATCCACAACCTCACAATGTTCATACAAGTATAAATCTGGGCAAAATGACAGTCACCGTGTTATATACCTCCACGAACATTTTTCTCAGGCTGAGGATAAGCTCTTATTGGCAATTACATTTTTTAAAAGAAAATGAGGATATGAATTATGCTAAATAAATATAACTTGTCGAACAAAATCTTTCTAAATATAAAGTCCGTTGATGAGGGATCAAGAATAACAAAAGGGGTTTTGGAAGGTAGACAGTGTGAGATTTTGCATTCTAATCTATTTCTTAATCATTTTTATCTTTAATTTTTGTTCTTGATAGGATGGAAAAAAATACAGAAAACTACAAAGAAAAATATAACAACCTACATGTAAACCCTCCCTAAATGAATAAATGCTCATATTTTGTCACTTTTTACAGTTTATTTTATAAAAGAAACAGTGTTTTGGTTAACAATGAGGCCACGTTGAGCTCTTCTCCAATTCGTTTCCACACCTCCTCAAGACACAAGTATTACCATGAGTTGGATCTATATCTTCCTAATCCATGTTTTAATGCTTTTATTTATGTCTCCATAAATGGCTTATTGTTTTGTGTGAATTTTCAAATTTATACAAATGCTATTATACTCTAGACATAACTTGGTACCTTGCTTTCTAAACTTTAACACTGTTTTTTTTAAAATCCTTTAGATTCATTTAGCCTTATTTTACTACTGAATAGTTTTCTATTATGTAACCACATTTGACTTGACATCCTTACTTATGGACATTAAGGTTATGTACTATCTTTTGTGATTACAAACAATAGTGGACTGAACATAGTTACATATGATTCCTGACACAAGGGCATAGGAGACAAGATTCTTGGGTAAAAATGCAACAAATTAAAGGCTTTCACATGGTGTTGGGGAAGGTTTATAGAGTTTAAAAGATAAAAAGAGCTCATTAAAACAAGCATGGGAGAGGAACAACAGGATCACTTTGGGTGTTGACAGAACACTTTGTTGATGAGGAGGAGGCTAATATGTTTTAAATGGCATTTTTCCAAAATATATTTAAGCAGAGCTAAGAAAAATCACATATAATTCCTAATTGCAGAATGACTACTTTCCTTGAAAGAAAACTCTTCAAAGCAGGTAAAGTGATTATAGATACATTTGGTTTCTGACAAGATAATGTTCTCATACCTAGATCTGATCTAGGTCTTGTCTGAGCTCCGTTTCTCTAACATCAGCTCCCTAGAACAATCCCTCCACTCTAGCCAAACCTCCCTACTCACCATTCCGTGAACACAACCTACATTTTTACCTCTTCCATGCCTCTGCTTCCACTGTGCCCAGCCTAGAAAGACCCTACTCTGGTTCACGGAATTCTTTCCCTCCTGATTCCTGTCATACTTAGTCTAAGCATCTCACTCATACTTAATCACTGACATCCTTGGTGCAAGGGACAAGTGCCATGATACAGCCCAAACCTAGCTCTTTAAGACTCAGCCAAGCAATTTTCAGATGCTTCTTCCTCCAAGTTCCAAGCTTTCTGTAACCGATGACAGAAGAATCTAGATACAGTTAGCCTAGTTTCTTTTCTTAGAGTTGCAGCTTTTCTTTCAAGTGAGTCGTAACAATAATACCCATGTTAATGAGACCATTATAATTAAAAATAGCCAACAATTATGAACTGTACTATTGGCTGTGTTAGATACTTGATATGTATCATCTCATTTAATCCTTACAATGACTATGAAGAAATGAAAGGCACAGAGAGATTAAATGAGTTGGTTAGGCCACGCAGCTGGTAGGCAGCTGAGTCAGGCTTCAAACACAGGTCTGTCTCATTTCAGAGGTGATCACATTAAATTGCCTTCAATATTGATAACTAGAGAAATTTGTTCCTTTTGTCTATAAGAAGGTAATAAAAACCACCCTGTTTTCACCCATGGAAGAAAGGAAAGGCAGTACGGAGGGGTGTAAAGAGTGTCGACTCTGGGGGCGCCTGGGCGGCTCAGTCGTTAAGCGTCTGCCTTCGGCTCAGGTCATGATCCCGGGGTCCTGGGATCGAGCCCCGCATCGGGCTCCCTGCTCCGCAGGAAGCCTGCTTCTCCCTCTCCTGCTCCCCCTGCTTGTGTTCCCTCTCTCGCTGTGTGTGTGTCTCTCTCTCTGTCAAATAAATAAATAAAATCTTTAAAAAAATAAAAAAAATAAAACAAAAGAGTGTCGACTCTGGACCCACTCCAACTTGAGTTCAAATCCCACCTCTATTATTTACTGGAAGTGTGGTGAGTTATTAATTGTTTACAACCCTAGTTTAAGATAGAACCTGGGCCCCTTGGTCTATTGATACACAAATGATACTTAGTCTGCAGATTTTCTTTTTCTGTATTACATAGTGTTTGGTGTACATCTCCGTTTCAGCAGCTACATTATATTATGCTTTTGTGTATTTATTCATGATATCCATTCATTAGGCAACTGCTTGATGTGCCAGGCCCTATTCCAGATGCAGGGACACAGTTGTGAAATTCACACAATAACCCTGCCCTCATGGAATTTAGATTCCAACTGAGAAACTATCAATAAAATAAGTATCTATATAAAAATATAAAGCTAGATAAATGTATACAAAGAGCTAAGATTGGGTATTAAGTAGCAACTTGGTAGCTATTTTAGATTGAGGAATTAAGAAAGGCTTCTCTAACAGAGTGAAGTTTAAGCTGCTAAATGAATCATAAGAAGGAATCAGCCTTGCAAATACTGGGGGAAAGGAGGTCCCAGGCAGATGGAAGAGCTAATGCAAAGAACCCAGGTTTTCTCCTTACTAGACCATGAGCCACCCAGAACCATTTTTATGTTTCTGATACTTCCCTGTGGATGATTTTAACATGTTACTCTATTCCTTATGTATCATTGAGCCATTGATCCAATAATGCTGTGCAACAAATCATACAATTTATCTTCTTAAATTCCTTCAGTGACTTTTCATTGGGCTTGGGATAAAATCCAAACTCTAAAGTGAAATCTTCATGAAGAAGAGAGTCACATCCATCTGGTTTGCCAAGTGTCCCCAGTACTTGTTTTGCTGCCTGATCAATGCTGTATTGGCAGAATAATAATAAAGGAATGCATGAATGAACCTGGGCTCTGTATCCTAGCCCTTCGTTCCCTTCAAGGGATTATAACTCACTTTCTCCTTTATATTTTTTTTTCAAAGATATTATTTATTTATTTGACACAGAGAGAGAGAGCACAAGCAGGGGGAGTGGCAGGCAGAGGGAGAGGGAGAAGCAGGCTCCCGAAGAGCAGGGAGCCCGATGCGGGGCTTGATCCCAGGACCCTGGGATCATGACCTGAGCCAAAGGCAACCGCTTAACCAACTGAGCCACCCAGGTGCCCCTCTCCTTTATATTTTAAATCATTTTCTTACTAGTACTGGCCCTTTGGCATTCAGCACGTGCTTTTTCCTACCTAAAGAACAAAAACAACTAATAGCAACAACAGAAAACCCTTCCTTTGATTCTTTAGCTACCAACATTTTCCCCTTTAAGTGGCACACTTGTCATTCACACTTGGAATGTCACTTCTATCTACTATAAACTAAAATTTGTAAATTGCCCATAATATATATAATTGTCAGTCAATAGGCATATTTCTTCCTCACCTTACTAGACTTCTGGACTTCCTTTGGGGCCGTGAATCTCATTTTCCTGTAAGTATTCCACAAAGAACTACTTCTGATCAAAAAACACTTCCCAGTAAAAGAAGTGTGGCAAATGGGACCATGCTCATGGAATTCACTGGTCTTACTATGGTCTCTACCATCCTGAAGCAATTGGCTTGATAGAATGGTAAAATGACCTTTTGAAGACTCAGTTACAGCACCAGCTAGATGACAATTCCTTGCAGAGCCGGAGAAAGGTTCTCAGGAGGGCTCTTTATGCTTTCAATCAGCATCTAATATATGGTGTGGATTCTCTGATAGCCAGGGTTCAGGGGTCCAGGAATCAAGGTGGAAATGGAAGTGGCACCATTCACTATTACCTCTGGTAACCCACTAGCAAAATTTTTATTTCTTGTTTTTGTCACTTGATGTTCTGCTGGTCTAAGGTCTTAGTTCCATAGAAAATAATAGTTCTACCAGGCGACACAATGATTCTACTGAATTGGAAGTTAAGACTGCCACCCAGTCATTTGGGGCTTCTAAAGCATCTGAATCAATAGGCAAAGAAGGCAATTGTGGTGTTGGCTGGGGAGACCAATCCTGACTACGAAGGAGAAATTGGACTGCTACTCCACAATGGAAATAGAGAAGAGTATGTCTGGAATATAGGCCATCTCCCAGTATTTCCATCCCTGTGACTAAGGTCAATGGAAACTACAACAACCCAGTCCAGGCAGGACTACTAATGGTCCAGACCCTTCAAGATTGAAGATTTGAATCACCCTGTCAGGTGAATAACTGACCAGTTTAGGTGCTTACTAAAGGCAAAGGGAATACAGAATGGGTAGTAGAAGAAAGTAGTTATAAACACCAGCTAAGACCACATGACCAGTTACAGAATTAAGGACTGTAACTGTCATGAATATTTCTTACTTTGTTCTGAATATATCTGTGTGTATATATACATATATTAAAGCAGTCTTTGTTTTCTTTATGATGTAACATAAGATGTATTGACATTTTATCAGTATTTAAATATTGTTAATTTTACATCAAAATATTTAAGTTATGGGATATCAGGAGAAGAATAAACACCACTAAAGGACTTTACCTCCTTTCTCAGGAAAGGATTAGTGCATTTTCTGTTGTATGCAGAAAATTTGTCTCATGTTTGACAGAATTATGGCCTTGTTAATTAACTTTATTTGGAGATTGGATAATGGTTTAATTTGACAAACACAGGTGCCAAGTTGGCAAGGGGTAGACTGTGAAGGTTAATTTTATTTGTCAACTTGACTGGGCTAAGGGATAGCTGGTAAAACATTATTTCTGAGTTTATGAGGGTGTTTCCAGAAGGGATTAACTTTGGAATCAGTAGACTGAGTAAAGATCATCTTCATTCACATAGACAGGCATCATCCAATCCACCTGCATAGAACAAAAAGGTGGAGGAAGGGCTAATCTGTTCTTTTTGCTTGAGCTGGGACATCTCTCTCATCCTGGTCTTAGACATCACCATTCTTAATTCTCAAGCCTTCCGACTCAAATCAGTATTTATGCCATCAGTCCCCAGATTATCAAGTCTTTGGAATCAGACTTATAATATTGGCTCCCCTGGTTCTCAGGTCTTTGAGCTCAAACTGAATGACACCACCAGCTTTCCTGCTTCTGCAGCTTGCAGAGGATAGACTGTGGGAATTTCTGTCTTCCAGAATCACATGAGCCAATTCCTATAATAAATATCCTCATATATATTTAGTCCTTTCAATACCCTAATACACTCCCTCTTTCCTATGTTTCTATTTTTCTATTTCTCCAGCAATCCCTTGATCTTCCTCATGGGCTATTTCTTCCTTATTCTTCTACCCTAAATGGTTCATCATCTGTTCTTTTTACCTTAGTCATAATCCCTGAAGAAATAAACCTAAACTCATGGCAATAGCTAATATATATATGACTCTGATACTCATGTCTGATCATTATCCTAAATATTGTCCCAAGCATCACAGACTTACATAATTATGATTACTTACTGCTTGCTTATTACAATACAGGAACTGAGCTTAGAACATTACAAATGTTTAATTTGTTCCTCCAAACTCTTGAAGTACATAATTATTTTCATTTTACAGAGGAAGAAACAAGGGCTTTAGACAGGTTAAGTGAATTGTGCAAGGCCACACAAACAGTGGCAAATCTGGGATTTGAATCCAAGTTGCCTGACTCCAGAGTTCATGATTTTAAATATTATGTTATACTGCTTCATATGCAAGGGTTATTATAGTTAATTACTTTCAAGCATCTTAATCGCAAATTATGTTAGATATAATACATCAGGATCGAAACTGAATTTTATGTATTAAACAGGAAGGTTTTCCTAAATATATGCTTTCTGCCCAGAAACCCTTATGTCTTACTGTTCCATTTGTTTTAAAATTGCTTATCTTTACCTCTCTTCATGAAGATTCTTTTGGAAGAAGAACCTTCAGGATAAAACAATATATTAAAACACAGAATGTGTCTGTTTTGATCGGTAGTTCAAGGTTAAAATTTCCAGCCTGATTTTTTGTTTTGTTTAGCTTTGTTTTACTTTGATTTTGGTTAATGTTCTAGTGGGCTATTTACACCAGGAAATGGTAGATAACCAGTTTTTTAATGTCCAGATTTTTTTTCCCTAAGGGATTGGTGACACAGGTATATGAAGAAGAGATGTTATTAGACAAATGGATCAAACATTCAAATGTCTAAAGGCCAGGAACAAAAAGTTGAAACAGGTGATGGTTAAGGACATGAGTCTGCAGTCAGATGATTGATGTTCTGTACCCACCTCACAACTTGGCCATGGGAAAATCACTTAAACTAACTAGCCCCCTATTTCTCACTTGTAAAATAGAAATAACAGTAATACCTACTTCTTGAGATTCTTGTGGGTGGTGATAATATCTGCTGTGGAAAGGACAGGGCCTTATACACAGTATTCAACCAAAGTTAACTAAGTTATTATTCCCTATGCTTTCTCCATGTCCACTGGCTCCACATGCTCTACTAGAAGGTCATGTGCTGGACATTTATGGTTGCAGTCCATAATGTTGTAGAGCATTCTACCAGGCATGCTGATCTCATTTAGATAAAGATATCAGTATATGTTTCTAATCCCAGCAAACACAAAGAAGCATGCTAGTGAGCCATGAGTGCTTGACGAAAGGAACACCACCTGAAATTCCTACACACTTGGCTAGGTGCTGCACCATCTACCACTTTGTGTGGAACAGAGAGAAATTAGATTTAACTACATCTTGGGTCAGTCCCATATGTGATTTAATCCAACTGTCTGAAAACATAAACTATAAAAAGATTTAAAGGCAAGTTCAGGGGAACCTAGAACATTATTTTGTATTTTTGCATAGACTATTTAAGGCTTTGAGGAAATTGGATGAGACAGATCCTACCTCGCTGTTTTAGGGTGTGTTATAAGTAAACTACTTTTCGGAAATTAATTAGAAGCATAGGGGAGCTGCATTACCACTTTCAGATTGTAATTTAGTGGGGCATGGTGGCATGGCAATCCAAAATCACATAAATAATAATATATAACACTTGTATTTACTGTGTATAGAGATTTTTTTATACACGCTAGCTAATTTGATCCTAAAAAAAATTCTGTTGATTAAAAAAGCTGTC
This sequence comes from Phoca vitulina, assembly GCF_004348235.1. Lineage (NCBI taxonomy): Eukaryota > Metazoa > Chordata > Mammalia > Carnivora > Phocidae > Phoca > Phoca vitulina. The sequence goes on along the minus strand of NW_022589711.1, from coordinate 64,010,739 downwards.
ATTTACCTACCACCATCTTACATATTCTAAATAGTGTCACTTTGGGAAGGCTGGTTCCAAAGTTAGTGTGCCACAAATAGCACTCACCCCAAAACTGTCTCATTTAAGAGACTTTGACCTTCTCCCAGAGAATATTCATGTTTTATAAAATCCTAATGTATGGATCGACCCATTTACTGTGTAAGAATGAGAACAATGTGAGGTTATACAAATCCTAAATCTGCCCCTTATGGGGAGTGAGGACCTATCTTTCCATACTGTTTACACTCTATAGCCCCAAAGCAGCTTTAGTTAGGAGATTCATTATTAAAATGTGGTCCTCTAGAAAGAAGGAAGGGGTAACTGCTGGCTCAGGGCAAAAAATTATCTAACATCCCCTCCTTTCTCCTTTTGTGCCATTCTTTTTCATTTTGTATATATTTTCTCCAGAGGCCTACATCTGGCATCATTACAGCCCTCCTTCTAGACCTCATCCTCATTTAGCTGAAAATAAGATGCCCCAGAGTAAACATTACCGATGTGCACACAGTTCTGTAAAAACAACTGACTAGGGCCATTTGGCAGAATTGTTAAAGGTGCTCTCAGCAACATGTTTAGAATCTTGCCTCTGAACCCATAGATGGATCTCTCTGGCATATGACATCCCTTCTTGAATGCAACTACAGTGTTGTCCATCGCCTCATGTGAGAAGTTCCCTCATGACCGTCTGTTCATTCAGTGCTTCCCTGACCTGGACCTTACAGACCAGTGAGCCTATCTTGCATCCCTGATCACATCCAAGTTTCACAGCCACCTGCACAGGATCATGATGGGAACTCTCCCTTTGCACATTTTGAGCAAAAGTAAAACACTCAACTGTACATAGTAAAAATAATGCAAATCTTCCTCAAATCTAATAAATGCAAATATTTCCCAATCTAACATACCTATATTTGAGAGGAGTAAATTCATCCAAATGGAAGTTTATTTTAAAATCACTAATGCATATGTAAAGCTACTCTTTCCCCACACATATCTAATAAATGCCATCTATGGTTAATATTATCAATGTCATTTTGAGTTCAAGTTTACTAATCTACTCTTTTACATGAAAACTCACAGAGCCCCATTCTGACAAGGTTGGAAGTACTTCTTCTATAGAATAATCATATTTACATAAGGAAAAAGAAAACATTACAATGACAGTTTTCCCTCTATTTGAAGCATGACTTTTCATATACTTGTATGTGACTGTCTCCTTTTAGGGGTCAGTGCAAGATTTCACATGATTCACACATAAAAGAGGTATAGCATGCTACAATTAAGATGTGTTAAAATTAACACTTTTTTTTTCTTTATTTCACTCAGTGTGATAAGATCCTAATGAGTGACCTTGTGGGCTTTTTAAGGAAGCTTCCCATTTCGGATAGTCTTTCTGCTATCACTACTGCGTTCACTATGTAAGTGTGTAAGTAAATGGAAGGGGAAATCCTCAATAGGGAGAAGCTGTTCTCCCTCTGGCTTCCAGGACAAGTCCCTACAGGGCATCAACTTTTGATTCCCTAATAGTGCCATCATGGCTTCTGCCTTTGGGAAAGCAATGCTGGATCATCACCCAAGGAGCATCCCCAGCCTTAATTAATAAAACTAGCACATGTATAGCACTCTTATTTACAAATCTTTTTCACCTCTATTATTTGAGATCTCTCCCAAACCCTACAAGGTGAATACTTGAAATTTCAATTAAAAATCTCTTACTTTACAGTCAAGAAAGTGAAATAAGGAAGATGATTTATCAGGTCAGATAGCACATTAGTGGTAGAGATAGAATTCAAAAACATTCAGACTAGAGGAAAGTTCATCTTGCTAAAGGCCTGGCCCTTCTTTAGAGTAGTATATACCTGAATACAGCCTATAGCATCACTGAGTGTGCTCATAATATCACTACCTATGTGCATGCCTGTGAAGTGGTAGGACGTCAGGTCTTTATGTAGAGAAAAACATAGAAAAAAACACACACACACACACTATTTGGGTAGAAGAAGTGATGCCCCTTAATGGATACAATGCTCACATGCATACACACACTCTGCAAAACTCCATCACTGGATTTACTTCCTAGCAAGCAGCTTACTTGTAAATTATTAATTATATTATTATGAAATGTTTTTACTGAATTTTGAACAAGTACAATCCTTCATGCCAAGTTAATGCTAAGGAAGCACCATCAGTAAGTCTGGATCCCTCTCCACACACAACCTTTCCATTAACTATAGCAACCCAGTTAAAGAGTTTATGAATGAAACTGAATTAAATGCAACCAGGAAAAGGAGAATGTTCTTTATATTTCTCAGATTGCTACATATTTTTCATTGTTTCCTTGGAGAGAGAGTGTTTGTTCAACACTTTCTAATACAAATCATAAACAGTATCTGGTTCAGTCTCCCTACTCACTGATAAAATTAAAAGGTAGGTTTTTTTGTTGTTTTTTTGTTTTGTTTTGTTTTGTTTTGTTGTTGTTTTTAAATCCCCATTTCTCAAATAAAGGTACCTGAAGCTCAGGGATTCTAAATAACCTGCTCAGGTTCCTCACAATCATAGGTGCCACAGCCAGAATCCCAAAACAGGCATCCACTTGGGCCAATGTGTCTTCCTTCTTACCAAAGCACATGCCCGGAGCACCGCTCTAAAGGGGCATGAGCCTAGGAAGGTGGGCTAAAGGAATGGGGGAAGGCGGGCTTGAATCTTGAAAATCTGGAGCCAAGGCAGAAACTAGATTCCTGAATTCTCATTTCCTTTGTTGAGCTGTCTTTGTCTCTCCCAGCCTTGTCATAAAACTGGAGGAAAGCAGATCTTGGAGAAGGAATGAATGGAGAGGAGGCAGCAAGCATTCAAGAGGGCTCTCTCTCAGATGATTTAAGATCTGGAATGAAGGCATAAAAGTGGTGCAGAGGGCTAGCTAAGGTGGCTTTGGTTGTCACAGTAATTCTTATGTCCTCCCCTCAATAAAGATAAAATCAGTTCTGGAGCGCCTGAGTGGCTCAGTCGGTTAAGTGTCCGACTCTTGATTCCGGCTCAGCTCGTGATCTCAGGGTTATGAGATCCAGCCTCATGTTGGGCTCCCTGCTCAGCTGGGGGTCTACTTAAGATTCTCTCTCTCCCTCTTCCTCTGCCCCTCCCCTCCAATGCTCTCTCTCTCTCTCAAAAAAAAAAAAAGATACAATCAGTTTTAAGTAGAAAGTTTGCTTTAATGCAAATACAGCTTCAACACAACCCTCCAGACATACTCTTCCTCCAATTCTTTCAACCAGATTATCACCCCTAAACTTCTCCATATAGAAATTTTGAGACTGTCACTGTTACTTTATATTGCAGCTAATTAATTTCACGTCCTGGGGAAGGGTCTCTTTTCACCCTAGAACAGTCCACAATATGCTGTTTGAGTAGTTATGAGTCAGTGTAAGGTAGAGATCCAATTCTCAGTTATGGACAAAGGAAACCTTATACACAAATGAGAGCAAGAAGTTGAGATGGGAAAAGGGCAGACAAGAATTGGCGAAGTCATGGAGTATTAATAGAAGTTACTCCCAATAAAACTCAAACACAGATGTACAAGGTCAGATTCCAGAAGGAAAAACTTCACTAGGAAAAATAAATCATTTGGGGAAAAAAATTTAAAATGGCCTCATTACAGTGACAATTTGGGGCCAAAAAAAAAAAAAAATCAGAAATGGAAAGAGCTAGCAGGCCTTCATACACTACAAAGCCTAAATTAGCTTTTGGTTTTGGAGAAAGTGCACGAACAGATGCCAGGTTCAACAGAACCGCCTCTGGCAATGGCAGGAACACTAACACAAGCAGCCCGCAGCTGAGAAATAAACTGCCAGGTCATTAAACAAAGAGGCGCACATCCTCTAGCACCAGTACACTAAACAAGACCAATGTCTGTGCACCGGGACGTTGCAGGAAATTTCCACAGGAAATGATCCTTCGTGAGATACATGGAGCTGCCACGAACCAAACCTCTGCTCTGGATCCTAGAACTATAAACAAAATAAAAATAAACTCTGTATAACACTTGAAGCTACCTAAACAAAATTTAACCTGTTCTAGAATGATTTTTCCCACACATTTCAAGGAATACAGGCGTATGTACAAAAACAATTTCATTCTGTTAAGAAAACACAACCTATTTTTTGTTAAAATTATCAGGAAAGGATCCAAGGTGTCTCATTAATTCACTTATGCCTTCAAATATTTAATAAGCACCTATTACATACTTACTGAGTTCTGCGCTATGCACTGGGAATACAAAGAGAAATATACCCGATCTTTAAAATGATTCATCTCACTCTAGTCTATGTTGATTGAATCTGACTCAGAATTTGCATTTGGTTCAGAACTCCAGATTCTGATAAACCAGAAAGGAAAAAATGAAAAGTTCTGAGAATAGCACCATGGAAGGAGCAGTTGCAGCTTGAAAATCCTTCAGGCACTTGCTCTTTTCCAACATTTAAAGAGCTGTCTTGTCAAAGAGAGGGTAGATGTGTGTTATGAAGGCTCCAGAAGATAGAACCACAGAAGTTATAGGAAGAGATATTTTGACCTAATAAAAATGAACAGAATGGGCTTCCTTAGAAAAGTATGAGCTTCCTGACTCTGGAAATATTCAAATAGGCCCTGAACTTAGAGTTGGTTAGAGTTCTCCTAATGGGGCCTTCAGCTCTTGTATAAAGTTAGGTTAAATCTATTAATCTGAGTGGTTTCAGAAGAATTAATCTTATTGATTGTTTTCATATTGAGAAGTCATAAAGTTAGCATTTTACAGTTTTAAAATTATGCTATGTTATCTATACTGGGAATTGTTTTTGATGGTAAGGTTATGAGAAAGCGAATCCCTAGTGAGCAATAAATATGCACACCTTCGGGATTAGGGTGTAATAGGTCTCTTTAGTTCCTTAAGCTCCTAGTAGAGTCTTGGTCTCAGATATTTTTTGAAAGTCCATTTCTCCTACCTGTGCCAAAGATTTCACTCTGAACAAATAGCAAGGGCAATGATGATGAATCCCCAAGTACAGGCCTGGCCTCCTTACACATTAGGTACCATATGGTCACTAGCAGTACATTACTTTTTTTAAATGGAAATAGCTCATTACCACTGGTCATGAAATATAAGGTTTGAGTACCTTATGTCCGACTGCATCATTTGTATGAACGTTACCTATTTTAATTGAACGTCTTGCCAACCAGTAGTTATTTTGGTCTTGGGTATTACAAGGCAGCTTTATGTAGGCTATCAAATTGCTTTCCAAATCTGTTGAAGTGGCAGTTGTTATAGGATTAACTGGATCAACAGAGTCTAGAGAATCTGAAGTTGAATCAGAATTGGATTCCTCTGCTAGATAAGTTTTATTCTTTTTGAAATCATCCAAAAAATCTCTGATACTTCACTTCTCCTTCTGACAAGAGCTAGTTCTTTAACACTAAGACCTTTTGATTGTTATTTTCTGATATTTTAGTTTCTTCCTATAATTGGATAAGACGTACTAAAACACACAAAAAAAATGAGTGATATGGTGTGGAGATCATCTATCATATATTAGTGTAGTTTATAACTATAATATCTGAACAGTGTGGTACTGAGTGTACAAACAGTTCTGAAACAGAAGCATGCAGAAAAACTTAGAATGTAATCCAGAAGATATCCCAATGAGTGGTATTGGGAAAACTAGCTATTTGGAAAGAAAAAGTTAGATTCCTACTTTTTACCATTATAAATTTCATCAGGTTAAGAGAATTATATATAAAGAGAGTAAGCCATACTAGTAGTAGGAAAAAATATGTGTTTACTTTATATGACATCATAGTGGAGAAAATCTTTCCAGGCATCACACTGAAAGCAGAAACTAAAAGTAAAAAACTGATCAATGCAATAACCTAAAAATTAGAGCATCCCATATAACAAAGGAAATAATTAAATGCAAACAAAAACTGCTCAAAGTATTTGGGACGCATATGATGCAAAGACATAAATAGTTCCTAAAAAGATTATGAAAAAGACACAAAAGCATCCCCTAAAATGGCCTTGGGACATGAAGAAGTAACCAGCAAAGAAGAAATAAAAATGACCAGTGAGCATTTTAAATGCTCAGAGCCATTAATAATCAAAGAAATAAAAATTATAAAGCCAAGAAAAGTCAATATTTACCTATTAGGTTGTAGGAAAATAAAGATACCTAATGTCCAAGAGATGAAGAAATAAGGACTTTCATACTCTGCTGGTGGGAGTATAAATTATTAAAATATCACTCAAAGAATTAAGTGTTTCAAAACCTTTCTGGCATGTAGATTACAAAATATATTGAATCAATTAATACATCTATATCCTTTGACACAGTAACTCTCTTTCAAGTTTATCCTAAGGAAAAAAATTAGACATACATAAAAGCATAAAATGAAATAGCATCCATTAAGGATTACAATGTAGGTGTACATGATTTTCATGGAAGATATTTATGTGCTTTCCAACAATTTCCTGTTTTAAAAGATACCATAATAAATTTAATTCTATATATACTGGTATATTTTTGCTTCTATAAATATTGGTATATTTATTCACAAAGACTGAGTTTCTTCCTTGGGTAAGATTAGTCATCTCATGCCCTGACCTTCTCTATATATAGATGTCTCATTTGTCTCACACACATTCCAGATGTTCTTCACTTTGATCTGTCACTGAGGATTTCTATCTATCTATCTATCTATCTATCTATCTATCTATCTATCATCTATCTATCATCTATCTATCTATCTATCTATCTATCTATCTATCTAAGGATAGCTTAATCTGGAATTAATGGTTCAATTAGTATGCCAACCAGTGCCTACTCTGAGCCACAACCATCAGATGAAGAGCCAACAGAATGGTATTAACATCTGGACCAACAAACCATTTCAACCACCTGTGCAAATATAGGAGGAACACCTCTACCATTATGTCTGCCATCACTTTGGACCTTTTAAAGGGCATGTTAAGAACATAGCTCCATTCCCCCATCTAAATGCAAATCTTCCTCAAATCTAATAAATGCAAATATTTCAACAATGAGAGCTTTCCAGATGACTTTTGCAGTTCCTTATACCATTCCAAGATTTTAAAATATCAGTCCCTTAATGCTTTACCTTCAGATATAACTCTTAGCCAAAAATTATTTTCAGCTGTCACTGATGGAGGGACTTGGAGGATTGGAGGAAAGTTTAAGAAGAGGAAAACGGTGACAAAAAGTTTATTCATTTTCCCACATTATCCATAAAACATCTTGGTGCCTAGGATTTAGGTTAATGACTACTCCCTTTCTTTACCTCTAGCCTCTGCTTTACTTCACCTGAGTCTACCTGTACACTGGTATTGAGAACTTCTATACATTCAGTGCCTTCCCCTCTTCTCATTAATCTTATCTTTTCTCATCTCTGACAAATCCCTAAATCTCTTAATTAATCACCCTGTGTATTCTTTGATGATGGAGTCCTGTCTCAGTGCTGCCTTCTTAGCTGGCCCAAGAATCTATATCCTACACTATGAAGAATTTTTGGGCAAGCCAAGCTTAAGGGTAAGGAGATACCTAAGATAGATAATAATCTCAAGTGTCCTACTATTGATAATGAGTTTCACCATCAGAAAACCAAGTGTGAGGACAAAACGGAATGTCTCTGGAATGTCGTCTTTAAAAAAGGGTCAGGATAAAGGATACGAGTTATAAATATATCTGAATCTTAAAGCTCAGCAGCTGGGGTCGTCCTTCCCGTGACCTCATCCAGTTGAAATTCTCCTTCTCTGAGTTTCTCCTTCTCTGAAATCCTTATTCTACTCTTCAGTGACAGAGTTCTGGTCACATTTGCCAGGTAAGTCCAATCCCTACACAGAGCCTTGGCATGCAATATGCACTTGATAGCATTTGATGAATGAATTAATGTGAAGGAATAAGCTAAGTTTCCTCTCTTCTCTTGGGTCCCCATGAGAAGATAAAGATCCCATTTTGTATAGATAATTATAAAATTTGTACATCTAGTAAGGAGCTCAGTTGAATCTAGAACCCATCTTTCCTTCCCTAACAGTGAAAGACCATATATCAGAGCAACACCCATGTGTCTAAGTACATTAGACCCTGCAAGTAGTCTCAAAGATAATAAAAAATACAGTCTGTGTTGAGGCGGAGATAATAAGACACAAGCACTATACAGACACATACATGACACAGACAAAATAAATAAAAGAAGAATATACAGAAATAGGTGTGTTCAGTTTTAAAAGGAATTTGTTAGAATGATTGGGGAAGCTGGTAACTAGCAGGCTAGAGAGAGAATCCACACTGTGCACAACCCTGGGCCCTGCTCCTTGGCTGTTTTCCACTGCAATTAGTTATCTGGCAACCTTGCAAGTTCTTAATAAAAATAACTCATAAGGTTTAGTCACATCAGAAAGGCCATCAAAATGAGTGATCACAAATGTTTGGAAAGGGTCATGAGCTAAGTCAGCATTTAGGATATGCTTTTTAAAAATTACCTTATCTCTTTCATCTCCAAAGAAAACACCAGAAGGATATTGTCACAACTCTGACAATCTCACTCCATCACCCCAAATCTATTAATATCACATTGTAAGGCTTGTGCCATTGTCAGGAGTCCAATAAAATCCCATAGCATTTCTTTCTTGTTTTCCTTTCTCAGAGGTATAACTTTTTTCTAATCTTCTTACACACATTCCCACACTTTCTAATGTAGTTCATACTAGACATATTTTTACCTGTAATTACTTTAGTTTTCATGACCCAAAAGACTTTAAAAGGACATAATTACACTATTTATATAAATAATTATGCTCAAGAGATCAGGTAAAGCACCTCACAGTTCACAAAACCCATTTACACTTAGTCGTCATTTTAAACTTAAAAACCACCCTATGACTTGTTTGGACAGATTATGGTGGTGTTTTTTTTTTGTTTTTTGTTTTTTTTTTCCATTTTAGGGAGGAGAAAATTGAAGTTTAGAAAGGTTAAGTGAAATTCTCAAGGTTAACAGCACATAAGTGGTAAAGCAATTCTTGAAAACCATGTGTCTGCCTCTAGAACTATGATAACCCTGTATCTATATAAGGGATACACAGCTGGGAAAAAGGGAGAGAGATCAAAGTCTTTCCAAGCACCCCTCGGAGGGAGGTAGGGAGGTCAAATGACTTACTAAACTCAACATGCCATCATACCAAGAACTCCATTAATTACCTCGTCCTTGTTATTCTACCTTTTCTCACTAGAAAATGGCACTTCTCAGGTAAGACCAGTTACATACTTCTCAGGAACCAATGCCCTGTTCTTAGCGTCTTCTGATACAAAATTAAAAAGGAGATAAAATATACTCTCCTTTGATTTTATTATTAACACTTTAAGTATCCTTCTTAATTTTTGGATACTTCTGTTAACCTCATACTGCCCCCCCCCAACACACACACACACACTTCCAGGGCTTTCTTATCCTCTCACTATCCAGGGAAACCCACCTGACCTATCCTCTCTGGGAAGAACCCTACACACTTGCTTTTTGCCATCTTTCCCCATGACATTAGAAAGAGGCAAATAAATGAGTTCACGATAAGACATTAATGATAGGAATTTGATGAAGGGATTTCTCCTCTGATGGCAAAGGCATTTCTCTTGTGAATCTCTAATGGGGTCACTTCAGACATCAATGACAAGCTGTGAGGGGGAAAGGGGGAATTATTTGGGAACAGCCTTGCTAGCCACTGCTAGCCTTAAACCTCACCATAAATATTAATCTGGATATTTTCAAGTCTACAATCCTGGGTCTACATAAATAATTCATCTATATTGCTTTAAAATAAAGAATTACATTTCTAGGATGTTTAGACTATTATACTGAAATACCATCTTATTGAAAATACTAAACCGTTATTCACAAATAATTACTTTTACTTTCAACATGTTGAAAGAGAAAACTGTAAAAGAGAGAGCAAAGGGGTTGGATTCTGTGGAAGTTCCCAGGGGATCTTCCAAGGGAAATAAAATGGCTCCCTTCTCTGAGCCATTTTAAGCCTTGATTACATTAACTTTTAGAAAATGCACAGAGGAAACACTATTTCAGAGAAGGCCCTGAAATTAGCATATTTCTTGGAATCTGGTACCTCATGGATGACAGCATATGTCACTGTTAACCTTGTGTTGTCTCTGAACCAGTGTCCAGCACAGCTTCTGAGGCCATCTGCTTTCTGTGGTCGTCAGCCCTGAAAACCTGAGATGCTGAATCCCTGGAACACATTTTTCCTACTGCTTTGATTAGAAAAGCACTTCCACCCCAATCAATCTTTCTGTTTTAACTCAAGCATGCATTTGACAAACTTCCTAGGTTTGATTCCTTAGTATACATGGTAGATTTTGAATTCCCAGGTGATGTTTGACATTGGGGAAGTTTCAGTGAACATGCGATAGAATGCTATAAAGTCACATTTGCTTTGCTCCCTGCTAATGGGGAAAAGGACATGTACTGAATAAAACCACAAGGGCAGGGATATTAGGAAGCCCTTGTGCTGGTATTTTCTGAATTAATGCTCTCAGCATCCTCCTTACTCATTTAGATAATTCTGGTTATATAATTTTCCTATATCCCATCCATTATGTTTTCTTGCCTCTTTAGATAGCTCTTTGTGGCTCTGCTAATTGTCTGTGTCTGACGGTTGAGGCACAGCATCTAAAATGTGCTCACATGGTGAAAACGGAACATTGGAAAACACAGAACTATTCCACACAGATTTATGATTCAAAAGGGTCATCTTTGTCCCAATTAAGCAAGCCCATTTGAAGAAAGATGGCTGAAACACTGTTTTCATAAAGAGACTTTTTTTAAAGGTCTCAAAGCTAAAAGAAAAAGAACATAGGGGGAAATACAGGAAGAACATTACTTACTAAGTCATCGCCTTTAGAAATCTTGGAGACACGTATTGAATTGCTTTGTTTCTAAACTGGATGGTGCTCTGTGGAAATCCTCCTGTGACTTCTTTCATTGCCTTCATTCAATTTTATATTGTTTTGAAGGTCCAGGCAGAGAGGATATGTAATTGGACATTTGGTGAATGCAGAGGAGTGAAATTGTGTCCAAAGTTATTAGCTTATCTTCGTGTGAAGAGCAAGGAGAACATTTTATTTCATCTAACTTTTTATAGCAATCAATTAATCCTTTGCTTTAAGGATGACAACAGAATGCCTTTACTCATTCTCATGGAAACATTGACATCTAGTGGGTCACTGCATTAATGCAGGACAGCTCGAAGGCTGGGAAAAATTCTCAGATTTGGGGGATATTCAATATGGTGTGTTCTCTTTAATTTGGCCCCCTGATCTCTTTAACCTCTGCTTGTAATTGTGGATAAGAAATAATAATTCAAAGGAAGTTGTGGAAAACAAACTTAGCATACCTAACCAATAGCTTTCACATAACCCTGTAAATAAATTCTTAATGATTATTTTAGTTGAAGATTTAATTATTATTTATAGGAAACAAAATGAGTAATGGTTCACAGAGTTTTCATAATGATAGAAACCAACTCTTCATATTTGGATGCCTATATAGTCTGGCACAGTAGTCCTTTTTATTTCAGAGATGACTTTGATGAACAGTATGAGCACTCTGCCAAGAAATTCTATATATGAGCAGCCACATTAGATTCTGTGTACAATTTCAAGGGGGTTCGAACCAGTGAAGCTTGGGCTGATGAAGAACTCCTGCCTACTGATAATGATAGGAAACTCTTATAGCACTTAGTATGTGTCAGACACTGTTCCAAATGCTGTTCATGTATTAACTCAATTATCACAACTTGTCTATGTAGACATTCTTATTAACCCATTTCACAGAAAATGAAACTGAAACAGAGAGATGAAAATATTTGCCCAGAGTCACAACACTAGCAGGTAGATTTAAGATTAAACCCCAGGTAGGTTGACCAGAAAGACCATGCTCTGTTATAACTATGTGGTGCCTCTCAGAGAAGAAATGTGACAGAGATAGGTAGACTGGCAGATAGACCCCTTACACATTGCTCTCAGCATGACCCATTTCTCTAAGCAATCTCTTCAGACTAATTGCTGTCCATGCCTCAGTTATCCAGAATAGTAGCACAACGGATAAACATGCATTACCTAATTGGGAGAGAAGGAGACAGGTGTAAAAATAAGGCAATATGCTTTGAAGCCTTTAAATGGGAGCTTTAATGCAAGTCTGAGTTATCAGGACCTTCAAGTTCTATAGCATTGGACTGATAGCCATTGGGAGTACAAAAGACTAGTACAAAAACACTAAACTTGAGCAAATAATGTCAGTTCTTTGGAACAAGAGATGTGACAGATCTTCCCTATTCTGTAAGACCTTTGTATCTTGTATTTCACGAAGCTCCTTCAAAACAAACTTCTTGGATTGACTCTTCTGTGGTCGCACTAGGAGAGAAAAGTTATAATGTCTACTCCCTGACATGCAATTCTCCTGGAGGGCAATGGTATAAGGTTAGGAAACATGATGCATGAACTGGGTTACCAATCCCCAAAGATGTCCCTTAGTCCAGCACTAGACTGTCCTCCCTGCACCCCTCCCAGAGGTTGCTGGGAGATGAGAGGAAGAGGTTGTTGGACAGCAGTAAGCCTTTCTCAGAGGAGCTCTCCCCAAATCCCAAAGCCACAGCTGTGAGAGAACAATGTCCTTTGGAATCCATTTCTAGCTGGAAAAAGAGAGTGGGAGACCTTTGAAAAGCTCTGCTTATTTCCAATGCTTCCTTTATAAATACAGGCATTCTGTTTCTTTGACTTTGCCATGCATCTTTCCTTCTAAATGGATACAGTGAAGACTTTAAAAGCATAATCTAGGGATTTTTTCCCTTCCTCATTCTCAGCTCAAACACTTAACTAAGCTAGAAATAGTGATTGCTGTCGCCCAAACACAACTGGGTCTGTTAACATAGAACTTCTAATGCAGGTAAAGAGGAACAGACGTGAACATATATGGATGGTAAAATATTTTCTCCAGAGTAGCCTGATGAATCTAAAAGAGAGGCACACGTGTTTTCCAATTAAGAAAATGCCTGCCGAGCAATGGGTAATGCCATATGTCTGAGCCTCTTAAATGGAAATGAACAGCCAAAAGCTTTTTGCTAAAAAAGAAAACAATTATTTGTGTTTGTGGCCTGGTATTCTGAACTTCCAAAATATCATCCTTGCATTTCCATTATCTCTACTATTATCTTAGGTATATTTGAACTATTTGATGGTGATGTTGTAATTCTATAATAATCTAGGAAAATTTTCCATTCTCTACTCTGTCTTCAAAAACACCATGTTCTCATTTAAGAGGAGAACTCAGTGGATTCCCAATATAGTTTTTTTTTTAAAGATTTTATTTATTTATTTTAGAGAGAGAGAATGAGAGAGAGCACATGAGAGGGGGGAGGGTCAGAGGGAGAAGCAGACTCCCTGCCGAGCAGGGAGCCCGATGCGGGACTCGATCCAGAGACTCCAGGATCATGACCTGAGCCGAAGGCAGTCGCTTAACCAACTGAGCCACCCAGGTGCCCCAATATAGTTTTAAGTGATTTGTGATATTCACTGATGAAGGTCTATACTTCATATTTTACCACTTCATCAATTCACCTCAAAAACCCTTACTGGATCAAATTTAAAAAAATCTTTCACAAAATCAGAATAAACTCCATATGCTGCTTCACCTTTTCCTTATTCTTTTCTGAGCAATGTGAAAGACTTGCTCAATAAATGTTAAATGAATAATAAAGGTCAGAGAAAGGTCATCATTTCTTTTGAAAGAGGTACATTTTCTTAAGCTCATCAAACAGAATTTTCTAGCTGCAGGAGAAATATGCAGCCATATTAGGAGAGAATTCTGCTTTCATTTTTCTACTCAGACTATAGAATTGTGTTCTCCTAATCTAGATATCTATCTATCCTAATCTAACAATACTAAAAGGATTCTTTGATGTAATACATTGTAAAAATGGTAGAGTTCATCGCGAAGAACTAAAATTTGCAATATGAGAATTAGGCATAGTTTATAACACATAGAACTTGACAAACAAAGAATATTAGGTTGGTTCTAAGATTGCATAACTCTTTGCTAAGGACCAATGAAGCTTTTTTTACCAATGAGATTGAGGGACTGAGTTCTGCTTCTGTATTATTCCAATTCTGTGGGTACCATGTAGCTGTCACTCCACTAGAACTTGTGTCAAGGGCTTTAAAATTCAGACTTGAAGGGCGCCTGGGTGGCTCAGTCGGTTAAGCATCTGACTCTTGATTTCGGCTCAGGTGAGGATCTCAGGGTCCTGGGATCAAGCCCCGCATCGGGCCCCACACTCAGAGGGGAGTCTGCTTGAGATTCTCTCTCTCCCTTCTGCTTCTGCCCCTTCCCCCTCTCGTGCTCACTCTCTCCCTCTCATAAATAAATAAATCTTTAAAATAAATAAATAAAATTCAGACTTGAATTTTGCCTAGGTACTTGCTAAAACAATAAAAATAATCTATAATGTTATAGTATACATATATAATTTTATAATAAATGTAATATAAATGCACAATTTTCAGTACTGGCAAATGCTCAGTGAAATAGATGCTTTCATATACTCACTTCCCTTCTGAAAAGTAGTTTGATATCAAGAAACCTTAAAGTTGTGAATTTTTGTCTTGTATTTCCTTTTGTAAGAAATTATTCTAATAGAATGATCAGATGTGTATAAAAAATTCATAAACAAGAATGTTCTTAGAACATGGTGAAAAGTTTCAAACAACTTCTATGTTCATCAATAGTGTGTTAACATATACATTTGCTATATTATACACCTGTTAAAATCACATTTTATACAAAATATTATGACAAGGGAAATTTCCCAAAATATATAGTTAAATGAAAGTCCATTTCTAAAATATATAATATAAATCCAGTTTAAATATATATATATATATACACACACACACACATATGCATTTTTATGCATATGTGTGTGTGGGGGTATGTCCTATAAAAATACAAGGTTTTACACAAACTAACACTTCTCTGGGTGAAATGATAAAGAATGGTTTCTTTAAAGTTTTGCACAGAAGAAAAGTATGATCTTTATAATCAGAAAAAGTCAATGTAATTTTTAAAATTAGAATCAGAGAAAACATCTCTGACTTAGATCTTTGTTATTATTTATGTCACATTATTTGTATCAGATCTTACTGAGTGATGCTTAGATACGAATTTTCTTTAAAAACATACATACAAACAAACACTATTTCAGATCATCTTCTGGAAATTTCTCAGTTCTAAAATGAAATCCAAAAGTATTCCCTGGGAGGGCTTAACTATTATTAAAATATTATTAATGTTTCAGCTTTGAGTTAAGGCAGTTAGTTAGATTAAAAAAAATAATTGTGGGGACGCCTGGCTCAGATGTTAAGCGTCTGCCTTCGGCTCATGTCATGATCTCGGGGTCCTGGGATCAAGCCCCGCGTCAGGCTCCTTGCTCAGTAGGAAGCCTGCTTCTCCCTCTCCCTCTGCTTGTGTTCCCTCTCTCGCTGTCTCTCTTTCTCTCTCTGTCAAATAAATAAATAAATAAATAAAATCTTCTTTTAAAAAGTAATTGTTTACACGAACACTGCTGAAGCCTAATTAAAAAGTTAAAGAACCAGTATGAGTAATGACATAGTAACGAGTACTGAGAGTGTTCATGTTGCTATCTGCAGGCATCAGCCGTGGGATTTGCCAATAAAAGTTTGCCTTAGCCACAGATAGCTATGACATTATAGGTTCAAGTTCCACCCTTGGCACAAAAACAGGAATCAGGCTGGTAATCTAGGTCAGGAATTCATTTTAGAACAAATCACAATTTTCTGTGTGTGATGTGCCAAGTAATTTTTCAGTTTCTTTTTCACGGTTTTCTGAGAAAAGTCCCAAAGCCATGATTTAGTAACATTACTTGAATCGGCAACAAAGCTAGTCATGCATGAGAAAAATCATTACTAATGTGTTTAAACACCCTTAAATCTGTTTCTATTTCACTTCTCCCATGTTATGAGGACAATCAGCTCCACTCTAGTTTTCCAGTGCTTCTAAGAAGGGTTCAATTCCCAAAAGCAAATAAAAGTCAGGTCTCCTTTAATTATCAAGAGATCTTCTTCTTCAGGTCTCCTGACGCCCACTTACCCAAAAATGTGTCAGCACCAAGGAGAGTAATGCTTGCAAGTCCATTTTACATAAAATATTTCTTAGCTGATATTTCTTGATTGATCGGTAGCTGATAGATATCAGTATCTATCAACCCAAAATATACTGTGGTAGATTTCTGCTTAAAACTAAATGGGAAGGAGATTTTGGCAGACCAATGCTGCTACTGAGAACAGAAAGAAAATCAAGATAAAATACGTTAATCATCTGTTTGAAGTCAGTAGACGGTGGCAGTGGCAAAGAGAATTGGAAGGGCCACACTCCAGAGAGAAAGAATGTAGCAGAAATAAACAGACTTCTGCAGTCACTTTACAAAAGCCCTAGGGCAACTGTTAATTTTATGAATGGGCATAAGGATGAGAATCTAAGTTTTGAACCCAGAGAGGGATGCTACTAGAGGACAGAGAAAAAAAAACTAAGCTTTTGATAGCTATATGGGGAGCCTCGGGCATATTGCTGGTTTTGTCTCACAAGTTACCAATTTCTGGAACAGTAGCAAGCAGGAAACTAAAACCTAAACAGAAAGTTTAAAAGACTGAGTAAAGCTTTAGCAGTCTTATAAATAGATACCGTTAAGAAAAGGCAACCCACAAAGTGAGAGAAAATATTTGTAATGTTTTCAACAAAGATTTATAACTAGAATATACAAAGAACTTCTACAAATCAATAAGAATGCACGATATGATTCAATTGAAAACAAATGAGCAGACGATATGAACTAGTGCTTCACAAAAAAACATTCCATTTGGCCAATAATCATAAAGAAAAGTACTCAACTTCATTAATCATCAGGATAGTGAGAATTTAAATCACAAAGCAATTACCACTACACACACCAATAAGGTTAAAATTTAAAAATATAACAATTTCAAGTGTTGAGGAAAATGTATAACAACTGGAACTCTCATACACTGCTGGTAGAACTGTAAACTGGAAAAATGCTTGGCAGTATCTACTAAGGCCAAGCATATGCATATCTTTGATCCAGCTATTTTACTAGTGCAAACTTTATAGAAATATAGAAATATATACCCCAGAAAATATGCACAAGAATGTTTATAATGACACTGTTCATAATACCTGCAAACCGGAAGCAACTCAACTATCTAACAATAGTAGACTAGATATAAATAGTAGTCTTTATGTAATAAATACTATTCAGCAGTGAGAATGAACAATCTATATATGTAACAACATGGATAAACCTGATGGAGAGCGAAAGAAGCTAGACCCAAAAGAGTGCATATGTTACAATTTTATTGATAAATTTCCTAAACAGACAAAATTAGCCTAAGGTGTTAAAAATCAGGAGAGTGGTTACTCTTAGCGGTCTAGCAATTGTAAGGGGACAAAAGAGGACTTTTGGGATCTGGGTAGTGTTTTGCTTATAATGTGGGTGCTGGTCACATGGGTTTACTTTGTGAAATTTATTCTGCTACATTTTATTTCTACAATTTTGAGGATGTATTAAATTAAAGGTTTGCATTGAAAGGTTTATGTATTGAGAGAGAGAAGCTGCCCAAGATAACTGTCAGACTGAGATCAGTATCAAAATCTCAGTGTGTAATCAATTTATCTGCTGGACAGATACAATTTAGTTCTACATTTGTGTCCATCAAACTACTGAACAAATATTAATTAAATACCTAATTCCTATGCTAGTGGAAAAAACTTAAGTAGAAGATATGATCTCCAATTTCATAGTATTTACAAAGTATTTACAATCTGTTTGGGGAAATAAGATTAGAGATGAAATTAGCAAATAAAATTTGAAGTTGAAGTCTGAATTCCTCTCTTGGCTCTTAGGAGTTTTGAGCTGATAGAGGTTGGAAAATTGTTCCAACCACCAAAATGCCCTATGAGGATATTTTCTGCTCACAAAATATGATACTTATTTTCAAGGTTTTCTGCATCTATGCTCATATTGAATATTGTAGTTTTCTTGTAATGTCTTTGGGTAACACTGGCCTCAGAAATTTAGAAGTATGGGCGCCTGGGTGGCTCAGTTGGTTAAGCGACTGCCTTCAGCTCAGGTCATGATCCTGGAGTCCCAGGATCAAGTCCCGCATCAGGCTCCCTGCTCAGCGGGGGGTCTGCTTCTCCCTCTGACCCTCTTCCCTCTCATGCTCTCTGTCTCTCATTCTCTCTCTCTCAAATAAATAAATAAAATCTTTAAAAAAAAAAGAAATTTAGAAGTATTCCTCCTTTTTCAATTATCTGGAGAATTTTTTGTAGCATATAAACATTTGGTAGAATTTATCAGTGAAGCCATCTCACTTAGAATTTACTTTGTACACAGGTTATCTTAAGTAGAAGACCATTGAAGTTATCTAATTCTTGAATTAACTTTGGTAGATTATGACCTTCTAGAAATTTGTCCATTTAATTTGTCATTAAATTGATTGAAATAAATGTGTTAATGTTTCCTTTTTAATATCCTCAAGGCTGTATGATCTTTTTTTATGTTCTTTTTTTATTATGTTATGTTAATCACCATACATTACATCATTAGTTTTTGATGTAGTGTTCCATGATTCATTGTTTGCATATAACACCCAGTGCTCCATTAAAGAGGGCACGTACTGAAAGGTCTGTATGATCTATACTGTTGTCCTTTCTTTCCTGATATTTGTCATCTGTATCTAGAAGTTTATCATTTGGTCTTTTCAAAGAACCAGCCTTTGGTTTCATTGATTTTCTCTATTTTCTTGTTTTGAATTAAACTTGTAAGTTTATTGTATCTTTCCTTTTGCTTGCTTTGGATTTGGTTTGCTTTTGTTTTGCTACTATAAGTTGAAACCTTAGATTTTTCAATTCAAATCTTTCTTCTTTTCTAATATTTCTTTTCTAAGTATTTGCTGCTACAGCTTTCTCTATAAGCACTGTGTTAACTGTATACCATGAAGTTTAATATGCTGTGCTTTTTTCATTAAATTAAAACTATTTTCAAATGACTCTCAGGATTTCCCCTTTGATAGAAAAGTTATTTCAAAATATATGGTTTAATTTTCAAATATACAAGAATTTTTATGTATTTTTGTTATTTATTTCTAGCATAAGCTCATTATTGAGATTTATCATACTTTGTTTAATAGCCAAGAATATGTTCTATCTCAGTAAATGTTCTCATGCACTTGCAAGGAATGTGTGCTGTGATGTTATTAAATGGGTTGTTCTCTAAGTGTCAAATTAGGCAGTTGATGGTGCTTCTCAGGTCAGAGTCTTATTACAAATGGAATTTGTATATAATTAGATTTCTCTGATTTTCTATTTTTCTCTTAATTACTGACAGAGGAATGTTGACATCTTTGACTACCTCTGTAGATTTTTCTGTTATTATTTTGAGAGTTCTATCAATTTAAAAAATGTAACTGGGTACGTAAACACTTAAGATTGTAATATCTTCTTGATGAATTGACCGCCTTTGTGGTTTAAGACTTTTTTTTCAGATAGGAGGATCTGGTGAAGTGAGTACAGTTTTTTTGCCTGTCAGCCATTGGCATCCGGGAACCTCCCGCACATCGACCCATCGCAGGTCTGGGGTGGGGGAGGGCTCTCTTGCCCTGCACCCACTCTGTGTGAGCACTTGATGACACTCATGGAGAGGGGTTCGAGTGAGGCCAAACTCCCCTGTGCCTGTGGCTTTCCGTTTTTCTAAACTGAAATCTTTACCCACTCTTGGCCTTTAAGAAGTATTTACAATATTAACTGAATTTTTTTCTTATATGCTTCTATGGCAGCCACATATTTTTCCTGTGCTTTGGCCAAGGTTGAAAGGTTTGTGTCTGCCCTCCTCCTGCCAAGGAATCTGTCTCTTTAGAGAATTCAGTTTTCTTGGTAGTCTTGTGACCTCAGCACTCTGATGGCTTTGAGATAAATGATAATTTTGTAAACCATCTGGCTTTCTGTCATTGTTAGGTTGGGAGCAACATTCCTTTGCAGCTTTCAGAAGCAGAACTTAACTGCTAGAATTCTGATTGGGATTAAAATCTACGGATCAATTTTGGAAGAATTTTCATCTATATGAGTCTTTAAGTCCATATATGATTTATTTTAAAATTTTTGAATGATTAATTTAAGAATAATTATTATTTTTATAGTTGTCCTAATATAATATTGTAAGTATACACGTTGACTAATGTTGGAGAAGTCTAGATTTCCTCTGGGGTGATAAGGTGGCAAAAGTAGGGAACAAATATGGGGGTAGAAAATAGTGATATTATCTTTTCTCTCATTTCATAGGACATCATAACACCTGTTCAAAGTCAAATAGCTACTGCTTAATTGCAGATATTGGACTAGAACACTGGTCATATTGACCTCCAGTTGGGGTCTTTCCACCACACATTACATATACTGACATACTTTGAAAAGATCTCTTGGGTCCTTTCTCTTTTTAAAAGAAATATAATCACACAGATTTTTCAGAATTTCAAGCATGTTAATGAATTCATGACTCTTCAAATTTCTAATCTCCATTCCTATAGCCAAAACTTTCAACCTGGATATTTGCATTGAACCCTTGGTGAAAAGGAAGTCTTTACTTCTATAGAGTTTGGTTATATTTACCCTTACCAGTGTTCTCATTGTACCTATCATTCTTTGTCATTTTGTTTCTTATACAAGCTTGTATTCTAGATTGTCTTTGGGATCTCACCACTAGAGAAATTGTTCTTTCTTATATCAAAAGCAGTAAGAAGCCTTTAAAATTAAATAATCTGGCAGACAGTCTTTGCCATTCTCTACTTGAATATGAAGTCAAGGAAATTAGAAAATTAAGACTAGGTGTTAAGTTGGTCAACTGGTTATCTTATAACACAAGTAAACATAGTGTCATGGAGGAACCTCAATAGCATTAGCTGGAAATCAGGATACAGATGTGCGGGAAAGGGAATGCTGGAACTAGTGGTGGGACAAATTACTCTATGGAAGGATAAATCCCTGGGGGAAGGTGGTAGTAACATTCAATGCAATGAAATAAAGTAGCTGTTGTCTCAACACCTTCCCAGTTACTGCTTTCTTTCAACATAGCAAATGAAAGGTTTTCTACCCTTCATTTAAATTTATGGATTTCTGATGGACTTCCTGAAGGAAAAGAAGAGCTGAACAGAACACAATAGTTTAAAAAAAAATTTAGTAATTTGCCAAAAAGTAGTTAGTTATGGGACAAGATTTCAATCAGGTTGTCTGACTCTACAGAAAGGTTTAGCAAAATAGCCCACAGACTAAATCTGATCTGCCACTTATGTTTGTAAATAAAGTCATATTGAGGTACAGCCATGTCTATTCTATTCTCCATGTGTATCCACAGAGATATTTTAAGTCTCAGATTTAATCTTGTACTTGCTTACCAAAAGCTTTCCAAAGGCTTCCTGTTGCTCCAAAATCCTTTATAGGGCAATATAAAACTATTCAAAATATGGCCCCTGCTCACTTAAGCAGACTGTACATTTATCACTGTTTTTTATATTCTGCATTTCTTTCTTATATTCTGTATTTCAGTCATTCATTTACTGTATTTATTCTCTTGCCTCTGGGACTTTGCATATACTCTTCTCTTTGGTCTCAACTGACTCATCCTTTCTCATCCTTTTTGTCCTATTATATAACTCGTCCTTGGGAAAGACTTGGACACCCAAGAGTTACACATGCTCCCATAAAACCCAGAAAATCTGCTGCCAACGATAATCATGCTACTGTTCATTTTGTTTGTGTTGTAAATCAGTGTTTGGTACACTATAGCCCATAGGCCAAATCCATACTTCTGTCTGAATGGCCTATGACCTAAGAATAGTTTTTACATTTTTAAATAGTCTTAAAGGAAAACTGATATTTCATGACATACCAAAAAATTATATGAAAATCAAATTTCATGGTTGATAAATATAATTTTATTGGAGCCCAGCCACACTCATTTGTTTATATATTATCACACACTGGGAAAGGTATGATAGGTACAAAGAGAAATTATTATCCCATGCCCCACAGACTTCAGTATCCACAATAACTTCCCCAGTGTTTGGCACAAAGAAAACACTAATTGTTTATGGCATGAATAATGTGTGAATAAGTGAAACTATTTTGCCCAAAAATCAGTTACAATTAAGCATAGAAGCCAGCCAGATTTTCCAGTTCCTAACCAAGTACTCTTTGCTACTAGATTAGGCCTCCTTCCCTATGATTTTAGAACAACATTATTCTTAGAGGAATCATGGAATTAAAATTCCTTCCAGTTTCTATGTAGGAAGAAATATAGTCTAGGGACCGTTTGATGGTCAGTCTAGGGACCGTCAAATGGTCCCTAGACTGCAAGCTCTAATATGCTGAAGTGTTTATAAGAAACTTCCTCTATTATGCTCACAAAGAGTAAATAATGATAGACAAGAACTTCTGCTCAAAGCTTTGCTTAAAATTGCATTTTGATAAGTTCAGACACACCTCAAAAGCACAGCTTATGGAAAAAGTATATCAAAGCAAGCACCGTGATTAACCATATCCAGATGGGAGAAAAATGTGTTGACATTTCAGCAAGAATGGTTTCAATTCAAGCTCCCCAAAATCCCCATTTATACTTTCTAGTCAGCCAAAATTTCCAGCTGCATGGATTCTCTAGTGAACAAACAGGCTAGCACATAGAATAAGGTCACTAAAGAATGTGCCAGTAATCACAAACTGTAATTAAGTGGTAATGGCCTCAACATGAAGCTTTCTTCAGGATTAATGAGTACCTGAGAAGCTAGTAGCCTGAGGCAGCACTCATTCTGTCCAGGATGCCCTGGGATAATGTGAGTGTTATAAACAAATGTGTTTCCAGCTTAAATCATTCCCTAAAATTTTTTCCACTTCTATGTCACCGTTAGATTTTTTTATGGCATTCATTGTGGGAAAAAAAAGTTTAAACAAGGAAAGAGAAAAGAAGGATTGAAATTCAAAAATGGTAAGGTATTTCTTTCTGGTGGGGCACTGGGGGTAAGTGTGAATTATATTTAGAATATTCAGCCTTAATTTTTAGATATGCTATGAAACATAGGGTAAGAAAATTTATTATGTGCCAGATGATGCCCATAAATTTTTCACTCTAATAAATGTGAAGTGAAAATATAGTTATTATCAATAACTGTTATAGTCATTATTACTATGGCTTTTAATGCCTTGACATTACTAATGAGAAGAGAGGGAGCAAACAGACCATCAGCTTAGTAAGGAAGGCGACCATCAAAATATTAGCCATCATTTACTTGCTGCTAAGGCAGGCAGTTAATGTCTCTTCCCTTGTAGGTTGAGCATCATTATCTCCATTTTATAAGAGAATCTGGGAATCAGGGAAGTTAAGTAACTTGTCCTAGGTCATTCTAATCAGTGTAGGGGTTAGGATTCAAGCCTAGGTTCCTCTGACTTTTAAGACCCAAACCCCAAATCACTATGTACTCTGACCTCACTGATCTGAAAGGTCTCTGTCAATCATTTGGAAGTGATGAGATAGATATGCAGGGTGAGATTTCCAATAGAGAAATGGAGCTAGTGGTAGGTGATCAAATGGTAGATGTGGTAGCAAGTGGTAGAGGATCCCTACCTGCTTTAAGGGGAACTGTTATGTATATCAGGAGTCTTAACTGGGAAAAGCTCAGGAGTGACAGAGAGTTTTAATGGAGGAGTCTGCTGTGTGCTATCCTTAGGGCTTGGCATTGCTTCCATCTCTTGATATGAATGTAGAAGCCTTAGACAACCTTGGTTTCCAAAATATACCCCATGCTCCCACTAGCCCCATCTGAGTCCACCATGTCTGAAATTTCTTTAATAAAAGATTAAGGTTTATCTTTTTTAATGAGAGGTTTAAAATGTAAACATGCCTGAGAGAAGTATCCATTGTGTCTTAAATTCATCCTGAGATGGGAAAAACTGCTACTAGCATCTTTCTTAAAGGAAAGTGCAGGAGGCTAGTTTACAGCTTAAGGAATAAAGTACTGGATTATTAAAAAAAAAAAAAAAAAAACCTCCTTTGAACTCTAAAATAAGGAAGGGGAGTAGTGGGGAAGAGCTATGTATTTCTTTGCTGCAGAAAAACATGGAAAAGATAAAGTAGCCAGATATCTGCTTCCCTATCCTCATCTCTCTGGTCCCAGAGTGGGTGGCCAGGCATTCCTTCTTCCTTAGGACAGATGGTCTGATGACAGAAGGGACATGAAAAATTCTTTGGGCAACTAGTTGACTGCACTGAGCCTTTATTTTCAGGTGTGTCTTGTCCTTTTAGGGGAAGTGACAGATTATAGTGGGGTATCAGAGCCTCCTCCAAAAACACAAAATGTGAGGAGTCCAATCTACCTCCAAACTTCCTCTGACCCTGTTTCTCTGTGTGAGAAGAAGACTTGATCCAAGCAGTCCCTTTCTCCCTGGGTTGTTACATTACTATCTCAACTGATGTAGTTTACCTAGAAAGACAACCCAATATTCAAGCAAACAAAACCTTTTCTAGACAGGTCTCAAATACTAGAGTATAAATATGTTTGGACTATGGTATGTTTTATAAGCTAAAACATATTCAGGTTCTAAACTAAACTTGATTATGAGCCCTGCCTTTCTTTTTCCAAGGGGGAAAAATTTGAGAGAAAATTATCAATACAGCTAAGCCTGCTCACCTTTCTTCTTTTTCAAAGTCAGAAAACCACAAACACAACTAGAAAAATCTTCTAGTGAGGCATGAAAGTAAAGCATCATGAACTGAGAGAGAAGAGTGAAGAAGTTATGGACCTGGGTGACTAACTTTACCTACCTAAATAGGAAGTCTTGCAGAGTTTTTCAAAGCAGATTATTATCTTATTTTTCAAGCACAATGGCCAAGATGGCAGGACAAAAGAGTGGCAACTTTTTTGGAATGAGTAAAGCCTATTTGGAAAACTGATGCTGAGACAATAATGAGAGAAGAGGAGAGGAGGGAGGGGGGAGAAAGAGAGAAAAAGAGAGTTACTAAAGACTTTAATCAAAGAGTCACTGAAGGGGCGCCTGGGTGGCTCAGTCCTTAAGCGTCTGCCTTCGGCTCAGGTCATGATCTCAGGGTCCTGGGATTGAGCCCCACATCGGGCTCCCTGCTCAGCAGGAGGCCTGCTTCTCCCTCTCCCACTCCCCCTACTTGTGTTCCCTCTCTCGCCGTGCCTCTCTCTGTCAAATAAACAAATAAAATCTTAAAAAAAAAAAAAAAAAGAGTCACTGAATTTCGTATCTTTGCTGAATTATGAACCATGTACAAAGTAAGGTCAGACCCCATCCAAACCCCACGGCTAGTCCAGATCTATCCCACCCCCCAAGGCCTGGGTTCCCCTGGTACAAGATGAGTGTTGAAGGAGGAAGAGAGAGGAGATAAGAAAATCCATTCCCAGCATCTGGTTGCAGAATATAGAGGAAAAACAGCACAGTGAGTCTGTGCCAGCAATATCCATCTCAGCCAGCGCACTCCACTGGCACAGTTACCAAAAGAGCATTGCCCTGAGCCACAACTGCTTAGCTGTCAGTTCTGGATATAGTAAAAGATCCCAGGTGGAAATTCATCAACTGGTTTCCCAGGGGATTCAGGGAGTAAAACTTTGTCATCTTTGCAATTGTAGACAATCATATCCCACTTAACATTCTTCTCCAAGCTATTTCTAATTTGATGATTCTCAACCAGAGTTACGCATTTGAACCCCCTGTAAAACTTTTAAAAAAATGCATATCATCTCTTTATTCCAGATCTAAGGAATAAGAATCCTTAGGAGTAGGGTTATCTGTATATGTCTTAAAAACAAAAAACTCAAAGACTATGAAGCACATGTCAAATTAAGAACCACTATTCTAATTTCCTTAGTCCTTCTTTGATTGATAAAATTCAAAATATCCTCTCCATCTCAGCTATTCTTCAGAATATATTGGTTTTCAAACTTGCTTTTAAAATAACTGGTAAGGAATATAAAACTCCAAACATCAGAAAATTGAACTACCACCTCCCTATTCTATTAATGCAGCCTAACATAGCATTTCTTCTCCTCTCAGCATTAGCAAAACCTTTGTAGGCTTGTACACATCCCTTTCAGTTGTTTGACCCTGTGCTGCTTTATGGAATGAGGTTCTCCCAGAGAGGTCCTGCAATACTTTCTACAGTAGCTCACAGGGCTTACTGCTGAAGACTAAGCTGCCTAATGCAGCATCCTATCTGTTCCCCTTCTTTTACTTGCCTCATGGCTTCTGGTCTGCCACAAACGCTTGTTTCCAAGTCTGGCTATGTCATTTATGGCTTATTCTTATATCTTTTCTGTGCCTTTGGTGAAAAATAAGGAAACTGAATCACAAATCCAATCTGCTGAGATCAATTTGGATTAAGTTTCCAGAGTGTTCACAGTATATTCCAAATCCATGCTATTTGCATATTGATCAGCCTCTCATAAATCTCTTGATCCATAATCTTGATTAAAATATTGAAGGCATGTTATTATCAAGCCTATTTCAGATCAATAATTGCCTAACACTTCACCTCTTTCCAAAATGTGATATCAATAAAAGAATTCACAAGGAAAAAAATAGACATCAATAACTTGGCTACTCCACAGGTCAAAATCTCAGAATCACCTTATCCTCTATGATACATCCTCTTGATGTATAATGTTTCTCCTTTGTAAAAAGTCATGCTAGAAAGACTTTACAGCTCTTGAAGGAAATAGTTATGAGATACTATCATAAACCAGTTTTTATCAGAGCCCTGCTGAAACTATAGGTAAATAATTTATTATTGAATTAAAATAAAAATGATGCCACAGAAAAATGATGAATCCACCCATTCATTCAATTAATGGATACTTACAGAATGCTACATCAGACAGGCATAATGCTAAGCATGGAAAATAGAATGATGACCAAGACAGATCTATTCCCTTACCCCATAGAGCTAAGAGTCCAATAGGGGAAGAGAGATATCAGTGGAAAAATAATAAAAAATTATCCTATATATACTAATGAGGAGTCCTTCTATTACATTATACTGCATCACTATGACACCATATGATGAGAAGTATATACATTGTTGAATTTCAAAATGCCTGTGGATACACACATTTGAGAGGAATATAGAGAAACTAGAATTGTTGTAAGAGAGCACATCCTGGATTGCTGAGGTGACTTGAAATAATGCTATATGAAGACCAATTAAAAGAATGGAGATGATTAGTCTAAAGAGGGATGAACATTTTAGTCACCAGACCTCTGATGGTTGGAATGTGGCAAAGGGAGTTGATCTGGTTTGTAGGATATTAGGGAACTGAACAGAGAACAATGAGTAGAAGCCAGAAGAGAGCAGATTCAATCTCAAAAGAAGAAATATCTTTGTATCAGGATTGTATCGAGATTGAGTGGGTTTCTCATGAAACAATGAGATTTCTATTAGTGGATTGTTTCATCGCACTTTGTCTCATCTCTTACAAGGATATTTCAAAAGATTTTCAACTAAAAAATGCACAGTAGGTTTAGAGGGTAAAAACCCTCCCAGACCTGAGGTCCTACAAATCACACCTTATATACTTTAAACTATTTGATGTATAGAGAATAAAACCTTGTAGTCTTAAACATGTTTACTATCCCTTAATTATAATGTCAAATTTCTGTTATTTCCTTTTAATTGACTATTCAATCTTATGTTGTTATTTTATACCATGGGAATACATTTTAAATTATAAATTAAGCCCTAATAATTCATTTTTAACAAGAAATTATGTGACTATTTTAAACATGTTTTAAAAATAGGAAAAGCTTAGTGACAACATGTCTAATGAGAAGGAGGTGAAGGCTGAATTTCTTAGATCATTGTTGGGATTTAAATGCAACTGGTTTACCTTGAAAAAAAAAAAGTGAAGTTTGAAGAAAGGTCCTGTGACTTGGCAGAAGAAAATTTGAAGAAAACCGTATCTAACTGCGTAAAGCTATTAGAGTCTTTAACACCACCCTGTGAAGATGACAGCCAGGCTTAGGAGATCATTAAGAAGCTGGAGAAGAATGTAACGTTCCTTAGCCAGTGTACATCATGAGCAGCCAGGAGGGCTTAGATATTGGGAGCTATTAATCAGGAAAGCCAGGTTAGTAAAGCAGTTAAAATGATGACTCAGCAGGTAGAAAATCTGAAGAGAGTGCATGCCAAAAAGCCTGCTGAACTAGAAGAATCAAAACAGGTTCTTTTACAAAATGCAATGTCTTTAACTTTCTTGTAGATGAAGATGACTGCCAAGTTTTTTAAAAAGTTCAACTTTTCTAAACACCATGGATTTTCTCTTCAAAGAGTGTCCATTGCCTCTTTACCCAGAAATATTGGAAATGCAGGAATGGTGGCTGGGATGATCATACAGTTGGCATATTTTGGGGTCACAGAAAAGTAAACACCATCCCTCATTACATGGATTTACGAGTATCTATTCCTAGGCAGGTGCTGAAGAAGAAGAATGTGAACTAAAAACTAAAGGAGAGTTGGAACCATCTGGAGAAGAAATAGTATAAAGGACAAAAATGCCAAGCCAAGTCTTTCTGAAAAGAGAAATAATCTATCAAAATGGGATGTCTGTTTGATTTATGACATGGTAGCTTCCTGAACAACAAGACTTCTGTCAGAAAGGCTACTAAGGCACTCTGGCTTTCTGTTATATTCACTGTACTGTTTGTAGCTTCGATGAGCTTCCTCATAGGCCAATTTCCCCAAATGTCTCCAGATGGCACTCCAACACGGGACAGGGACTCCTGTATGTCTCTAGAATGTATTTTGTAGACATTTCTCAGACTTCGACACAATGAGCCACCACCAGTGTGACTACAGCACACCCTAATACTCGTATCTTGATTTTTAAAATTTCAGCATATGAACTTCGTAAATTAGTAACTTTCAGCTGGGAAATTATAGCATGGAACCAGAGGTGCTCAGAATTGCTGCAAGATATTTTACATTTCCCTTTTTTGAGATTACTTCCCCAATTAAAATACAGTGGGGGAAAAGCCTACTTATGATTTTTTTTTCTGCCTCTGATCTTTTAATAAGCTTTCTGAGGAAGAGATATATAAGATATATATGAAATAACCATTCAAATCTTTTTTTAAAAAAAAAAGCTCTTTTGAAACCTTTGTCAGATCTATAAAGTTAGCCCTAGCCTCTTCCTTTGAGAAACTACACAAAGTACCCATCACTCAATTTCTGAAACTCCTATTTAGAAATTACCTCCAACAGCTTGTAGCACATTCTATTGAATAGCTTCAGTGGTAGTAAATTATAACCCTCTGAGGTGCATGTTTTGAAATAGCCAAAAGTCATTCAAAGTAACTTCTGAGAAATAAGATTAATAAATCATAATCATCAGGTTAATCATTAGATTAATAAATATTATTATATGATTATAAAACTATAATTATCAGATTAATAAATTATAACTTATTTTCCCAGCCTTAAATTTCATTTCTTCTTTCTATAGAATTCCCATGTAATTCTCCTCCTATGGCTATATGTTTGCCCTCTCCAAGGACAAGTGTCCTTGTCTTTCTACACAATATAATCCAAATATTTTGTTAAGACTTCATTTCAAGAATTACTTAACCCTGTTCCATAGAAAGGATGTATTTAAATCACCCTGAAGCCTTAAAATGCAATTAGGGATCTCAGTAGATCTTGGGAAAGCTGCTTCTAATCATTATGATGCTTGACCAAGTGAGGGAATTCTCTGCTCAATCATCTTATTCCAACCACACTTTTGTCCTCATCCCACCATTTTTATGACAACAGATTTCTGTAAGGAAAAAGCACAGAATTTCAAATCCTAAATATATGGATTTAAATCCCAGATCCATATTTAACTAGCCAACCATAGGCAAGTGACAATATCTTTGAGGCTTTTCTCAACAGGAATATATTAATAGTTAATCTGAAGGACTATTATAAGAATCAAGTTAGATCATGTATGTAAAGCACCCAGCATAGTCCCTGGCACATAGGAGTTTAATAAAAAGCAGCAATTATTGCCAATTTCTCATCGCTACTCAACTCTACACATTAAACATCATTTTTCTAATAATTTATTAAATTATAATTGCCCTTGAGGGCACCACAGTTATCCATAGACACTTCAAGTTCTTGTCATCATTCTCAACAACATGGGCTCCCATCTAAGTGAACTTGGTCCCTTGAAAATAATCAGATAGTTGTTGGGAAATATGAGAATATTGTGCTCACAGAGGACAAATAGAGAAACTTTAGCAAATGAGTAATTTATTTTAACTTATAAGAAGCATAAGAAAAAATATTGAGGACTGAATTAATAGAAAACAATTTCACAATCTAACTTTAATCTTATTCCTTCTGAATATGATCTTTAAGTTCCAAAAATATCCCTTTTAAAAGGAAAGGGTGCAGTTAATGCTCTGCACCCTAATTTGGAACCTCCATTCCTTTAATCCTTTGGGGATAAATTTTTCAAAAGAAAGCTTACTGCTTACATTTCTGACTCTCTTCAAATAAATATTAAGAATGAGTACCAGAGTTCAGAAACTTCTAATATGGGCTTGCTTTTAAAAACTTCAACTTAGGGGCGCCTGGGTGGCTCAGTTGGTTGAGCGACTGCCTTCGGCTCAGGTCATGATCCTGGAGTCCCTGGATCGAGTCCCGCATCAGGCTCCCTGCTCGGCGAGGAGCCTGCTTCTCCCTCTAACCCTCCCCCCTCTCATGTACTCTCTCTCTCTCTCATTCTCGCTCTCTCAAATAACTAAATAAATCTTTAAAAAAAAAAAAAATTTCAACTTACTCCAAACAAGTTGTTTTTTTGTTTTGTTTTTCGTTTTTGTTTTCATTTTCTTTTCTTTTTTTTTTTTTTTTTTTGTCTACCTCTGCCAGCAATATGATTGGAGAACAAACCAGAATGTATATGGTTGGTCATAATTCTTGCCATAGCTTTCTTGCTGGACACCCACAATCCTATTTCTTATAGAGTTGCTCCTATCAGGGCTTCTAGTTAACACCCAACCTAGAATATAGTGTTTAATAAATACCTACTGAATCTATAAATGAGTAAATGGCTGTTATGGTAACATAAGGAGCAGGTATTTAACACAAGTTGTAAAAGGGAAAGAAGAGCTTTGGGAAGAGATTAAATAAGAGTTGAGTCTTGGGCGCCTGGGTAGCTCAGTCAGTTAGGCATCTGCCTTCAGCTCATGATCTCGGCATCCTGGGATCAAGTCCTGCATGGAGTTCCCTGCTCAGCGGGGAGCCTGCTTTTCCCTCTCCCCTTGCTCCTCCCCCCTGCTCATTCTCTCTCTCTCTCTCTCCCCCTTTCTCTCTCTCTCTGTCAAATAAAATCTTTGAAAAAGAAAAAAAATTTGAGTCTTTAGTAATGAATGGAACTTTGTTGGGGAAATGTGGAATGTTGTGGAAAAGTAGCCAAGCAGAGAGAACCATAAGAGTTAAGAAACAAAGAGAAGAAATAGCATCTTTACTGTAAGAACCTGCAAGCAATGTTTCAAAGCATTAGTTGGAGATAAACCTGAAGAAGTAGCAGGATCCAAGTTATAAATGATTTTGATGTCACATTAAGAGGTTTAAACTTGACCCTGTAGAGAATGGACAGTCACTTAATATAGTAGGAAGATTTTAAGGAATGGAATAATTTGATCAAATGAATCAAATATATGCTTAGTTTTTTATGGATCACTCAGTTAGATATGTGTAGGATGGCTTTGAGGAGAATAGGAAATGAGATGAATACAGGAAAATGTTCAATACATATTTGTTGAAATAATGATGTTGAAATGAGGACAATAGTGATATTAATAATTACCAGCATAATATAAAGAACTTAAACATCAAAAAAATAAAATAATCCAATTTAAAAATGGGCAGAACATGTGAACAGACATTTCTTCAAAGAAGACATACAGATGGCCAGCAGATACATGAAAAGATACTCAACATCATTCATCATCAGGGAAATTCAAATCAAAACTGCAGTAAGATATCACCTCACACCTGTCAGAATGGCTAACATCAACAACACAAGAAACAAGTTTTGGTGAGGATGTGGAGAAAAAGGAACCCTCATGCATTGTTGGTTGGAATGCAAACTGCTACAGCCACTGTGGAAAACAGTATGAAGATTCTTCAAAAAATTAAATATAGAATTATCATATGATTCACTAGTTCCACTACTAGGTGTTATCCAAAGAACACAAAAACACTAATTCAAAAAGGTATATGCACCCCTATGTTTATTGTAGCATTATTTACAATAGCCAAAGTATGGAAGCAACCCAAGTGGCCATTGATAGATGAATGGATAAAGAAGAGGTGGTATATATATACAATGGAATATTACTCAGCCATTAAAAAGATGAAATCTTGCCATTTGCAACAACATGGATGGATCTAGAGGGTATAATGCTAAGTGAAAGAAGTCAGTCAGAGAAAGACAAATACTATATGATTTCACTCATATGTGGAATTTAAGAAACAAAACAAAGGAACAAAAAAAAGACAAAACAATAGACTCTTAAATATAGAGAACTGATGGTTATAAGAGGGGAGATGGGGGGGTGAAAAAGGTGAAGGGGATTGAGAGTACACATATTGTGATGAGCACTCAGTAATGTATAGAATTGTTGAATCACTATATTGTATACCTGAAACTAATATAACGTTGTATGTTAACTATACTGAAATTTAAAAAAAAAAATGTTCACCCAAAAATTTTTTAAAAATTTAAAAAAGAATTCCCTAAGCAAATTACAATATTAAACAATATTAAAGATTACAATTTAGTGAAAGTATATTATGAGGTATCAAGTTTAAAACACAAATTACACAGAATTAAAAAATACAAAAGCCATGAGGAATGGTTTCATAACATATCTTTCACCTGCATCAAAAGACTGATTTTTCTAACAACAAACTTAGAAACTGCATATATTTTCATTCTATAATGTGGTAATTATTTTTTTTTTAAAGTATGTGTATGTGTATTTTTTTTCTAAAGTATGGATTCTCACTCGCTCTTTCAGAAGCTAAAAAAAAGTAGTTGAAGGAAAAATTAATTTAAAAAATTACCAGCATAATCATGATAATGATGATTATATACCTAACATCAATCAAAACCTTTATATGCATCAAGTCTTATGCTGAACACGTTATTTTATTGCCCTTTTAATTACCACATCAGACCTATGAGGAAGGTACTTGTATCATTTCATTTTACAGATAAGGAAACTGAGGTTCAAAGATGTTTTTAAAAAATGTGCCTTGTCACCCCATGGCATTTTTTCCCAAAATACATAGCCTCAGTCTAAGTGCAGAGTGTATCAGATAAACCCAGATTGAGGCTAATTCTACAAACTACCTGACTAGTACTTTTCAAAAGTGTCATGTTCATGAAAGATAAGGAAAGATGGAAGAAATACCTATTTTGCTTTAATAATTGCATTATGGTTATATAAGATGTTAACATTAGGAAAAGCTGGGTGCAGGCTAAAGAGGAATTCTTTATTATCTTTGCAAATTTTTTGTAAGCATAAAAACAGTTCAAAATAAAAAAGCTTTTAAAACTTCTATGTGTTGGGGCACCTGGGTGGCTCAGTCGGTTGACCGTCTGCCTTGGGCTCAGGTCATGATCCCAGGGTCCTGGGATCGAGCCCCACATCAGCTCCCTGCTCAGCTCATTATCTCCCTCTGCTCCTCCGCCTTGCTTGTGCTCTCTGTCTAAATAAAATCTATAAAAAAAAAAATTCTATGTGTTTATAGAACATGGCAGGTAAAATATAAGATGAGCCTGAAGTATTTTGTAGTGCTAGAAAATAAGGTAGTAAAACACACACACACACGCACACAAAAAATACAGGAGATAATCTGAAAGAACTCCCAACAGCCTGAAACAATTTGAGCAACACAATAAATAACAATAATGATGGATTAAAGCCATAGATTAAAATAAATATCTGTGAGTCCATACTAATATAAAGAAATGGTTGAATAAATAGCTAAGTGGGGTTAAAGAGACAAATCTTCTTTATAGAAGAATTCCAAATAATAAATGTAGATGAAATGGGGGAAATAGAAAATCAGCATTGGAATACCATGTGATAATTGCTACAGGCAAATGCTAAAATCACTGGGTAAAATTGTAAGAACAAGATATTTTCATATCTGCAAAGTATCTCTATAAAAATATTTTTTAATTACTGTGGTGGTTTTAAAATATATCCAACTAACTCTTTTATACTTTCCCTCCAAAAGGTGGAATATAATTCTCTTTCCCTTGTGGGTGGGCTGAACACTGTGACTTACTTTTAACATATGGCAGGGGAAGGGAATAATTTTATAGTAGACAGACCTGGCAGAAACTACCTTAACCAAGTGATCAAGGTTAACATCACCAGTTATAAGCCATGTTGATATGATGCAATAAGCAGACATTTCAGCTCTGTAGTATTTGTCCAAAAATTTAAAACCCAGTCTAATCATGAGAAAGTATCAGAAAAACCCAGATCAAGAGGCATCTTACAAAGCAAAGTACCTAAGCAGTATGCTTCAAAAATGTCAACGTCATGAAAAAGAAGGACAAATTCAGGAACAATTAAAGACTGGAAGAGATTAAGAAGACATGACAACTAAATGCAATGTGGCATTCTGGATTGGATCTTGAAACAGAAAATAATAATATTAGTGGGAAAACTGGCAAAATCTGAGTAAAATCTATATTCAGTGAATAGTATTGTATCAAGGTTAAATTCTTAGTTTCAGTAAATGTACCATGGTAATGTGAAATGCTAACATGTAGGAAGCTCAGCGAAAGGTAGATGGAAACACTCTGCACTACCTTCACAACTCTTTTGTACATCTATAGTTTAAAAAATAAAAAATAATTTTAAGTACCTAAAGTTGAAAGACATTAATAAACTGTTCACAGAAAATAAAAGAAAAAGGTCAATGGTCCCTAAAGGGTTAACACCACTCAAAATATCAGAAACTCAGAATTACACAGAGATATCATTAGTTAACTATCAGACTGGCAGAAATCCAAGAGTTTGAAAACATACTTTGTTAGTGAGGTTATAGAGAAACAGGACTTCTTATATATCAATGGTAAATATAACTTCACGAAGACTAGCAACATATGCATAAGGTCCCATTTATAATAAGAAAATTTTATTTAATTCTAATTAATAAAGGATAGTAACAAGGGATATATTGAATAAACAGTGGTGCAACAATAGGTCTATGCTATAGAATCATGAAAAAGAGGAAGGAAAATTTGTATGCACTAAGATCGAGTGATTACAGGAAATATTGAGTGAATAAAAAGCAAGACACATCAGTTTATTCTTACACAAAATTTAGTATACTCTGAGTTTTATTTGTTTGTTTATGTTTTTAGAGGGGTGGCCAGAGGAAGAGGGAGAGAGAAAATCTTAAGCAGGCTCCATAGGAACTCAAGACACGTGGGGCTCGATCTCACGACCCTGAGATCATGACCTGAGCTGAAATCAGGAGTCGGATGTTTAACTGACTGAGCCACCCAGGAACCCCTAGTATACTCTGAGTTTTATGTAACACTAAATTTTGTGTAAGAATAAAGGTGAAATAAGAATTTATCTATCTATATGCACATTTGCCTAGTTTTTCTAAAAAACAGGGGAAAGATAAACCAGAAAGTAATGAAATTTGTTACCTACATATGAGTATGGAAATGGGGTGGAGCAAATAGGGATGGAGTCAATATTTTTTTAAGCATACTTTAACTTAGTTTTACTTTAAAATCAAGAAAATATTTTTACATATTATAAAAATATAAAAAGCAAAAAATAGCAAACCCTAAAATCAATCATAAAGAAAAACAAATAAATTTATATATCAAATTGATAACATAACTACACAGAAAAAAAGTATGACACCAAATGACTTTTGGATACAGTTCTCTACATGTCCATCCTTAACAGGATATTATCTGCACACCAAAAAAGAAATTGCAGAGAAATTTTAAAAATCCATAGTTATATTTTATTTTCAATGGTAATATGTTGATATTATAATTTGAAACTATGGATGTGGAGGAATAAAGCATTTTTACTAGGAAACAAGGTTTACCAAATAAAAGGTAAAACATTAAAAGATAAAAGAAGTTATAAAAATAACTCCGGATACTAAAGTTGAATTAGAAGTATCAACACAAACTCATGGTTTTTAACAGTGTATTTCCTATCTCTGTCTACTGAAGTGTCATAGAAGCGGTGGCAACCTAGTAGGAACAAACACACATGCACTCAGATCTTGATTTCAAGATGCTAATCTTTTCTAAAAGGAACTAGGTCTTTAAGGAAATGGCTGAGTCCACATCTAGAGCTCACAAAATATAAAGTGAACCTGGGATATTTTGTTGAGAAAAAAAGGGGGGCCTCAAAAGACGTAGATGCTCTGCTTACAGTGGGAGGGATTAGGTTGTTTCAGTCAAACCACATGGCAAGCTTAACTGGAAAAATGGGACAAAATATAATAATCAATTTGAAAACATTGGAGAATTATTAATACAGTAAGAAATTGCAGAACTGAGGTCAGGAAGATGAAATAAGCAAAAGAGGTGAGACTGCAATGTGGCAATGTTTTCCTCCTCGGTGTGACTGCTGATTCCTAAAGCTAAGGCTGAAAGTCTGAGAAGCTGAGCAGAGCTTTCAGCAAAACCACTGAGCTAAAGAGTGGAAACAGGGATGACCTAGTATACATTCCAGGATTTCCTAGAAACACCAAAGGAATGCACTCTAGGAATACAGGCATACTGAAAATAGTCCCTATAAGGACTAAAACACAACTTCTAATGATTTCATTTCTTGAATGGAATAAGGTAGGATGCCCTTGCCAAGCTGTCTACCATAACAAAACAAATCCACTCAGGAGAAAGAACATTATACAGAGTCTCAAGTAATCTCCAAAATTTGTCTTGTAAAATGTCTCTCCCTCAATAAAAATATATTCAGATATATAAGAGTAAAATGTTTGGCAAAGAGAGAAGGATGGGGAGTGGGGGACCAACAAAATTGAAATGGATACATGGGCGGTCCAGACAAGGTGGGAAAAACTCTGTGGTTAATATGTTCAGGAAATTAAAGAAGAAATGAAAAGTATTCATAAAAAATAGAAATAATAAAGGACATTCATATGGAAATTCAAGACTGAAAAAATAATGGAAATTAAGTACTCAATGGAGTGATTTAAAAATAGATTAAAAACAGATGGAGAGAATTTGCGAACTGGCAGATAGGTCAAATAAATTAGCCATACTAAAACAGGGAGAAAAAAATGAAAATTATAGAAAAGAGCTTAAGAGAACATACCATGATGAAAAATGTTTGGCATAATTGTAATGGGAATTCCAGAAAAAGAGAAAAGAGAAAATGAGGCAGAAAGTATTGAAAGGAATACTGGCCAAGAATTTCCCAAAACCAGTGAAAAATAAGAAATCCATTGAAAGATCTTACAAACTCCAGGCAGGACTAAAAACAAAATATTAAACAAGAAACAAGCCACAGATGAAAACCAAAGACAAAGACAAAGGTTGGAAAACACACAGAGGATTATAACATACTATCCTAGAGGAGCAACAAACAGTAACATTAGCAGCTTATTGCTCACCAAAAACAATGGAATCTAGAACATAAAAGTGCTGAAAGAAAAATAACTGCTAAGCTAGAATTCTATTCCCAGATATAAGGAATGAAGGCAATATAAAGACATTTTCAGAGAAACAAAATGGAGAGATTCTATTACCAATGAAAGCACTCTAAAGAAAATCCCATGGGCATTTTTCAGGCAGAAGGAAACGAATTCAGATGTAAGTTCAGAAATATAGATTGAATGAATGAAGCATGAAGATCAACAGAAACCATAAATATATGGGTAAATTAACATAATTTATTGAATTAAAATCATATAAAATGAATGATTGAATGAGAAGATCACCATTGACAACCCCACTGTAATAAGTATTTCAGCCAAGGGTCATCAATGGTTGTAAAATCATCAATAAAAGTTATTGAGAAACAAGATAGTCACATGGTACCAAAGTATTAGCCCATAGAATACTAACTATTAAAAAAAGGAAAATAAGACTTCATTATGGAGTCACTCAAATGATCAAATTTAGCATCCTTAATAATAGAGCCATCTCACATCATCTCACAACATATCCATGCCTCTTTATGTTATATGATATGAACATCAAACCTATGAAATACTTTGCCGAAGTGTTTAATTTGAATCTAATCAAGACTAAATTTAACTTCCAGTTTATTGAGGATACACCAGAGAGAGGTATTAGATAACTGACACGATGAAGAAATAATTAGACAATTCCAGAACTTGGGGCATTCTAAGAAACAACTGACTGAACTCAAAAACTCCATAAAATAGAGGGAGAAGTGAGTTGACTATTCTAGCTTAAAAGACCTTGAAGAGACAGATCCAAGAAAATGCAATGTGAGCTTTATATGAATCCTAGTTTTTTTTTTTCTTTTAATAGCTTAAGAGGATATTTTTGGTACAATTTGAGTAAATGTGTATAAGGACTATACATTAAATATTACCAAGTTAGTGTTATTTTTCTGAGGTTAGATAATTGCATTATAGTTGAGGAGATTGTCATTATTTGGGGGAGATTCCTGATGAAATATTTAGGGGTAAAGTCACTTGATGACTGCCACTTAATATAAAATGGTTATGCAAAAGAAATAGAGAAATAATCAAATTTGCAAAATGTTAACAATCATGAACTGAGATGTTGGATATTTGGATTTTTTTGTAGTATTTTTTTCAACTTATCTGTATATTTGAAATTAAAAAGTTAGGGGAAAACATACTAAGGCTGACTCTAATCTATACAGGTGTTTGGAAGAACAAAAATGAAGGCCCTAATCATGTCTAAAAATGTGATAGTTATAAATCAAGCTAGGCAAAATGTTGAATAAAATATACCCTACCCTCCAACCTTAACAAATGGATCTTTATATATTTCCAGGGCCAGGTTTATATTTTTAAATTCTTTCGCTCTCTGGAGTTGTGCACCTAAAATCAAGTAGCCTCTTCCTCTGACCTTCAGCTCCCTGGCTCACCCCTTTCTCTTCTCATCCCAGGATTCCAGTGCAAGGGAAGGGGTTCAGGGGATCTCCCACAAGTATGCACTAAGATTCTAGCCCAGTCCAAGTAGCCACCATATTTCTCACAAACAGCCACTCCTGGCCACACTTCAGGCCCACTCAGTGGTGCTGGGAAGAGGCCCACAAGAGTCCTAGAAGACATTTAGAAAAAGAATTTAGTGGTCCTAGGAAACTGGAGCATGGTCTAAAAGGGGAGACAGAGGTCAGAGCATTTACCTTTGGCCTTGTGAAATTCACATTTTATGCTGGGTCTACCCAATTCCCAACAGTTAGCAAGGAGCAGAGCAACAGTCTAGGAGTGAGATCCCCAACTTTGTGGGAGGCCAAACAACCTCACACATCCATTTGTGCTGCTTCCATGGAGTTCAAACACTCTCAGCACTGTCATGGGCCTCTCCTAATTTCCAAATGTTACTGAAAATTTTGTTTCTCTTTTTACTGAGATGGGTCAAAGCATCTCCACATGGAAATGACTGGGGGAAGTAGTTTTCACCTTCTGAACATAAACCCACTTCTGCAATTCTTAAATCTCCAAGAGTTACCATCTTTTGTGGTGAAGCACAGAGTAGCACCCACTAACTAGGTTAACTGATCTTCTTCTTGTCCACTTCCCATGATCTTAAACCTGGGTACCACTTTCACAACCAACCATCCCTCCATCTTCCGCTAACAAGAAAACTAAAGGCTCTCATGCATAACAAAGGAAGCAAACGGGCCAGTATCTTTACTAATAAATAAAATCCATAACTGATTGGTCTTTGGGAGATGAGGAAGACAGAACATGATTTAGAATCTAAAAAAAATAAATAAATAAAAATAAAAATGTAATGACTACATTATTTTGATAATTTTTTCATTTATTTCCACTGTAACAAAATATTTTCAGAGTCTTTCTGTTTAAAATAACATGCACAGTGTTAAAAAAAAAAAAAAAAACAGGCCCAAAATGGCAGCACTTAGGCCAAGTCACCAAACCAAGACTTAACACCTAATCTAATCGCACTTTTAACCTGTGTCAGAAATGTGGTCTTAACTTGTGAGTGAGGAATTTTCCAATCAGCACCAATGAGGTAATCTGTCGCGTAGGCTCTCCAACATCCAAAGGAAGATGAAGTATCCACCTAATAAGACCCTCTGCCCTTCCCCCAAGAGAAGGAGACCTCACCTGAAACAATCCTTTCTTTTGCTAATAACTTCTTGCCCCACTATCTTTCTCATAAAACCTTCCATTATGTACAACTCCTTGGAGCACCCCCCTACTTGCTAAATGGAATGCTGCCCAATTCATGAATTGCTTAATAAAGCCCATTAGATCTTCAAATTTACTCAGTTGAATTTTGTTTTTTTACTAACAGGGATAAATCCACAACAAAAATACCTTTTTATCTTATTACATATGGATGGAGACATCAAAGATGCCAATAATTTCAAAACAGTGAAACTGGTTCATGTTTTCCTGCCAGGGTAACTTATTCTCAAGACCAACCACTTTGCCTATATGGTCTTTTTTTCCAGGCCTTACAGCCAGAAACTGCTATAAAAGTGGGCCTTTAGAACAGTTGGTCTGTTTCATAACTTGAGTTGAAAACCAAAGAAAATTTTTTCCAACAGTCACTAAGACCAGCAGCAGATGACATTTTCATGCTCCTTCTATCACTCTATGTAATTCAGAGATATCAATAAGCTATTATCTCTGCATATTGCATACTATGTTGGTGTGCAAGCGTATGATGGGCTTTACTTAGACAGGGGAAAAACCAGATCTCAGTATGTCTTGGGCTGAAGTAAGCCTTCCAAGATCTAAAAAATGTGTGTGTCTGCAAGTCCTTTATGCTAACACAAGTTGTAAATCAGGAGAAGGTGCCAGAGGAGGAGCCCCGTCCCTGCTCTCTCCGTTGCCACTAGCACAGGTCTTCAGGGCATAACTTCTCTCCTGGGTTTCTATGTTTGTTTTACTCACTGCTTTCCTATTCTGCTTAATACAGTTTTATGAATAAGCCAGAAAATTCTCAACACCGAAGCTTCCCGACTACCAGAAACAATGAAATTTAGCTTTGAGTATCACACAGATACAGTTAGGTAAGTAATTTTTTAAAATGATTAATTAATAGAGTGATTTTTAAAAGAAGTAGTGTTACTGTATTATAAGGTATTCCTACTGGGATACCGGACTAACTTTTCCTACTTCCCAAAAGGAAAATATGACTTAACTGTAGTATCAAAACAAAAAATGGTGTGTGAGCATTCGGTAAAGTGTTTTTCCCCCTTTATTTATGTAGAAAAGTAAAAAGTATAAGAAAACTTTAAAGGCAATCAAATTTGTTAATTATTTATACCCCAAGCTTACAAGTTAGCCATTTAACCTTTTACTTACTGTTTATCTGGGGAGATTATATTTGATTAAAGAAAAAAGTTGACTTTTTAGTTCAAGGTCTTGTTTGGAAGATATTCCATTAATATTAGGAACAATCGGGTGCTAGAACCAAAAATGAACCCATGTTACTAAGGAAGTGCTACCTATTATAGTGAAAAATGTCAAAACATGGCAAATTTCAGAATAGGCTTACTTGAGCTATCTTGCTTTAAAATTATTGTCCTCTGATTTATCTTGAAAAATATTTGAAACAGCATTGAGAAGTTAATGAAACAAATGAAAATAGAGATAAGTAAGCCCAAACCAAAATTATGTCTGTCTTTCAAGTCCCATGACAATATGAACTTAATGTGAGAGCGTGGCTCACAACATATGAAAACACTTTGACTCAAGTAGTCCAGGCAACAGAGAACACCTCTGTTATCAACCTCACCGTAAAACCCTGCAGGTGAACAAATAGAATGGCCATGGTGGAAGAGCAAACACTAGAAGAAAATGTGTATGGATGAAATGCACATGCATACTGAAAACGAAAATGTAGATTTAGGAGTTGCCTCCAGGCTCCTGATAATTCATAGCCAATACACTGCTGGCAATATCTGTGTAAGTTTTCTTGTGAAATGAGGTGATGAAATGGGTCACACTTCTAGACCTCACTATTTATCATGGCATAATTTGGGCCCTCCAACGCTTAGCGCATATAAAAGGGGGAAAGGTTAGAAGCCACCCCTTCTTTATAACCCATATACAAAGCAATTTCCTGACATATGGATTAGGTCATAATATGATGCATATTAAAACTAGGAAAGTATCTTACTGGGGTTTTACAAATATTTTCCTTTTCTGCAACTAGTAGCTGTTTTTTTAATAACTTTGTATGAAATTTGATAGTATTTTTCCATAATAATCTAAAAGTGCTTAATGAAAAAAAGAGTCTTAGATGAGATTTTTCCATCTGTTTCTTAATTCTAAGAAGTCTATTAAAGAAATTGTTCATAAATTTAAATCCCCAAATGGGCAACCAGTGTAAATCCATTCTAGTTTTATTACTTTAAGTTTTGCTAGTGTTCACCCATAATGGATCGTGAGATATAACTGCTTGTAGAGACAAATTCATACATCATCAAATGCCTTTAAAGTATTGTGCAAAATGCAAAAACAGCATTTTGCTTCAGTTTTATCTTATGAGTTCTTTCCTAAAAAGGCAAAGGAATTGCCCAATGCTAACACTTAAAAGTAATACCAGATTCACGTTTTTTTTTTTTTTAATGACAGGGTGGTTATTAAACTGGACATTTAATCCAGAAAATCCAAATCCAGACAGATCGAATTTTATTTAGATTGAATTTTCCCTAAAGTGCAGGGCGCCTGTGTGGCTCAGTCATTAAGCGTCTGCCTTTGGCTCAGGTCATGATTCCAGGGTCCTGGGATTGAGTTCCAGATTGGGGCTCCCTGCTCGGCAGGAAGCCTGTTTCTCCCTCTGCCACTCCCCCTGCTTGTGTTCCTGTTCTCACTATCTCTCTCTCTTTCAAATAAATAAATAAAATCTTTAAAAAAATAAAATAAAACAAAAAAATAAATTTTCCCTAAACTGCAAATTAAGTCAAATTTGAATGGTTAATTTATTTTCAGGCATGCATACTTCCTCTGCCTTAAAGTCCCCCAGTTTTGTCCAGTTTCATCTGTATTTTTGTTTTAAACAAGTGAAGCAAAAATAGTCATTGCTCACACTTTCCTCAAGTACTTAGGGAAGAATGCAAGAGGCTACATCATGGTGCAGTCTGGTAATCACTGATGAAAAGGCATCAGGAAAGAGCAGTCACCTGTATTTGTTTAAGGAAACCTGACACTGATAAACAATATGAATTATTTTATAGACCTGAAATCCTACTTAAGGACTGAAAAAAAAATCAATATACATTCTACCCAGCATGTTTGTTGTAATAACATTGCATACATTTTTGACCATACACCATCACTTTCTTTTGCCTGCAGTGCTTATTTTAAACATGTGTACATTTCTCCCTGAGCACTAAATAACAGAGTCATTACCATCATAATAATCAGTTTAGGATTTGCTATGTGTAACCTGAATTATTTGGTGATACGTTCCGCTGGAAATTATAACTGTGCTTTAGCAGAGTGCATTCTTCTCTCTGAAAAATTCATTTTTATCATCAGAGCTTGCAGTCGCTAATGTGTGACTGCATATTAATCACGAAAATTAATATGTACATAAAGGATCAAAAGAAATCTCCTAATAAACACGGATTTAGTTTCTGTGTCTGGAGATGGATACTAAGGAGTATAAAACATGCTCTGTGCTGTTTAAGAGTTTGTGACTTAGTTGGAGGAACTGAGAAAAGTACACAGGGGACAGTGAAGTAAGAGGCAATGATCGATGTCCAAAAAAGAGATAACAACAAAAATTCCCAAGGGAGTTATGAGAGGTGATAAAGGTAGATTGACACCTAAATGGAGGCCTCAGGCATTTGAGAGGCATGACACCTCTGGGAAGATCCAGGGGAAGAAGAAGATCAGTTCAAGTGTCACCTCCACTTTCTGGGCTTTCCTGCCTGCCTTGAACACAGCAATGGCCT
This sequence comes from Phoca vitulina, assembly GCF_004348235.1. Classification (NCBI taxonomy): domain Eukaryota; kingdom Metazoa; phylum Chordata; class Mammalia; order Carnivora; family Phocidae; genus Phoca; species Phoca vitulina. The sequence goes on along the minus strand of NW_022589711.1, from coordinate 63,966,342 downwards.
CTTTATGTTCCCATTAAACACTTCCCAAGCAGTGGTACTTGTTGCAATGCATTGTAATTAATTGTTTATTTGTCCTCCCTCCTTACTCCCCTCTCAGCTACTAAGGGCAAAGCCGTGTCTTCTTCATTTTTATATCCCTCTTGCCTTGAAAGTGCTCAATAAATGTGTATTGAATGTATTTTTGAATGATCAGAAAGCAACTTAAGCAAAGGTACAGGGTAAAATAAGCACAGCGTGTCCAAGTTTTATGCAAAGAATTTACAGAGTAGAAGAAAGAGTTTTATGTTGAGGATAATAAAAGATCAGCTAAAATGATTAGGGAGAAGACCTAGGAGGGCCTTGTTTGTCTAGACGGGCATTATCTTCTCTTGGCTGGACTCACAATCCAGGTTTCTCTTGGTCAGCTAGGTCCATAATCACCCAGCTTACTGGGATCAAGAGACAGCACTAACCAGACTTGAGATATTTCAGTGTTAGCCAACATAGTCTTCATTCTCCCCAATACTGAGCCACTGGAGAGTTCTGTGACACATACGGAATGAATGTTATAAAGGTTAATCCAGCTCAGTACAGGGTGAATTGAAAAACTAAGAGACTGTTGCAAAAGTCCTGTCTAGAAAAAGGTAGCAGTGGAGGCTTAAAGGAAAGGACACTAAGAGAAATGATGGAGAGAGAATGGTGTTGATAAGCTGTGAGGGAAAATGTTGACAGAAGGGGAAGGGTTAAATAGGACTCTGTGAGAGGATCACTGCACTGTTGAAAGAAGTAAACGTAGGGAGTAAATTCTAACAGGCTTATTACAAGGAAAACACAACTGGTTCATAAAAGACATGATAGGAGTGATGGCACAATATACAAAGATAGTGGAAATGTCAGAGAAATAGGGGAGAGAACTTCTCGAAGTAGAAGTGGCAATCCAATAGCAGTGGGAGCTGATGCTGTGGGTGTGGGTAAGATTTAAAGGCAGAAGAGAACTCTGGACCAGGAATTACAAAAGCATGAGTGTCTTTGAGTAAGTCATTCCATCTCTTTTCCTCTAGAAAAGGAAGCTAATACCTTGCTGTTTATCTCAGAAGGAATATGTAAGCAGCCTTACCTATAAAGAAGGAAATCCAAAGATAAGTAATAATCTGTGAAAATGACTCTGGTACACACAGGAAATAAAGACCTAGCATCTAAGGCAACCATCTGAAAAAGAAAGGAAACCAAGCACCTAGATGTCCTGAATCAACATAATAACAATAATGACCTGACAGCAATAAAAGCACTTTAAGTCTCCAACACTGGAACATACTCCAGAAGATTAAATTAGTCACCATGAAAACAGACTAATTATGATGCCACTAAAAGGGAAAAAATTAAAAAAAAAAAAAAGAGCCAAGCCAGATAAATAGATTAAAATAATAAAATAAGAGGAAGCAGAATAAGACTGATGAGGAAAATACTACCTTAGAACGTCCTCTTCAAAAATAATTAGAAAGATAATTTTGGACAAATTCATACTAGTTGTTGACTATAGCTACATAGGGATAATATGATACATACAGTGAGACCTGTCATATTGCTTCTTTCCTACTCAAACTGTCAGGAATTAAAGAGTTGAAAGTGCTCATTTAAAAAAAAAATACTAAATAAGATGAAATGAAGTGGAATAAAATAAGAAAGGCAACCATTTTATATTTTTCACAAAGTATGATGTCAGTAATCTTGCCTCCAGCCTTCCCCAATAGCTTTCTTCCAGAAGCATAGGAAGGAGACTCTAATGAGAAGGGAATTTGATCTAACTATAAATGAGGCTGAGTCACACCTCATTACACATCTGAGCAGACTTTGTGAAGGAGGAACTTTTCTCAAGGAAATACCTTATTTAAAGTATGAAGACATTCGAGTTTGAATACTTTAAAATAGTGTTTTCAGTTTAACCTGAAAAGCCAATTCTCATAAAACACCCAGGAAATCACTGTGAAGATAGGCATCAAAATCAAGCCATCAACCTTTTTTTTTTTCTCTTCTTTCCAGTTATTTTGTTTTGCTTCTAACTCTGAGCAAAAATGGAACAATTAAAAAAAAAAAGGCTTCTCTGGGTAAATTTTTCTATCAGGCTTGTACTAAAGCCCTGTAAGGTGACATGGGGATAAAGACTAAGTATTCAATATAGGCAAATGATAACAATTAATAGATATTCATCCATTTATTGTACAATGATGGTAAGAACATGCTCTGTTCTTAACTCCCAGGATGCAGAGATGGTAAGTGAATAAATACCTCTGCCCTTTAGAAGCTCAAAATCAAGTATATGGCTATGAATAAATCATTTGTAAATGCAAATCAATATATTACAATAGAGAGTGATAAATATAAAGCAGAAGCATGTACAAAGTAGAATGGTAGAACAAAGAAGAAAGAGATGAATAGAGATTAGTCACATATGCAGAGTCAAGGGAGAATTGCTGGAAAAGTTGATATTTGTGCTGGATTTTTAAAGATGAGTAAAGGTTTGCCCCACTGGAGAAAGTTCATTTCAGGCAAAAATAAAGATGAGCGAGTGCAAAGGCATGAAAGTTGAAACCAAACTCATATGTAGCTTAAGACCCCTAGAGCTAGGGATACATGTGTCTGTTGAGCATCTGAAATCTGTATGGTACTAAATGTCAAAATGACAATATTCTGGGTTACCTCTTGTTGTTGGAGGATATTTAGTTTGGTTACTTGATTTGTTTTTCCTACTTTATATGTCTATTAGAAAGTTTAAAATTACCTACTTCTGTTGGACAATGCTGTCCTAGCGTGTTGAAAACAAAGAATTAATTATGAGAGATAAGGCTGGATAAATCAGGAGCCAAATCATGAAGAATCTTCTGTGACCTAGAAAATAGTCTCAAATTGCTCTTTAGAAAAACCCCATATAATAATCAAAGAGCAGTCATGGGGGTGACATGGTAACAACTATAAGGGACACTGCAGCGATAGGAAAAAGTAGGGAGAGGAAAAGGGATAGGAAGGCTCCTGGGGAGGAGAAAGAGAACACCGAGATGAGACTTCAAAGCTAACTGGAATCCGAAGCTACTGAGAAAAAGCCATTTCACAACTAGAGCAATATGGCCAAAGCACAGAGCTGGACCAAAGAGCAATGTAATGATGCAGGTGTCGGATCTGCATTCATAAGAAGAGGAAGATAGGCTGAGCATTGCCACCAACAGCCCAGAGCACAGCACACGGTTTACAGTGCCTTGCATCACAAGCTCCCACCAACCAATTATTAGAACTTGGTGTTTCCCAAAGGAGGCAGGAAATAGTGCCCAGCTGCACTCTACATTGTAAATACAGGCTACACTGGGCCTGACAACTTGGCAATATGACTTCACTTAGTGAACACTTTTCTGTCATTTAATACTCAACCTGGGAGTAGATCCTATTTGGGCTGTTATCTTGTCATGTTCTCCGGAAATAAGCAGGAAATTGCAGGAAGTAATGTTTTCAAAGCAGCAGGCAGCAATCTCTCTTACGCATCAGATCGAAAGGTTTTATGATATGAGAGGTTGTCTTTTACAGAGGATCAAAGATTTTAAAGAACACAGTACTTTGCAGGAAAGTTGGGGGTACTTAATTCTAAAGTCCAATCTACATAAAGATGTTCAGATCCAATTCTAGAAATTTATCCTAAGGAAATAGCTCAAGAAAAGGAGGAAGCAGAATATATACGTATAAAGATGCACACTGCAACATGATTTATAAAATGAGAAGCAACCTAATGTTCATAGATAGAACGGATATTTTTGTCCATCCAATCTACAGATTATAATTCAACCATCAAAATGATAGATGTGGAAAAATGCTTCTTAGCGAAGATTCAGTGCAAACAGTATACAGAAAGTATTTCCATAATATAGTCTTTGCTCTGTAAAATATATATATATGTGTGTGTATATATACATGAACATTAGACTGATAATTTTTGCACAGAAAATGAAGATATTGTTTTGGGGTGCTAGGATTATTAATGCCTTTACTTGTGTTTCTCATTTTAAGTAATTTTGTAATTGCCTAATGATGATATGACAGCTTCGCCTCCTAAGACAACCTTACCCAGAAAGTATCTGGATAGACTGTGCTTTGAGAGTGATTTTAAAATAGTGAAAGAGGGTTAAAGATTCCCCAAAATTCTGGTTGGTGGTCTGGCTTTAGGAAAATTTACCTTCTCCGTTCTTTAAAGCCTGAGTTTCCCAACATTTCCCTCTAGAGTTGTTGTTGGAGCTGACACAGCATTTCTTACTTTCCTGCTGGGAGCTCTAAAGTGAGGTTCTGGTGTTGGAGTTGTGGGGCTTGCATCAAAAGCACATGACGTTGTAGTGATGGGCAGCTGTTGGAATAACTGGAATAAACTTTGTTCTCTATGACCCCTATGGAAGGAGCTAGGGCTCTGCAATTGGGAGAGAGATGGGTTGCCTTTTCCTCTCCACATCTGCTGTGTGACTCAGAAGAGAGAACTGACTGCAACTGAAAGAAGGATGTGACAGTCTCCAAGATGCCATCAAGGCATTTCTGCAAGATTCATCCCCCTTAGGAGAGGCAAGACAAGGCTGAATGTGCAATGTATAACTACCTTTTACTGCACCCCCATTATTAAGTGACCTTTGTGCTGGGTGCTCCATGCATGTTCTCTCCCTTACCTTCATAGAAACTCTAGGCAAATGCAATTGCCCCATTTTACACAGGACAAAACTGAGGCCCAGAGAGATTGAGTATTATATCCTAGGTTTCTCAGTATGAAAATTGCTGAGATGGAATCAAATCCAGTCGTCTGACTCCACGCGATTTCCACTATCCTACATGAATGCAGATGGTCTCCTCTCCTAGACCTGGTACACAGGGGCTGCTGGAGAAACTTCTTAACTGACACTGTGAAGGGGTAGAGAAAGGAGAGCACAACAGAACCCAATAGTTGGAAGTTCTCAGAACTCCCTCAGGAAATCTTCTTTGTTTTACAAATGTAGAAAATGAAACTCAAGGAGATAAGATCCAGTTTCAAAACAATATTTGTGGGGCGCCTGGGTAGCTCAATCAGTTGAGCGCATGACTCTTGGTTTCAGCTCAGGTCATGGTCTCAGGGTGGTGGGATCGAGCCCCGCGTGGGGGCTCCATGGTAAGCACAGAGTCTGCTTGAAATTCTCTCTCTCTCTCTCCCCACGCCCCACCCCCTGCTCACACTAAGTAAATAAATAAATCTTAAAAAATAAATAAATAAAATTACAAAAAATAAAAATAAAAAAATATTTGTACAGTGCTTTAAGCACAACTGTTATGGGCCAAATTGTGTCTCCTCAAAATTCATATATTCAAGCCCTAATTCCCAGTATCTCAGAATGTGACTGTATTTGGAGATAGGGTCTTTTAAAAAGTAATTAAGTTAAAATGAGACCATTAGGGTGGGCTCTAACCCAAAATGCCTGGTATCCTTGGAGGTAGGAGAAATTTGGACACAGACAGCTACAGAGGAAAGACCTTGTGAAGACAGAGAAGTGGCATCGACGAGTCAAGGAGAGAGGCCTCAGAAGGAAGCAACCCTGAGGACACGTGGTTAAGCCACCCAGTCTGTGGTACTTAGAGCAGCCCTAGCAAACGAATGCAACTATTCCCTCTCTACTATGTCCTTAAAATAATTCTAGAAGGGAAGTTGGCATCATTATTATTATTTTACTGATACAGAAATTGTGGCTTGGAAAGAAAAGGCAAAAGGAATTGGGAGTCCCAAAAACATTTAGGTTAGTTTTTATGCAACAGGAGGGTTATATGATGTCAGCCAACAGACCTATATTCTAAGTGTGATATTTTTTTTTTCTCTTTGCTGAGGCTAACCTAAGCACATTATTATTTGGGTAGAATCACAGAATGTTAGAGAAGCACATTATTATTTGGGTAGAATCACAGAATGTTAGAGATTATCCTCTCATTTTCTAGATGAATAAATAGAAGTCCAAAGAGAGAGTCCTCTTTGCGCTTACTGCACCAGGATGTATTCCCTCCTGCTATGAAACTGAGGGGACTATAAATTAACAATTGGCGGCAATAGAGCAAATTGCTATTAGTACAGCTCTCGTGCATGTAGCTGTAAATGGGACATCTTCATGTTTTCTTTACTTAAAAAAGAAACACTAATATCAAAATATTATTCTGTGTCACAGTAAAAATTCTTTGTCTATTCCCAGTTCATTCAAAGCACAAGGATTTATAAGATCTTGACAGGACCCTCAGGATTGTATGAAAAAAAAAAATGCTTTAGGCTTCTAGAGCAAATTTTTCCTATTATGTCCAGTAGGTGGCACCACGTGAAGCACACAAAGCAAGAGAACCGTGAAGAGGCTGGAATGCTTAGGATAGGGATCAGTGGCTCTCAGATCTCGGTTTTCAGACCAGCAGCATCAGCGGCACCTGGGAACTTGTCAGAAATGCAGTTTCCTGAGTCTTACCCAAGACGAGCTGAATCACAATCTCTAGGGGTGGGGCCCAGTAATCTGTGTTTTAACAAGCCATCCTGGTAATTCTGTTGCATACTAAAATGTAAAAAAAAAAAAAACTACTAACAAAGATTATTCATAGAAAACCAGGTTGGCATGAAAGACAGGCAATTGTTTTCAACACTGAGGCAACAGGACAATGTACAACATTACAGATGTCATGTCCTGATAAACACAATACTGTCTTTTCAGAACTGAGAGCATGGGCAAACCTCATCAGTTACCATTGCTGTGGGCCTCATTATTAATCACCTACTATGAATCTAGCACTTCACACGCACGCACTCACTTAATCTCCACGACAGCTCCTCATGGAAAGTGCTCTTATCTCCTGCTCTCTTTTTTTATTTTTACTTTTGAAGATAGACAAGGAAACAGGTTCTGAAGTCCTAAGACTTCAGTAAATGACAAGCCAGGACTCAAAGTCAGCTCAATCTTGATGCCAAAGCCCAGGCTTTTTTTTTTTCTTTCTTTATTGCCCATTTAGGGTTGTCAGATTTAATAAAAGTACAGGATGCCCAGTTAAATTCAAATTTCTGTTAAACAACAGGGTTTGGTTTTTTTGGGGGGTTTTTTGTTTGTTTTTTTGGTTTGTTTTTTGTTTTTTTAGTATAATATAGCCCATGCAATATTTGAGATATACCAACAAATTATTTGTTGTTTATCTGAAATTCAACTCACTTAGGTGTCCTGTATTTTCACCTGGCAACCTAATCTCAGTGTCCTTCAGTTTGCTTTCCAATCAGTTGAAGAAAAAGAGGCTGGGAAGGGGTCTTTCCTGAGTGTCATTCAGAATAACCCTGAGCTTAGGTCTCATTCCAGGAGCTGCATTTTAACACCACCCCTGGTGATTTATATGAACATTACTATTCAAGAAGCACTGGGCTAGAATAGTTACTACCCAGAATGACTTCAGTCTAGGGCTGGGACCACATTCAGAGCCCCCTTCTAGGCCTGAGATTCTAGGATTTTATGAGGGAAGATAATGTGAGACAGGTTAGCAGGGTTTTGTTTATTATTTGGTTTTGGTTTGGGGTATTTTTTTGCTTTTTTTTTTTTTTTTTTGCTTTTTCTTGAAATACTGATATAAATCTGTATGGGGCAATGAGAAATATTGAAAAATCAATAAATATTTCATTTACAGAATTATAATTATTTATGAGGTTTCTGAGGATAGGAGTAACATGAAGCAGAATTTTATAGTTAGTAAAGTATCACAAAAAATGCCTCTAATGTTGGATTTCAAATCCCTTATTCAAGTCACTAACAGAATATTCACAAAAGAAATGCTACTCATTTACAAATAAGAATACATGTTTTATGAATGGGTAGAGAAGATATATATATATATATATATATACATACACACACACACACACACACACACACACACACACACAGTGGAATATTATGCAGCCATCAAAAGAAATGAAATCTTGCCATTTGCAATGATGTGGTTGGAACTGGAGGGTATTATGCTAAGGGAAATAAGTCAATCAGAGAAAGATATGTATCATATGATCTCACTGATATGAGGAATTCTTAATCTCAGGAAATAAACTGAGTGTTGCTGGAGTGGTGGGGGATGGGAGGGACGTAGTGGCTGGGTGATAGACACTGGGGAGGGTAGGTGCTATGGTGAGCAGTGTGAATTGTGTAAGACTGATGAATCACAGACCTGTACCTCTGAAACAAATAATACATTATATGTTATAAAAAAAAAAAAGATAGTAGGAAGGGAAAAATGAAGGGGGCAAATCGGAGGGGGAGACGAACCATGAGAGACTATGGACTCTGAGAAACAAACTGAGGGTCCTAGAGGGGAGAGGGGTGGGGGGATGGGTTAGCCTGGTGTTGGGTATTAAGGAGGGCACGTACTGAATGGAGCCCTGGGTGTTATACGCAAATAATGAATTATGGAACCCTACATCAAAAACTAATGATGTAATATATGGTGATTAACATAACATAATAAAATAAAATTAAAAAAAAAAAGAATACATCTTTTTAGCCATAACATCAAATATGAGACACAGAGGGAAGAAAATATTTCCCAAATGATATATGAACTCACTTATTTAATGTTTATTAAAACACCTGAGGGAGGTGAAAGTCCTTCTCCCATCATGATGGACAGACACCATTTGTGTGCAATGTCATAACATCCCTTTGGCAAAACTTCAGGTGACCTTTTTGGGCAGACAGCCTCAAGCTGACTGAGACAGGAATGCCATCCAATTGCTCCTCTTACTGTGCCTATAAAAATCATTATAGCTCAAATAAATAGATGAATTGGCTCATTCAACAAACATAGATTTATTTCCCACTTTGTGCCAGGCTTGAGGGATGAGGCTTATGTGTAAGAAAAAGGGTACAGGGAAATCCAGACATGCGCAATGACTCAGAAGAATATGAGTGATAGCACTGTCTAGACCAGGTCCTTGAAATGGAGAGACGGAGCATGGGGGTGTGCATGAGGGTGAAAGTGGTTTGCTCTCAGGCCAGGAAGGCAGGCTGGGGGATCCTATCAGAAAACCTCTGTAGTCTTCAACCTTGAACTTATCATCGTTGACCTGCCACAATTGTCCACTCACAATTAAACAAAATGTATTTAACAATTAATGCATTTCCATCTGTCTGGTTTTATGTTACTCAAAAGTCTTTCCACTTTAATAAATATTTATCTGCGATACTATTTTACTCTCTGACATTAATTTACACCTTAGAAGAACGTACTTCATTAAATATCAACTTAAGAAGTGCCACTTAAGAAGTTTGGGATTTCCAAATCATTAATAATACTAAACAAATATATACCATCCTCTCTTCATATTTGGCCCACAGAGGTTCACATTATGAAAAGAGTCTTAGTGATTTATTTGATCTCAGATCCCCAGATGCTATTTTTCATAAATTTCTATAAACAGTCTACACTTTAGATAATGAACAAATGCATGTTACGTTATTTCAATGAGGACACGGGGTTATTAAAACATGTATTTATTCCCCAAACGCTAATGTAAATTCAAGCACTTGAATAAGAACCCCTCAGGGACCGCTCTTTCCTTTGTGCAGTGGGAAGCACCTGCAAGTGAGGGTGAGTCAGCGTGTGTGCATGGGCAGAAGGAACGGACAGGAGCTTATGCTAACTCATGTGGGAATTTTGCAGTCATTTTCTGGTGTGCTGCCTGGACTTTTCAACATCAGTGGACTCTCTGTGTCTCAATCATTATCTGGAAAAATTCAAGACTATCCTAAGCAACATGGAGGGGGTGGGGAGTACCTAGGGGTGACTCACACCATCTAACTCTCATTCCTCCACCACATTATTAACCATAATAGTACCCCACTCTGAGCTGAGCTCTGGACTAGATACTTAACATTTTGTCATTTTATCCTTACAAACCTACGTAAAAGTATGTGTGTTGATCTCCATTTGACAAAGGAAACCTAAACCCAAGATCAATGAGCTAATGAATGGTAAGGGATATCTAACCTAGATTTGTCTAAACTGAAGCCAGTTTTGTGTTCACTAAGAGGCACTACTTCCCAACTCCATGTAGAATGTGGTAAATAATAATAATAATAATAATAATAAATAGCAAAAGCACACTTTGAAGGCAAAGGAGAAGACCGTGGCATATGGACAACTTTAGGCCTGAATGTGGAGCAGGGGAAGGCTCAGTGGGAAGTCAGACAGCCAGGCTCACCTACAGATTATGTACATATTAAACGTATTCATACCAGCGTCGGTTAATCTCCATTTGCACCAGATGGGAGGCAATTCTCCACGGCATTTCTATGAGTCTTGTGACAGCTTTTGTTCAGAATGATCTTTTCAAAGATGTGTACACAGCAAACAGCCTTGGAAAGTAGAGCTAATGCCCCCCTCCTAGGCTGAGAGATTTGTTTCCTGACCAGGGTAGTGTACACTTTGTCCCCAGGGGACAAAGGTTGGGCATGTTTGCTAGCATCCCTCTGAGGGGGTTTCCTAAGCCCACTATTCCTCAGTGGTGGCACAACTCACCGTGAGCACAGTATCCACCTGGACTCCTCCCCATGGCCCCCGTGGAATTGGGGGGGTCAAGGGAACTGATGCAGACATGTGGCTAATGCTGCCTGTTATGCCAAGTAATCCACCGATTTCCGGCACTCTGGGGATGGCTCCGACCGAACTGTGTTACAAACGTGTTTTCCCCTGCTTTAGCTCTATTGTTTTGATTATAGAAGTGCCGTGCATGGGCATGTTTGTGGACACTACAAAAGTGCCTTTCTTGCCAGTATGCAGTTCACTACACATCTTCTGGAACTAGTTCTAGTTCCCAGTGTGCAAATAATACACTCTAAGCCTTGGTTTAGTTAAATAAATATATAGAAAATTAAATAAAGGCCACAGCATAAAACCATTCTACATAAAATCAGACCATTTGGGGGAATTATAATCACAGTTTTTAGTTGGAAGGGATCCTTAAAGACCTTTAATAAAACTCTTTCATTTTACAGTTCATTCAATTCTAGAAAAATTAATATTACATAAATTCATTTTAATCTCTATCAAAATAATTTCATTTTCCCTTTCTTTAATATTATTCCTACAACTCACCAGAAAAAGAAAAAACTACAAGAACAGTTCAAACTGAAGAAAAAGCATATTATCCCAGTACCACATAAAGAGAAACTTATGTGAAATGTTTCCTTTTCTTAATAATAATGATGACAATGAGTGAAGTAGGAGGTGATGTTTGTGCTTTGGCTTAAAGGATGGGCAGGCATTAGCCAGGAGGATGGGACCCAGGATGATGGGCCCACACAAGGGTAACTCAAGCAGAGGACACAACCCAGGCAAAGGCCTGGAGGTGAGAGAGAAAATAATGTGCCCTGGGAGCTTTAGACAGTTCAGAATTGTAGGAACATAAAGAGCAAAGAGAATTAAGGAAAAACAGAAGGGAAAAAAGGGTGAATGCCCCTCATGTCCACTATTTGAGATTATCTGCTTCTAACCACACAGTCCAGCTCTTCTCACTGCAAATGCCTGCCAGCTCTGGACTGGAGGATAGCTATAATCAGTGACATCTAGGTTCTCAACTGACCAAACAATCATGCTCAACCATCTGGGTATCCCTATCTCCACTGGGTCAACAGTTACTTAGCATTTGTCATGCTCTCTAAGCATAGCGATAAGTGAGCCTATCAAAATCCTAAGTAATTTTAACTTGAATTAAGTGATCATTATGAACCAAGGTCAATGCATCTATTGAACAGTCTCCACCTGTTTGTCTCTTCTGAGACAAGCGTTTTTGATTCTCTTCCAGGAAGTCTGAATCCACCTAGCATCTAGATCAATGTGGTTCAAGGAAAAACCTGTTCTGTACACTGATGAATGGAACTCCAAACAAGGGGTGGTTTATAGATAATTTAGCCCCTCCGTAATCTACATCAGTAACTCCCCACAATGTTTTCCCCCAAACAACCATACAAATATAAAATAAAATGCTTGTTATACTAATGCAGCTTCAAGACAGGTCACCCACCACTTAACACTTGCCCCATAACCAGATTGTCTTCTCTAAGCTTTATCTGTGTAGAAATGTGATCTAAGTAGAATTTTTACCTGAAGTGCTTCTTTATTTCTAATAGGGAAGCTTTGAGGAAGGGGAAATGGCCTCAGAAATTAAGATAAAAGAAAGGAAAAATATGTTTTGTTTCTGTTAATAAAAAATTATATGCCAACTAGGTAGATAAGTATTTTAAAAAGTACTTAATCAGAGACAGATGGCCCATGCTTAGAACCCCACTCTTGCTTTAATGCCTTGCTATTGCCATTTTGAAATTCTTAATGATTTTTGAACAAAGGGTTCAATTCATTTTATACTGGGCCTTAAAATTATGTTCCTGCTTTTGCCTGTAAGTGACCCGGAAGTTCTCAAATGGGCGGTCGTTGAGTGACAGGCAGTCAGGGGAAACAAATGGAGAAGACAGACATCTGCCAGGCTTTGAATAATATTTAGGAGTTGGATAATTCAAGCAAAGGTAGGGGCTTAAAATTCTGCATTAATATACTTTCTGGGAAAACACTAAATAAATAAATAATACCATAAAAATTAAAATTAAATTCTGAAATAATCTCCCAAAAGGGCTCCAAAATTTAAATTTATCTACTTTTGCTCTGTCCATTCTTCATACTTAAGTAGCTAGTACATCCCCCTCAACCTGTATCACTGCTTCAGCCTCCGGAAAAGATTTAGTAATATATACAAACCACCAAGTAAGTTCCTCCTACTTGTCAGAGAATTCCACAAGGTGTCAGTCTTGGGCTAAAATGATAAATCCAATACTGGGAGATTTCATTTTAAAAAAAATAAAGATTCCTAGCCTCCATTTTGAAACCTATAGGTCTGGATCTATAGTCATGTAGTAGGTCCCATTTGTTGACTGCTTAGTATGTGGTAGGCATTTAATACACACCATTTGTAATCCTTAAAAAAACCCTCTATTAATTTAAATGCCCATTTTACAGTTGAAAAAGCCAAAATTCAATGAAGTTAAGTCAGCTTCCCAAGGCAGCCAATAAGAGCCAGAATTAGTATTCAAAGACAGAACTATCTGAGCTCAAATTTTGTGCGATTTCTACTTCACCATACACTTTGAAGACATCAAACAAAGAAAATAGGCAGAAGAGTTCAAAGAGTGGACACAAAAACTCTGGGATCTCTCTCCTGCTCCAGTCCAGGCTCTAGTCTATGTCAGCTAAGGATAGCCAGAGTGCCGCACTAGGTCCAATAAGCATCAGCCTGGCAGCTAGCTGCCCTGAGTTTGTGAAGACAACAGGGATACCCACCAAGGCCATTCCCAAGGATATCTAAGTCCTGCAAAAGGACATTCCAATAAAACTCTATTGGTTTTGATCATCATCTATTGTTATATAGTATTAGTGTCAAAAGTAATATCCAGAATAAATCATGGACATTAATCCCACTTAATGTCAGATGTTCCTGACTGGGAAATCATCTGCAAGATTTCCTGCTCTCAGGAACCTCTATGCACCTGTAATTTCTTAACCAGACCTACAAACTCAGCCCCCCTCCAAGGCTTTGGGGTCACTCTTCATTCATTTAGGAGGTGATACAACATTAAGTTCACCTTGCTGCCTATTCTGGTCAGCATTGTAGCTGAGCCTTATTCCCAAAACAAAACCTCTCTTTGTACCAGGTTCTTGCCAGTTGGATTCATTGTCTTGTTGGCCTGTACCTGAATCCCTGCCTTGGAAAGGCAGTAAAAAACAGGAGAATATATCAAGCTCTGAGTTTGAGTCCTAGTACCATCCCTTTCAGGATAATCAGCCCATCCTGATTTGCCTGGGACTATTCTGGCTTCAGTTCTGAAAGTTCACAGTCACAGGAAATCCACATGTTGAGGGCAAACTCAGATGGCTAGTCACCCTAAATTCACTTCCTAACTCTGCAACTGTAAACAATGCCTGACGTGTAAAATGGGCAAAATCTTAATATTTACCCTACTAGATCATTTTGAAGATTAAATGAGGTATGTGCATGGTGTTTAGCATAGGATAAGCACACAATATACTTTAGCTAATATTATTACTCTTGACCCACTCAGCCCAGAGTAGCCAGGACTAGAAGATAGCTCTGTTCCTGCCAATCCCTTCTCCAAGAGAGAAACCCCGCCACAAATCCTGAGACGGAGTCCTTCCAGACCTCTACCTTCCCTTGCTTTTCCCATATTGCTTGTTTCTAAGCCATCAGCCTTCCTATTTAAGAAACCCTGAGATTTCTTTGTTTTTAACCATCAGTAAGTATTCTGAGAGTTCACACTCCCAAAAGCCTCAGTGACTATGTATGAGAATGTCCCTCTCAAGGAGGCATAGCCAGTGATCATGGGGGACAGTAATGAAGGTGTACCACCAACCTCAAATCTGAGTGTAGCTGAAAATGTACACCTTTTTTTTTTTTTTTTAAAGATTTTATTTATTTATTTGACAGAGAGATAGACAGAAGAGCACAAGCAGAGGGAGTGGCAGAGGGAGAGGGAGAAGCAGGCTCTGCACTGAGCAGGGAACCCGATGCGGGACTCGATCCCAGGACCCCGAGAACATGACCTGAGCCGAAGGCAGACGCCCAACCATCTGAGCCACCCAGGCGCCCAGAAAATGTACACCTTGATTTCATTCACTGGTACAACATGGATCTAGCCTCAAAAATAATTTTGTTGACTTGGCCAATAATTCTTCTCAAGCCAACTGTATCTAATGTCGTATGTAATTAAAGATCTTTCTCCAACCAAGCATTTAATGGTTGTCATGTTTGACTACACTTTGACACATATATCTTCATCATCATTGCAAATAGCGCTTTTCACTACTTTATAGAAACACAATGCATAATTAGATTCTGTTTCATCTTATAAAATATAATTATTTTTCTTTGCAACAAGAAAAAGGAAAACCTGGCTAAAAGTGGTACCTACTTTATTTTCTTTTTCCATCTTGTGTACACTGATGTTTATGTTCAAACACATTAAAAATATACGTACATACTGCCTCACTTAGGAAATCTTGCCAAAATATTTTGACTGTATGTTATCTACTATTTGTGAAATAATAACCAAGAGTCTATAACTGAAAATAGCATGCTTTATTTCTATCTTCTAAAGAGATACTCAGAGGTTATGTTTCCTTTTCATAGGATACTGTTTTCTACTAAATTTTTAGACTTTGTCATTTTAAGTAAAATCAATACTTTGGGATAATAATACCTATATTTCATCCTTTGTTGCCTCATCCAAAATGTCTTGGTCATGAGCTGAATGCCTGATTTGCACAGGAGAGCCAGTGTGGATGATTTTCCATGCAGATTTCTGTGTAGCTCCAGTCTACCTTCTTGACAAGACTAGGCTGAAGTTCTCACATCAACACACAGTGGATTTTATTCTCCCCACTCTCTAACCCCTTTCTGAGAGGAGGATACAAGGCAGCTCCTTTGAGATCTGCAGTCTCCACTGACTGGGGGGAGAGACTCATCTATCAGGCCTGTTCTCCCAGCTAGCTGCATGCACCCAGTCCAAAGGAGCATCTGAGGGTGGGGTTTTTGTTCGTTCAGTTGCAGAGGCTTTAACTGAAGTATGTGCTTCTGTGGAGACATCTGAATCTGGATCCCTAATCCACATGCTGTATGATTTAACAAACTCTTAGAGAGTTAAGGTATCACAATAGGTCTGTCTACTAACTTCCAACCTTCGGATTTTGACTCTAATTTAAATTGAGTGGACCTAAACTACCAAGTCACACTGTATATGTAACAAAGAACAGATTTGTAATAGCGCAATCTTTTGACAACGAGGCTCTGGTTTCTTGAAGAGTCAATCAGGAAACCGCATAGTGGAGATGATGATGGCAGGGCCTGAGGGTGGGGTGAGAGAGAAAGAGAACTTCAAAGTACTTTCCTTTGACTTGTTCCAAGTTGACTGTGTCAGCATTACTCAGTCGTGGAGATTGTCAATATACTGTCAGGAGCACCAGAGGCAACAGAAAACATATAGTCTAATGAAAGATATAGTCTGATAGTCTTATTCTTAAGTCAATCCATCAGTCAAAGACTCCTTGCTCCTATAAAGGTGAATGTGTACCCATCATGCCAATGCATATCTTCCTTGTTGTGAACATGTGTTCTTCAGATATTCCTGCAAATGGAGCTTCATGAGACACAGAATCCTAGACCCACTCATCTGTCCAGCTCTCATTTTACAAATGAGAAAACTGTCCAAATTGTGAAGCATGAGTTTATCCAGATAGGCCTTAACCTCTCCAGCAGGATTTTAGGAATATGAGTTTGCATTATCAGAAAGAAGAGAGGTGGGAAATTATAGGTTTTAAATGTAATCATCATCAGTAAAAAAATACCCATTGCTCTTGATCTCCGAATTATTGGGCCAGTTCCAATTAATTAAGGTGGCTGGCCATTAAGTTTGAATTTAAGCCCAAAAGAGATAAAGAAAACTATATGATCTCAGAAAGAGAAATACATGGAAAATCTTCCAGCTCATCATCCATGATTTTTTTGTACCATCATACATTTGTAAATCCTAATTTTACTTCTGTCACCTGTATCAGCACACTCCATTTGAATTGACTCTCTTTATCATCTTAGACCCAGCACAGAGTTCTAAGGTGCCCCTATTTCTGGAGGACATGAAAACTCTCTGGGAGTCAGAAAGTCCTATACAATCTCAGATTGGTCCATTAACATCATTGTTTCAACATTAGGGAGATAGATTCGGACAACTTAAGATGTTTATGTACACAAATAGCTCCTTAACTGTCCCTTTGACCAGGCAGTATGGAAGAATCACTGATTTATTGCCGAGCACCATCTTATCAATATGCAAAGGACCTTCAACCTCTTTAAACTATTGTTCACAAAGTATTAGCATCCTGCTCGTTATTTTTCTTCTGACACAGAAGTTCTATTCCATTCATTCAGAAATTTAGACACTTTCATGAACTCATTTAATCTTAAACTCGCCCCTGCCAGGAAAGACTACTTACTACAAAAATGAGTTGATGACTCTAAAGAACAACTTAAAGGTCTGCCAATACCAATTGCAGCAGGTATCCCAAACTTGAACTCTGTGGATTAATCCCCACCAAGATGAAACACAATCCCATACTGAATAACATGCAACTAAGAATACTATATTGATGCTCCAGACCTTATTCCATTTCCAAATTTGTTTTATGATGTATTTCCAAATCAGAAGATTGCCTCTGCCTCCCAAATCAAAGTTGACAGCTTCCCAAGTAAACAGGAACATTAAAAAAAAAAACAAAAAAAACTTACTTAGATCTGGATCCCTCAGGGGTATTAGGGTGTTAATGGAATGATAAATTCACAAGAGTAGAACAAAACTTGCCACCCTGCAACCCCCATGTGAATTACAGAGAATCCTTCCTCTCAGGGCCCCATTTATTCATTCTTTAATTCATTTAACAAACTTTTAGTGAGCACCTACTCTATGGCAGACACTAGGCCAACAGTGGGGATTCAAAGACAAGTAAGCTATGTTCCTTCTCTCAAGGAGCTCATCATCAACCAAATGAATTAGCAATGATGACACTGCTTTACTCTCATCTATACCTACAGTAAATGTCTACACAGTTGATGAGCAGACTCCCCAAATCAACCTCCAACCCTTTCTGTACTTAGTGAATTGGTATTATCATCTCTGCACATCTTCTCAAAGTAGCAACTTTACACTTTAGATGATTCTTTCAATAGCTCCTAGCCTTCTACTACAATAATCAGTTCCTTCCCGCAAAGGTGCCCCAAGTTACTGACCATCCAATTTCACATCTTATACAAATGTATAATGCCCCTACATGTGCACACATATACACACATGCATACACACCTGTAGCCTTTGTCTCACAGCCTGCCTAGGAAGTGAATATCAAGTGCTTTAGGTTCCTTCAGGCTTCAGATACCGTACAAAGAACAGAAATAGGCAATGAGTCTACTTACTAACCAATACTCCTAATACACTTCAGAAACATCAGATAGGCCTGATGACAACAGGATGACTGACAGTAGCTAAACCAAAACCCAGCCATAGGACTGGGGGTTAGAGGCACAAATCTTATACTTGCAGAGATGTTATAAGGTCTAGAAAATAGTTAGTCATTGAGTTCTTACCATGTCCCAGGCATTGTGTTAAGTATTTAACAGGTATTACTTAATCCTCACAAAAACGCTATTGTCCCCACTTTTGAGGTAAACCAACTGAGGCCGAATAACTTGCCCAAAACAACATAGTAGTAAATGGTGAGGTCCTGATCAAAACCCCAAAAAGTCTGACTTCAACACCCACCGTATAAGAGGACTTAGAGAAACTGTCAACCCAAGTGACTCCTGGATATTGAACTCAACTTAAATTTTTCTGGAGTACAAGATTTTGGTGAATACCAGATGTCATGGAAAATGTCCCTAAGCCACAAATTTTGCCCCTATCTTAGTAGAGCCTGATTTCCACAGTCTGCTTCCAAATTCTGCTGTTTCTGCTGTGCCATGATGCTTGTTTATAAAGCTTATCTGTGATATTGATGTAGAAGATGTAGAAGACAGTAAAGAGTTCTGAGAGTATCAAATTGGACTCTAAAAAACAGATGTTCAAGTTTCACCATCATTGTTTTTTTTCAGGTTGGCCAATTTTTCTCAGGTAGGTGTAGAATGGCTGGTTGCACTGGAAGAATATTTTTATTCTGCTTCAGAAATGTGTTTATTAATGAGGAGACTGTTTTCAGTGCCTTATGTTCAAGCTAGTAGAGGGGTCCCCACTCACTGCCGGAGCTTCCAGTAAAGTAGAACACAGAGCCCACCATCTTTAACATCCACAAACAAGTCTCAGAGACACATAGGAGTGTGTCTAGTTGAGAGTTGTAAGGCACACAGCCACAGGACCCCACCATGATTAATGATGCCAATATGAAGTCCCACGTCTGCCATCTGGGAACAGTATTTGTGATGATGGCATATTCTTCCTTTCAATTCTCATTTTCTTCTTAAGGAAGACTGCTCATTTATATCCTGTGAGGATGCTCCTAACAAGATGGATGTACCATTTTACGTTTAAGGAGGGGGAAAAAAAGGCAATTGCAGGAGTTCAAGAAAAAAATGAAGGCTGAATCATCCTCGGTAATCTCCCAAATTTATATCTCTCAGTATCACAAACTGAATTATCTCTATAAACATTCGTTTAGAAAAACAACTTTCCACTTACAGCTGCATGGTGAAGAACCACATCACATCCATACAGTAAGGATTTTATTCTCAATCTAATGTGCCAATGGCAGTTTCCAATAAGAAAAAGCAATTTGCTAGTCTAGCCAATTATGATTTGTCCTTGGATGAAGATGACAGCAAAGTCTGTGCCTCTGGTTCATTGAAAACATCAGAAAGAGATACCTAATACTCAGTCTGTTTCTCTGTGAAGTTAAACATTAAGGAGGTGATTAAAATTCAGCTTAACTTTGGTACCAAATCAAAGGAAAGCGATTGCTATCTGATGGCAGGAGCAGGCTTTCAGAATTGTCCAAAGCAGCCATGTATGCATTTTCATTACAAGTTCCATGAAGCTCAGTGCCTCCAGCTATACCTTCACCAAAGCCTCTCTTCTGTACCTTGGAGGTGTGGGGCTACTTGAGGCATCTACACTACCATACACGTGATTTATTTAAATATGCAGCCCCTGCTTCATTTGATACCTCTCTTACCACAAGATGACACATAGCTGTGAATGAGAGGTTTGGGAAAGAATGACTCCTGATTATGCATCTGATTTCCAGTGTCATGAGAAGAAAACCATTTTGCCTCTTTTTGCCCAAGTTATAATGTGAGAACACATCAAAGAACTGATTTGTGAGGTTGCTATGATGACATGATCAGATAAAAAAAGATCAGAAATACTGTGTTAATAGGTTTTCAAAAATGAGTAAACTGATGGCTCCTGAATAGTTATCCAAGAATACTTTTGAAGTTAATTTACCACTATCATATCAATGAAACACTGGATTATTAATGTGATGATATAGGAAATTTTGCTCAATAATTAAAGTCAGTTCCTATATCATGGCTTTAAACTGATGAACAGGAAATTAAGCCCAAGTTATTTCCTCCAATTCAAACATCAGACAAAAGTCTTGGGGACACACATGATCTGGTCATTCATTTATTAATTTAGCAAACCTTCATTGAATGTTTACTCCATGTCTGGCTCAGTTGTACTAAAGGCACAAAGATGAGTAAGACTTGGCTCCTGCCTCAAAGGATTTATAGAAGCATGAAGGGCACTCATCTGTTCTCCATGTCCTAGCCACTGGTGTCCACGTTTAGATGCTCAGACTCTCCATGTGCTTGCTTACCATTCTGTGCTAGTTTGTCTGTGCAGACCCATTCTACTCCATTATTTACCTAATTAACTCCTACTCATCACTCAGATTTTACCTTCATGCCTGGCCCATGGTATTTGCTCAGTAAGTATTATTGAATTTATTATAATACAATATGAGAAGTCCTCAAAGAGAAGAGGAAACAAATATCTCTAGGGGCACTAGGACCAGGGTAAGGCTGTCAAGGAAAGCTTCACAGAAGGCATTTGAGTTGGTGATATTTAGATGGATTTTGAAGGTTGAATAAAGGATGAATAAAGGTAAGGAGTAAATAGAGACAACATGTGAAGAGGGTTGTTAAGCGAAGAGAAAGCAAGGAGAACATCATCTGCAAAGGCATGAATATATAAATGAGGATGCAGTGTTTGCTGTGTTTGGAAGCTCAGGGTGATCGAAATGTAGAGCACATTGAGGACAGGATAGACTGAAAGGTACGTTGTAGCTGGATGTTGAAGGGATTACATGCTATGGTTAAAAGTATGGATTTTTTTCCCTAAGGTTATAGAAGTTATTAAAAGTTTATAGGCAGGTGTATCAGTTGAAATTCAGAGGCAAACTAAACAAATGAAAAAAGTAAATGCTCTAGCTTAAGGGGAAAAAAAGAATTTATTAAAGGATATTAAGTAGTTCAGAGACACTCTGGAAGGGACAGTCCAGGCGAGCAGACTCTAGCAAAGACCACTGTCACCTTCACTGAGCACAGACTCACCAATGACCCTGGGCATTACTTGACAAAACCTCACCAATCCCTTCCAAGAATGCCATTTCTGTCACCCTAGACAGAACTGAATTCCACACACCACTTCCTTCTTCACATTGTTATCTTTCAAATCAAAGTCTTATACACATTCTTCTGATCGGTAAAGCCAAAGTCTCATGCCAGCACCACAGCTGCAATGGAGGCTGGACATGTGAGTTTCTAGTCTCGACCTAGGCAGTAAGAACCCATAATGTAGGAAATTCCTAACATAGAAAAGGTGTTCTAAAGTGGGTAAGAGGCCACAGATCATGGAACTGTACACTGGTACCACAGGGAAGAAACATAACCAAATTTACATCATGAAAAGATTCCTTTGGCAACATTATAGAAAATGGATTGGAGAAGAGGAAAACTGGGGGATATGGAGATGGATTTAGAAGGTTAGAACAGGCAAGAGGAAAAAAAGAGCATGAACTTCAATGCTGACAGTGGACACAGCACAGAGTAAACACAAAACTAGAATATAAGATCCTAGGGAGCAAGGACTTGGTCTTTTTCACTGCAGGAACGATAATGATTCTTTCCACATAGAAGGTGCTCAATAAATTGTTTTCTTCCTTTTTTAAAATTAAGGAATAATTTACATATAGTAAAATTCACCTTGTTTCTAAATTGTGACAACTGTATACTGTAGTGTAACCACGACCACAGTCAAGATGTAGAATGGTTTTATCACACCCTAAATGTCCTCATGCTGCCCTTTCATAGTCAACCTCTCAACTCCAACCCTGGCAACCATATACATATGGTATATGGCCTTTTGAGTCTGAGATTCATCCGTGCTGTTGTGTGTCCTGGAAGCTCATTTCTTTTCATTGTTGAGTGGTATTCCATGCTACCAAAGCTTATCCACGCCTCAAGTGAAAGACATTAAGGTTGTTTCTGGTTTGGGGGATTACAAATCAACCACATTTTTATGTGAACATAATTTTTCATTCATTTGGGTAAAACCTGAGTAAATACCTTCTCAAAGAGAAGAGGAACATATCTCTGGGGCACTAGGACAAAGGTAAGGCTGTCAAGGGAAGCTTCAAGTACTGAGTCATATGGTAAGCATATGCTTAAATTAACAAGAAACTAGAAAACTATTTCCCAAAGTCTTGCAACATTCTACATTCCCACCAGCATTGTATGAGAGCTCCAATTGCTTCACATTCTCACAAGCACTTGGCATTGTCATTTTTTTAAGCCATTCTAATAGGTGTCTAATGGTAACTCATTGTGGCTTTAATTTGCATTTCCCTAAAGACTAGTGATGTTCAACACCTTTTCATACTCTTATTTGCCTTTAATATACCTTTTCTGGTAAAATCTTCAAATATCTTGCCCACTACTTTTCCACAAATATTTAATGAATTTATAAATAAACGGATTCTAGAGATATTTAGAAGAATAAAATTACTTTTACCAGGTATAATTGAACATTGCTAGTGAGAGAGAAGGGAAGGAATGGAGGATGATGCCAAAGATTTTAGGTGAATGTTGGTTAAGAGAATTTAACTGAATGATTTACTAAGTATGACCAAAGGTGGCCATTCCAATGTCTTCCAATTAATTGTCGTTCAATAGTCTGTAGCCAAATCTAGAATATATGGAAGAGTATAGCTTAATGCTTTCCTGAAGTTTTCTGCATTTGCAAAAACAGATGAACCTCAATTGGTTTGTTAACTCCCACTTATAAGAGAAATAAATAAATCTCAAAAAACAATCCCATATCAATCCCCAGAAAACCCTGGCAGTGGATCATATTGTGCCCTCCAAAAGAATACTAAATCAAACACTAAATCAGGAGAAAGAAGAATGTGAAACAGAGCTGAAGGCCCTGGAAGTTAATTAAAGGCCGATCCTTCCTAATTATCTTCCCTACAGTGAAGGATGCTGAAAAGGGAGATCAGGAGATTATACTTTTTTGCCTCCTGAATCATTGAAGAACCAAAGGTTCTTGGACAGTAGTGGTAGCTGGTAGCTGATGAAGGAAGAATTTCTTTCTTTACATGGAACTCCCTGATTGTGAAAATAAGCCTGTGAGCTGCATCTGAGCCAAGACCAATCAACACTCCACTGGGCCTCTTGCTGCAGCTGGGATGAAGCTTGCAGAATGGCCAGAGCATTCGACAGTCCAGGGAAACTAGAGCCAAAGAACAAACATTGGTCTGCCAGGATTTGGGGGCTTCATCAAGATCAACTAACCGTGGTGTCCAGTTCACCTACATCTGATAGAACATTAGACACCAGGGCAAATCAAGAGAAGAAAACAAAATTTGAAATAGGCACCATAGCATCACTATGGAGAAAAAAAACATTGGTTGAAAAAATACACTGTGCCTTAATTCTGCTCATGCAATATCATGAAAAGGCTGGTGGGGGTGGATTCTCTCCGCTGTCAGTTGATTCTTCCACTGGGAGAAAACAGGAGTGCTGGGACCTCAAAAATATTGATTCCAGCCTCCACTCCCTCAATAATACAAATGATAGAAGGCCATAGGAGAGGTTTATGACTCCCCTGCTCATAGGAAGTTACTTAGTGGCATCACTGGAATTAGAACTTAGATCTGGTGATTTGCTACTCAGTCACTCTGCCAGAAATGTCAGCTCAAAAGAATGCAGCCTCAGCAGAGGGTCAGTGACTGGCACTTCCTAAAATTTTGCATAGGGCTTTTGATGTAGCTTTGCTTTACCCCAGCTCCATCTATGGCTTCAAAAAAAAATGTTATTAAAGAACTTATTTAATAGTTTTTGAAAAGCATTTTATACTTAGTATAACAAGCTTTCTATTTAGTGCTAAGACAAAGGAGAGGGAAGAGAAGAAACAAAATTAATAGAGAAGAATCTCTACAGCGTGGACCAGGGGAAATGACTGCTTGTGTTTGGATCCCAGATTTGCCACACGTTAGTCCATTAATTTAGTCAAATTATCTAATACTGCCGAAGTTCAGCTGGTTTGCTTCCGAAATTGACATAATCATCTCTTCCTTCTAGGACTGTTGTTTGATGGCTTCTCCAAATCTTCAAGATTTGCGCATCCTGGGCATAAAATTAGAAGCCACAAGAGAGAAAGCTCCCTCTTCTTGGAGCTGTTTTCGTCTATATTAAAGAATTTTAATTATTAATTATATATTAAAATAAATATACAGATAATGGGTAAAAATGCAAAATTCAGAAGAATTTTTAATATAAATTAGAGGATTTTCAAAAATTTGGCAATCACAAGTTCCTTTGCCTATGCCCTCAACCATATCCTCTCTACTAACAACAAGAACAACAAAAATCACACTCCTGTGAAGTGGTGGTGGCCATTCAGCAAAAGGGTTTCAGATAGAATACGCTCTGCTTAGCACACAGCATCAGAACAGTTCCTGCCCTTCCTCTGGCAAGTTGTTTCTAACGTCAGAGACCGAGATGTGCATATTTGACACAGCTTGAAAATAATACAATATAACTCGTCAAAATTGCAAAGTAACAGCCCAAATAGAATCACAAGCCATGAGAGAGCCATAGAAAGCGAATGGGTGCAGCGTTCAGCTGAGGCAGGTCAGGTGAGTTTCAAGCTGTTCTCAGACTAGGACAGGGACAGGAATACATACACAGAGAGAAGCCCATACTTGGTCGGGTTTGGTTTACAGCAGAAATAACAGTTTAAAGATCTACAATGGTCCCCCATTACCGAGAGGGCAGTTTTCATATCCACAAGGGCTTGTCCCTGAACTAGATAACTGCCCACGTTATTCTTCTTCAGTAAATCAAAGCCATCAATTACCGCCTCTTAGTGCGGCTGTTCCAGGTGCTGGTGGACAGACAGGGCTGAAAAGGAAAATCATTGGCAGTGCATGGCTCCTTCTGGAGTTGTTCGCTGGCAGTAAGTGTGTCAGAAAACTGCTGAAGGCACTGTGTAATTCCAGCCCCACGCTAAGCTCGGACCCCCAACCCAGTGCTGCCCAGAGCTGCCATTCATCACTTGACCACATACATCTGAACCTCGAAGACCTCTGGACAACCTTCATGGAGGTGTGGAAGCATGATTCCCTTGTCCTGCTGCTGGTTCTGCAGTAAAGCTTCATTCTCCACTGCCCTCCTATTCGCCTCTTGGTTTTAGTGATATTGCTAACATAGGTAGGTGTAATGGCCCAACTCAGAACAAAAGTGCTCCCATAAGCCACAAGGAATTCAGGTTAAGCTAGTGATTTTTAAAAGATAATGATACAATGAAGGATTTTTTAAAAACAGTTTTTTAAAGCAGGGCTGTGAACTGTTTACAAATAGTTGGTGATAATTATTAGAAATAATTTGTTCAGACGTTAACTACTGGGTGCTACTTTGAGCTAGGCACTGTTCTAGCCTATACCCAACACGCTTTGATAGTTGCGCGTGTGGATCAAACTTAAAACAATCATCAGTGCTTTGAAAGTAAATAATACATGCTTGTAAAAAGTTCAAATACTTGAGAAAAAGGAAAGTGTCCCTCTTTCCTGTGACCACTGCTCCATCTCACTATCAGTAATCTGTTTAATTCTCTAGTCAATTCTGTGTGTGTGTGTGTGTATGTGTGTGTGTTTAAATATCAACTGCTAAGTAGCATTTTTGCTTTTGACAAAATATTGTTAAAATACACACAGAGTTCTGTAACATAATTTCTTCACTTAATAACATATCATGGACATTTGTGATTAAATTATATGTATCTTTTTTATCATTTTAATATGTATCTCAACGTTACACTGAATTAATTTGGCATATTCAATTGCATGATTTCTTCTATCAATACATATTTAGACTGGTTCCAAGTTTTGCCTCTTACAAATAAGCCATCCCTGAGCACCCTGGTATTTATATCCTGTGTATTTGGGCAGGTATCTCTGATGGTTTAGAAGTGAATTCGTTGAGACCATATATATGCATAATTTTAAAGTATTTTTAAATGTTATACAAATAGTACTAAACTGTCCCCCAAAATACTATACCAATTTGCACTTTGCCCACTATTATATGGGAAAGCTCAATTCCTCACACCCATATTAACATTGGGCATTATCCATTTTTTAAAACTTTTTCCAGCCTAAAATTTTTAAACAACTGATCTCTTAACAAGCATTTTGTTGTCCTAAGTAACATTTTCTAATCACTGTTGTAGGTTGATCATGCTTACATTTGTAGGACATTTTTATTTTTTTTTATAAGTTGCCAATCCATATCATTTACTCGGCTCTTCCACAAGGCTGAACTTCAAAAGACAAAGCTTTATCTTTTCACTTTGATTTGTAGGAGCTATGTGTAGAGATAGTTACCCCTAGTCTTCCATATATCTTTTGCAAGTTTGTTTTATTTTTCCTATTTATTTTCTTATGTCTTATTTTCTGTCTTCCACATTGGAGACTTTCAATAATGCCTGCTTATCCTCGGCTGTCTGTTTATATTTAAAAGTGAAGCATTTAAAGGCCAATTGGAAGTTCTGGGTGTAGAGATAGGACTTGCCAAATGGTGGACTTCTGTGAGATCCTATGGAAAGCTGATTTTTCCTTGGAAAATCCCAAAATATCACTACTTACAGACCTTTTCCCTGAAGCTGTCCAGTTTTCCCAGAAAACAACCTGTTTCTGCCTGAAAGAACCAGTGAGGTCAAAGATTTTCACAGATATCCTGGAAGTTTATCAGGGGAAGTGGGCTTGAGATTTCACTTTTTAGTACTCAGACTTTCACCTAAGTCCCTGTTTTCAGCCTGGGTCTTACCACCACTTGATCTCGCTGAGACAAGGAGATCTCTGGTCAAATTTCTCCAAAGTATAAGCCCACTGTGTCCTGCAGAAGTGGACAGGGGTATTCACCTGGCTTCATAGATTAGGCGTGGGATCTGGGGCTCTGACTATCCTGTTAGGGCCCTTCAATCAAATCTCTAGGATTTAGCCCAGGCCTCACTTTAACCCTCCTTGGTCTCTGGTGCCTCTATGCCTGAATAATTATCACATCTTTCAGGATGAATCACTGTGCCTGTCCTTGCATCCTGTTCTGAAAGTACTTAGGTTTTTGCCATTCTCCCAGCTATCTCCTTTCTGTCTTCTAAACACTTTATAGAGCCTCATTTTATTCTTTTCCTCTTTTATTCTTTTTTGCCCTCATGGGTTTATGCTTTGTAAAATCTTTTACTCTTGTTTTAGTGAGATGAGGTAGGCAAAAAAGTGAAAGTTCTGAGTCTGATCTTCCCTAACTGGAAGCCTTTCTCATGACTTGTCTTAAATGCAGATGTTCCTGTGAGTCTCTATCGAACAGGAATAATTGGAAATTCTCTTTAATTATCACATTAATCTACCTGACAGCTTTTCTTAAGGAATCCTTATAAACAGGCAGGGAAATGTTGGGACCAATAGGAAAAACTATCAGGATACTGTCTTCAGATACCACTACTGATTAGCCCATTTTCTGGAGAAAGTCTGAGACTCAGGATCTTCATCAGCAAAACGAGAGGGTTGAACTATTGGAGTACTAAGGTTTGTTCCTCATTTTAAAAGGTGATGGATTTTTGAATGAAAGATTTTGAGACCAGTGGCAGGAAGATTCTGGAACATGGGGCATGCCTGAAAGAAGCAAGGCACTCACAGACCACGGCAGTTTAGTTTGCCACTTCACAAGGGGGAAGAACAGTGCAGAATTTGGGGATCTAGAGTCAGAGAGCCCTGTGCTCACATCCTCAATGCATAAAATACACCTGGGGTAATGGCTCCATAACTCCTGACAGCCACATTCTCCTCACCAGTAAAATGCAATTTTATAGGACTGTTGTATAGATTAAGGAGTAAAATGCCCACACATAGGATATAATTCATACTTTGTGTTTTTAATGAGTCCTTGCTAATTGCCATCTGGAATGCTCCCTACAGATACTTCTGAACAACTTTTCTGGAGCATCCTTACTTTCTGAAGTGTGCGATTCTGCCTCCGTAGTCTGATGCGCTAGACCCCGACATAACTCAGGGTGGGCACCTGGCTACAAGGTATGTAGGATTTATTAAAATGTTTGTGCTGCTGGCAAATGTGGGGGGAAGCTGCCAGTGAGTAGGCTCAGAGCTAAAGAGATGGATCTGATGGGGGAGCTGCCCCTGAGGGTCAGCATCCAAAGGCTTGGGCCAATGTGATTGCTCTGCTCTTAGCATGAAGAGGCCCAATTCAATAGGTGGGCGCAGCTCCAGAGGCACAGACAATGCAAGAGCCGTGAAACCAC
The DNA here is from genome assembly GCF_004348235.1 of Phoca vitulina. Lineage (NCBI taxonomy): Eukaryota > Metazoa > Chordata > Mammalia > Carnivora > Phocidae > Phoca > Phoca vitulina. The sequence continues at coordinate 63,937,900 of NW_022589711.1, read as the reverse complement.
ACAGCAGATGGTGCAAAGACTCATAGACAGGGCTGTTTGGAGCAGGAACAGTCCTTTGCCTAGTCTGGTGACTAGGAATTAAAAAATCAATCCCTGGAGAGCAAGCAAGAACAAGGCAGAAGGCCAGGTCCCAGCCAAGTGGGCTGAAGCTACAAGGACAGGGCTGTGGTTGTGGCAGGAACTTAGAGGTCCAATAAAAGAAACTGAGGCAGAAGTTCAGCCAGTCAGGGTGAGCTCATGTGACTGGGCTAAGAGAAGACCATGGTACATTTTGCTTCCAGGTGTCCAAGGCTCCCACCAAATTCATCTCATTGGGGGCAGGCGGCCAGGACTAAAGCCAGATCCCTTCTGCTTCCAGAGCCCCACCTGCCTTGCCCTGGGATGATTCAAAAGCTGTGTGCAGAGCTACACGTGCGGGGCCACAGGTGCGCCAGCCGGGCTTGGCCAGGCAAAGCACAGACTAAACCGTGACACACAACCTGACGCTGCTGTTCCATCAGTGCGTGAACTGCATTTTATCCAAAGTGAGGGAAGACCCTGAGAGAGGAGTGTTGACTCTTACGGGTAGTACACCATCTACTTAAAAGAAAGAAAAGTTGTGAGGGGAGACTGCTTCATGCTCATCTTTTGCTTGGTAATTCTCTTCTCCAAAAGGGGAGTGGCTGAGAGAAGAAAATAGCTGGCTGGATGTGTTGAATACGAAAATTTCAGAATATGAAACCAGGAGAGCTTTTTGGAGGAGTGGGATCCTGGATATGTAAATTCACTGAGGCTGGGCATAGAAGCAGCTCATCTATCGGAGACCCCAAATGTTTGGTTTGGGTGTCTCTTTCAATGGAGACAGGAAAGGACCTTTTCTTAAAAAAAAAAAAAAAATTTCTTTTAATGTTGATAATCAAGTTTATCAACATTCTCAAAGTTCATTTAAAAATGAAATTTCAAAGAGCTGCTCCTTTTCAATTACTCAAGCTGACAGGCCCATTTTTGACGTGACACTTCTGATAGATTAAGTCAGTCAAACTGCATTAAATGGTAAGGGCCACACAGCACAGCATTAGTCATGTAATTGAACAGGATGTACACAGTGGGGAGGAGTATACGAGAGATGCTGTTTTCTGAAAGGCCTATACATCCAAATATCTATTTCTCATTTCTGATGATTTTTCTCACACTTTATTTTCTCTCAATTTTGTCTTTTCTCACATTTATCTTGGTCTCTTAAATGCCTTTCCTGTATACTTGACCTCCTCTAGTTTGCCCATTCCCCAGAGAGAAGTGATTAGTGCAAAAGCTCTCTTTCCTCACTTGCCTTGCTTAGGCTCAGGGTGAATGCTGCAGGAGAGCACATGTGAATGGTGGGCTTTCCTTGTTGAAACTCAACTAGTATGATTGGAGTTTCCAGAGCTTCTACAGCTGAACCCATTTCACTGGTGGTTATTTTCCTTGAAACAACAAAAATTGTTCCAGGCTATCTTTTTAAAAAAAATCTAATGGTATAATATAGGGAAATTCACAGCACTAAAGGGACAACTGGAGAATTGGTATTTGAAAAGGACAAAGGGTCTCTTAAGGTCTACATCGTGGGGATCAGTCATTCTCATAGGCACTCCACAATTTGGGGAGGGTTGTGTTTTCTGTTCTACATGCCTATTCCATGGAAAGAGAGGTCTGGTGGGCCTCATTGGGTCTTTTCCCACCATTTGGATAAGCAAAAAGAGCTTCTTGATTAATTGTTCTACCAAGCCTCTATGCACTGGAGGATAGGTGATTCCCAGAGCAAAAGAGATGAAAACCCCTACATATCCACTTCGCGCAAAAGGAGCAGGTTACCATTAAGCTAGATCTGAATAGTATAGGGCTGGTAGATATAATGGTGTGCTAGAATCTCAGTAGTGTCAGGTCCCACATGAAATCAAGTAGGGTGAAGCCCCTACTAAAAGTGCTAAGTGATAGGAGAAGCTGGGGATGAGCACCCGGTCACAAACACCAAAGTCAAGGGACCCTAGAACCGCCAGTTATGACAAAGTAGGTAAGTACTTAGGTCCCAAACTCAGATAAATATGGAGACTATAATTTCACCTTTTTAATTATGTTTCCTCATGTGTAAAACGAGGATGGTAGTAATACCTACTTTTATAGGTTAAGCATGAGGATTACATGAGATAACGCAGTGAGGTGTATACTATAGTACCCAGTACTTTGTAAGTGGTTGATAGGTGTTATCCTTCTTGACACAGTCCCAAGATTGTCAAGTGGACATTACTTCACTACAGTTTATTCTTTTCAGATGTTCATACTCCATCTCTCTTATCATGGAAGTTTTTCTGCCTAAGTGAAGCTGGGTTCCGAAGCCACTGTTAGACATTTGCATGGTTAGGGATCAAGTACAAAGAAATAAAATGGTTCGCAGACACCTGGGTGGCTCAGTCGTTAGGCGTCTGCCTTCGGCTCAGGTCATGATCCCAGGGTCCTGGGATCGAGCCCCACATCGGGCTCCCTGCTCAGCGGGAAGCCTGCTTCTCCCTCTCCCTCAGCCTGCCACTCCCCCTGCTTGTGTGCTCTCTCCCTCTCTCTCTCTCTGTCAAATAAAATCTTTAAAAAATAATAATAATAAATAAAATGATTCACTTTCCCCCCCATACTAAACCTGACCATCACCGTGCTAAGCACACTTCCCTCCTGTCTCTCTGTTACTCTGGGCTTCAGGGTACCATACAGAATAAAAATTAAGCATAAAAAGTCTGACTGAGGAAGAGGGAAGAGGGGAAGGGAGGGAAGTGAAGAAAAGTAGATAAGACCAGGAGGACATACATGATGAAAGCTCTTTGAGAGTTTGCAGATTCTCAAAGGCCAAGAGGGAAATTAAACCTCCTCACCCACAGTCCTTCAGTGGCCAGCATGCTATGGCCAGAGCCCTTTAAGGGACAATGGTCACTGGAGGCTCCAGACTTGTAGGATTACATGCAAAGTACCAAAACATATGGAGCTTCCCAGCTGCCCTGTTTCAGCCTAAGAACTCCAGAGAAATGCTTAGTTCCTCAGCCTCAATTAGTTTCAGGCTGTTAGAATTCCATTTCTGCTGATTGGAGAATTGCTAACAACTTTCTCTTCTCCAAAGGCCACTTAAGATTTTAGGAGGTTGTACCTCTACCAGGTCAATACTAATTGGAGCTGGTGCTGACATCTGTAGATGTTGGAGAGATAGGCATCACATTGACTCCTGGTCCTCCTTCTGATCTCATCTAGAAGCATCTCTTTCCCTCATGGTTAATACCTCTCACCTTCTCTTTCTCCATCACACTGGAGACTGCTTATAAAATTTAGCTCATTAGTTGTGTTATATGGTGCTGTAAAATATCTGGGGAGAAAGTTCATATTAAAGCTGGTCTGAAATCCAAAGAACATAAAGCATTGTTATGGGCAGAAAAGATATAATTACAGTGATAGTGAATTCAGGAGCTAGCATGTTTTTCAAAGTCTAAGGAAAGAGTATAATCTTAGGCTGTAGGAAATTTTAATTAAATGAATATATAGGCTCAAATAACATATAGCAGATGCAACACATAGACTCCAATTGATCTCCAGTGCTTCTCTATTCTTGAGATGCCAAAAAAGGGAAATACCTGGCAGATGGGCCATCTTTGCAACACATTATGCTGATACCCCTAATTTGTTTTACATACTTTAGGAAAGATGAATCTGAAACTTCAACTGTAAAACATAACTCAATGTGCACATATTTACATGAATAATATATTCAGGGGCGTCTGGGTGGCTCAGTTTGTTAAGCGTATGACTCTTAGTTTCTGCTCAGGTCATGATCTCAGGGTTGTGAGATCCAGCCCCATGTCGGGCTCCACACTCAGCATGGAGTCTCCTTGGGATTCGCTCTCTCCTCTCCCATTGGCCCTCCCTTTGCTTATGTGCTCTCTTTCTCTCTCTCTCAAATAAATAAGTAAATAAAGCATTTTAAAAAAAACACACAGTATACTCATATAATCAAGAGAGCCCTAAATATAAAACAGTTTTTAGACCTAAGTTCCTTAAATGTCCAGGATTTAATTTGTAACTGAAGTTCACAATATCCATGGTCTTCAGGCACACTATTGACAACCTATTTCATGAGCTGTCTCTTGTTACTAAATAATAGAAATCCAAGTTTGGCAGCCATTATATCTCAACGGGATCTATAAATGGGGATCAATGCCACTACCAATGAGAAAACTGAATTTTTCCCAAGTTGGTGTAGTCTACCTGAAATCTTATGAAAGAGTGACTTTAAAAGTTAATTAGACATCATGAAGACAACATAGTCTACACAGCAACAAGACTCAACTCTGCTAACAGTGAAGATGTTTAAGATGTTGCTACATATCGTTAATCTTCCTGTTTGGAAAAATGAAAGATACAGTCATGTGTTTTACAGCCCTATTTGCTTCCAAATAGGGGTTTATGAGAAAAGTATCTGGATAATTGACTAAAATTTTCACTTTTTTGTCCTAATATTTTGACACTAGGATGGTAGCCTCACATGACATACTCTGCCTCCATACTGCCTCATTTTAGGAGGCATTTAGTGAGTGGCACATGAGGTCCCACGGAAGATACCAATGTGACTAAGAATACTTCAGACTTCAAGGAGATGAAAGTTTGGTACTATGTAGTAAAACAATATACAGATCTTTCTCAACTTAGCATGGGTTAGTCCCAATAAGCCCATCATAAGTTGAAAATACTGTAAGTGGAAAATGCATTTAATATACCTAATCTACCAAACATCATAGCTCAGCCTAGCCTGCCTGAAATGTGCTCAGAACATGCACATTAACCTAGAGTTAGACAAAATCCTCTCACAGAAAGCCTAGTTTATAATAATGTGAATATCTCATGTAATTTATTGAATATTATCTGAAAGTGAAAACCAGAATGATCATCAGTGTATCAGTTGTTTACCCTTGTGATCACAAGGCTGAGTGGCAGCTGCAGTTCACCACCACCACCCAGAATCATGAGCGAGGGTGCACTACTATGACTATGCTGGGAAAAGATCAAAATTCAAAGTATGGTTTCTACTGAATGTGTAATGCTTTCTCACCATGCCAAAGTCAAAAAACTGTAAGTCGAATCATTTTAAGTTGAGGATGTCTGTACTTACTAGAAACATAAGGAAGATGGTAGGTGCCATAAATAAATGATAATATGGAAAAGAGAAAGGGGACATCTGTGTAGATTGAATAATGCCTCCTGCAGCTTTACAATGTAGCAGCCTTGAGAGTAGCAAGCCCACGACTTAGAGGGGGAGGACCTGAGTCGGATTCCCAGACCCGACAGGGACGCTAGGTATGACTCAGGCAAGTTACCCACTATCTCTAGATCTCCATGTCCTCAACTGTAAAATGAAAGTTATAATCTCTCTTCACAGGGTTGCTGCATAATTGAGACCATGTCAAGCTGTTAGTTGAATCTGAAGTGCATGGCGATAAAATTCTGAAATGGAATTTATTGGCCAGTTAAAACATCATTTAGTAGTTATTACTAATTTGATTTTATGAGTTTTTTAAGATTTATTTATTTATTTGAGTGTGTGTGCATTTGTATGTGTATGTGTGTGTGCAAGCAGGGAGAGGGGCAGAGGGAGAAGAAGAGAGAATCACATGAAGTCTCCGCACTGAGCACAAAGCCCAACTTGAGGCTCATCCCAGGACCCTGAGATCAGGACCTGAGCCAAAACCAAGAGTCAGAAGCTCAACTGACTGAGCCACCCAGGTGTCCCTTTAAGAATAGTTTTAAAAGGGATTGAGGAGCCACTAGAAACTTTGATGCATACTAAATAAACATGTAGGAATGTAAAGATGCTTGTTTAGAGTAAAATGTAAACCAAAAATGTCCACATATTCAAATACTCTTTTTTACAAAAAATGTAAAATAGGAATATAATTTTTTCAATAATGTTAACTTTATGATCTAGGCTTTTTAAGTCCAAATATAAGATATTCAATATCATGAAAATACCAGCTAATATTTCATTTTGGATAACTAATGTAACAGTATTTTTTTTCTTTTACACATCCACCCAGCATGTGCACCTGTAGGTATTCATTCTGTCCTGGGAATAATTCCTATTGATGCAATGTTTGCTCTTGAAAAATTTTTAATTACTTTGTACATTCTTCTCAGTTCCACTGTCACTTTCTATTGGAAGATTACTATTTTGGGGTCTTTTTAAAGTTTTTATTTAAATTCCAGTTAGTTAACATACAGTATAAGATTAGTGTTTGATACAATAAAGATATAATTTTAAATGTTGGGATGAAAAATTCATCAAATAACTTCATAGCTTACACAATACTGCAACAAAAATAGGAGTTAAGCTCCCAGGTACTTTAAAGAAACAGCATGTGAAAGTAGAAATGTAAAGATACAAAGCAATTCACATGAGGTACTTAGAATAGTCAAATTGATACAGCCAGAAAATAGAATACTGGGGTTGAGGGGAGAAGGGAAGGGAGTTACTATTTAATGAGGACAGAGTTTCAGCTTGGAATTTTGAAATAAGGATGGATGGTGGTGATGGCTCCAAAACAATGTGAATGTACTTAATGCACTGGACCCTAGACTTAAAAATGTGAAGATGATAAATTTTGTTATGCTTTTTTTACCACTGAAAAAAAACTTAACACTAAAAAAATATAAAGCAGCTTTTAATAACTCCCACTGCTCCTAAATAATCCTGGTTTTCTTTGTTGGTTTGCATATTTCAGTTCACTGGGGATAGAAAGAGGTATTAAAAATAAAAGATAAGGTTAAAATTACAGTGGTAACTGCAAGAGCTCTTTAAAATTGAAGAAAGTTCTTTAGAGATCGTACAGATGACTGAAAATCTCTCTGATACTTAATCCATGGATACCTGGCTTTGGAGAATAATTCCAAAAGGAAGGAATTTATATTTATTAAACATCAACTAAGTGCTAGGCACTGTACCAGATGCTTCTGCTGGCTTTGTCTCATTATATTCTCACAGTAACTTAGTGAGATTTATTATTCCCATTTTACTATTTATTATCCCCATTCTATTGTCACAGTAACTTAATGAGATTGATCGTTCCCATCTTTCAGAAGAGGGAATGAGGACTTCACGATTATAACTGACAAGGTCAGATTTGTGTTCCTAGGAACGTATGAACTTGGTCATTTGAATCCTTGTCTCCTGAATAGGAAATCAAGGCCTTTGATTTTCTCTTATTGAAATGTTAACAAATATACATTTTGTTCCTTTTTCCTACGTCAACGGCTAGTAGCTTTGACAATATTCAACCATTCTTAGGTAGCATGATGATGTACTACAGCAGAAGGCGTATTTGACCAGGAATTTGGAACAACAGTCCAGTCACTTTGGATGGATCAATAAACTCTATCTAGGCCCTGCTTCCCTCAGCTGTGAAGGGGATAAGGACCCCTCCACGCACACGCACTTCACTGAGTTATGCTATAAGGGCCGAAGTGATCAAGGATGGAAAAGCACCTGACAGGTACTAAGAGCCGTAAAACAAGTGAACCTAGCTTTTGCAGCCACGATTGCCAATTGCTGCAAAGATCTAAGTTACCTAGCCCCACTATCACCATGCAATAAAGTAAAGCCCTTTGGTTTGAAAAGCTCTTATAGTCCTTCATTTTTTCAAGATAATCTCTCCAACCTTCCTGGTATGGCTAATCAATGGAATTCTGATATTATCTGGTGTGAAGACTGTGTATAAAGTTTTATGAGGTTGAGAAGCTTGTCTCCCTCACAACATTGACTTCTTGTCTTGCTCCTCTGGGCCCTGGCCATCTCCCCCTCTCAAACAGAACCTCATGACCTTCAAAGAGACAGCGCTGTCAGTGCCTATGCGATGGCTCAGGAGCCACAGTCATATTACGTGTCAACATGACTTGTCTAGACATATAACTGGCTTGATTGCCTGGAACTGTCTTGGAGAGGGTGCACGGAGCACCTTCTGGACAGGTGGTAAGTGGTGATGAATGAGGTGGTTGCCACACAGATAAACTAGGCTGGCAGAGAGAACAATTAAAATGATGTTGCCACAATGCCAATGTTATTTTAAAAATTTAACCATGCTGCCTGGTGGCTTAATGGGAATTTCTTTTCTATAATAAAGAAACCAAGCCAGAAGCTGATGCTGCGAATGAGGTTCTATCCACACAACACAAAGCAAAATGCTGTTTTGATGACAAATCAGGTTAATTCAGAAATGTAGACGATATAGTAGCATAATTCAGAACCCAAGGTTGGGTTTTCTTGCTCCGATTTATTCCATTGAGTCTGTACTCCAGCAAAGCCAATTCAGTAATTACAAAATGTCTTCACTTTTACTATATAGATTCAAACTGAAGATGGTTATACCACCTTTAAGAGTGAAAGAAACAAACACTCAGGAAAAGTATAAGAATCCAATTGATCCAACTTTCAATCCCAAAGAAAATTGTTCTAATAAACAGTATCTTCTGATCATAGTAATTAACTTGGTCCTAAATAAAATAAGAAGGAGTTACCTTTGTTTGGTAATACCTATAGTATGAGACATGCCTTTGATTTCTCACAGTTTGGTGTGTACAAGTCAGAGGAAGCACAGAGGCTAAGATCTTGCCCTACAGAACAGGAGCCAGCAATGCATATCCTGGGGGCCAAGTGTGGTCCACTGTCACTTTTTATTCAGCCCACATGCTAAGAACATTCATTATATTCTTTTTTATTTTTATTATGTTCAGTTAGCCACTGTATAGTACATAGTTAGTTTTTGATGCAGTGTTCAGTGATTCATTAGTTAAGTATAACAGCCAGTGCTCATCACAGCACGTGCCCTCCTCAATACCCATCACCCTGTTACCCCTCCCCGCCCCTCCTCCCCTCTGAAACCTTCAGTTTGTTTCCCGGGGTCCATAGTCCCTCATGGTTAATCTCTCTGATTTCTCTCCCTTTGGATTTCCCTCCCTTCCCCTGTGGTCCTCCGTGCTATTGCTTATGTTCCACATATGAGTGAAACCATATGATAATTGTCTTTCTCTGTTTGACTTACTTCACTTAACATAATCCCCTCCAGTTCTGTCCATGTCAGTGCAAATGTTGGGTATTCATCCTTTCTGATGGCTGAGTAATATTCCATTGTATATATGGACCATGTCTTCTTCATCCATTCATCTGCTGAAGGGCATCTCAGCTCCTTCCACAGTTGGGCTATTGTGGACATTGCTGCTCTGAACATTGGGGTGCATGTGCCTCAAGATGTTAAGAATAGAGCTACCCTACGACCCAGCGTTCATTATATTCCTAATGGGTTTTTTTTCTAAATCAAAAGAAAATATTTTGTGAAAGATGAAAATATAAAATTCAAATTTCAGTGTACATGACTAAAGGTTTATTGGAACATAGCCATTCATTTATGTGTTACCTCTGGCTGCTTTTGTAGTACAACTATAGAGTAGCTACAACAGAAAACATACGGCCTCAAAGCCCAAAATATTTACTATCTGACCCTTTACAGAAAACATTTGCTAAATCAGTGCCCTAAAATCATCCTGCTTAGGTTCAGACCTGCTCTACCACTTATTAGCTGAGTGTTCTTAGGCAAGTTCACCTTCCTATGTTTCAGTTCCCTCATCTGGAAAATGAGAATGACACCACCAACTACATAGGCTAGCTGTGGGAACTAAGTAAATGAAATGTGTTTAATGTGCTTAAACCAGTCCCTGGCACATAGTAAGAACTCTGTGTTAGTTATCATTATTATTATTCCGTATCTTCTAAAAAGTTCCAAGGTTACATCTTATGCTGGTTTGGGAAACTGCAAAGAAAAGTCTTTACTAAATGAAGAAATAACTTTAAAATATGAAATTGGTTATAATCACATTGTTTTATGTAAATTCAGCAAATAAAATGTCATAGGGAAAAAATAGTATACATGTGTTTATTATTCATCCCTTCACCTGCCATGTTTTTAGCCAAAAAGCTTTGTGTAATTTTGAAGGCCATAAATCAAGAATGAAAATATAGTTAGGTAAAACCAGTTGGAGTGGCACATTGGCCATATTATGTAAAGATAGGATTAAGGCCCCTGAAAGTATTTGTCAAATAAAATACATAATTAGATATTGATTGCTTGACTAAAACACCAGCTACAATTTAAACAGTTATGACCAATTGTGTAAGCTATCCATGTTACCTTAAATATTATAAAATATAGGACAAATGCCTAAAATGCTAAGGATATTTTAATTTCAATTTCAATATTTTGCTTTAGAGACTTTTAAATAAACTTTGTCTTCTATCTTGAAGCAAATTTTAACCTGGGTTGAAAATATAGACGTTTAAGGAAAAATAAAGAAAAGATGATAGAATATAATCATCAACACAAAAATTTCTTTGAAATTATTAATGTGTAAAAATTACAAATGGGTGGGAAATATGAATATAAATTTTAAGAAAGAATGTAAATGATAAGTCCAGAAAGAACCCAAATGAAAAATATCTATTTTTAATGATTAAATTAATTTGGATTAACATAAGATATATTTGCTTATAGACCAACAAAGATTTTTTTCCTAAATGGTAATGCTGGTAAGGGTAGAATAATCATAGCAAAGACTGTTAAGACGTTTACTGGAGCTATGTTCCTTTCTAAGGGCTTTATATACATTAACTCAGGTCATCTTCAGAACAACCTCAATTCAATATTATTAGTAGAAGCATTCTCATAATATTTTACTGTTAAAAAAACTAGAGCCCCAAATCATTCACCTAGTTGGAGGTACAATTGGTATTTGAACCCAAGCTTTCCGGTTCATGCAATTGGTGCTTCCTACCACTATGTTATTGGTACAATGACATAGACATACTCATACTGGGCTGGTTTCAGAGAAAACAATACACATCATGAGCTGAGGGCAGGTAAAAAGGGAGAAAGATGGTCTTCATTGATGTTCTCTCCACCTTAACTTCTTCCAAAAGAATATGTGTCCTTATTCCACACCTTGTCCTAGACTAATGGTAAATACGTTTTCAATGATATTTTAAAGACAAAATAAAAATCTTGCCAAGGCTCATAAAAGCAGTTTTTGCCAAGTCAGAACTACTACACAGATACGCCGTGGTTGTTCCCCGCCAGTTTAGGGTCAGAAGAGCAATCACAAAGTTACAGATGGGTTTTTTGTGTTGATATGCAGGAAAAGGGAGGGACAAGTATATATTGAGGATCTGCCAAGCTCTAAGAGCTTTATACGTGTTGACTCATACCGACCTCCTAAATCCATGAGCTGAGTTATTATCTCCACTTAACAGAAGACATCTCTAGGTCACATCAGCTGGGTTATTTAAATTTAACCAAGCTCACACAGCCACAAAGTTTTACAGCCTGGTATTAACTTAAGTTTATCTAATTCCAAGATTTCTGCTCCATCCAGTACATGGCACTGCCTCCTATCTAAGAAGTTGTTATCAGGTTTTATTTTTATCTGTATACCATGAGGAACTAGAATTCTGATATGTGTTGTTAGGGGCTAGGATACAAAACCAGGAGGATGTGGAAGAAGGAACAAATATAAGAGCAGGAGAGGACACTTGAGCAGAAAAGTGGGAGGACAGCCTGCCTGGGATCAGGAACTAGAGTTCACAGTTGGCTTTAAGTGTTCCTTTAGCATAAAATGTGAGTAGAGCAGATCAAAGGGTTGAAGATAAGACATACTTTGCCTAAAATTTATCATTAATAGGGAAGCAAATTAAAATATGTAGAGTAATCCACATCATGTGAGCCACTCCATGTTTACAAAACTGAAACCTGATGGAAATATACATCAAAAAAACACCTATTAAAGAGAATATAGATAAATACCTGGCCACCAGGTAGAGCCACAAAGAGGAACAGGATACAGATTCCCAGGAAGGGGCAGGATGCCCTCATGCGATGAGAGATGGCAGCATTGGGAAGTCAAGCTAATGATAGGACTCCTGCCTAATCGGTATAGCTGGGAGGTAGACCCAGCCAGCAGTCAGTGCTAGAGGGCCTGCCATGAGCAGACAGGGTCCCAGGATGGCAAGAACTTGGGTCCAGAGGAGCAGAACAAGACCCAGGCAGGGGTAAAATGGAGTTCCATGCTAATTTTTACAGCACTCTTAAAATGCTTTACCAAGCTCTGTCCTTATACGATGATAAAGATGGACACATCTCTCCCACTAGACTAGGAACTCCTTGAAGGCAGATGCTATGTTTTAGCCATCTGTAAATACCCAGACCCTAACATTATAAACTGTAAATAAGCATTTAATGGAATATGGATAGATGAATGAAAAGAACTTATTTACGAGTTTGATGGAAATCCACTTACTATAGTTGGGTCACAAGAGCCCAGAATAGACTCCGCAGTCAGGTTGACTTGCTGCTGAATCATAAGAGCTACCAAACTAGAGTTCCTAGGATTCTACTAATCAAGGTCAGAACTGTCCCAAGGGCCCTTCAAGGCAAGATCCTCAGGTAGGGCTCCTAAGGGTCACAGCAATGGGACAGGAGGGATATAAAGGCAGGGAGTGAGCTAACTCAGTGTGTAGAATTTTATCGGTGCAAAGTCATTGCTGTTGACTGCAGACTAACTGGGCAAATTGGAGCATGTCCAGAGAAGTAAGGGAAGAGTGTGAGGGGACAGGAATCTATGCTGAAGGTAGAATTATGAAAAGTCTGGGACTCTATCACTGGAAGAGATCAGACTTATAACACCCAGTGCTCATCACATCACAAGGGTGTTATACGCAACTGATGAATCATTGAACAGTACATCTGAAACTAATGATGTACTATATGTGGGCTAATTGAATTAAATAAAAAAAAAGAAGAGATCAGACTTCATAGGGACAGGACAGGTCACTTAAAGCAGTTTTTGTGGTTTTTTTCTGTATAATATTCTAAGGCAAAACTGAAACCAATGAGCAAAGAATAGGCAGATGGACTTCATTTGCTAGTAGCATGGATAAGCCCATGGCGGGGAAACGATAGGAGTCACTCTTAACAGACTAGAATTGGTGAGATTAAAGTGTGGAACCACATGACCTCCATGGTCTTTTCTTATCACTTGTTCTGTGCCTCAGAAGTCTCTGATGTTTTGAGGAAACTCGTCACAAACTCAGGACAAAAGTCATGCTTAGGAATAACCAGAGAGAGAAATGGAGAAGAAGAATGAGAGAGGAAAAGAGAGAGAAAAGGAGGAATGTATATGGCACCCTGAGCTGGTGTGTCTTTGTGCAGCTTTTAACTAGATTAAATGTACATTAGTAATTCTCTCTTTCTGGACAGCTCAACCTTGTCAAGGCTTTGTGCTGCTTCAGTAAAGTAATGAGCTGGTGGTTGTCGTGTCCCTCATGCTGCTCTTTATCCCAAGGATCCTGAATATCAAATTTCATCCATGCAGTAGTTTTGCTTTCACTTTTGAAATATTAACTAATTTGCTTTAATGATTATACTCATTACCCCCTTACTTCTATGAAATAATGTCATACAAATTAATTAGTTCATCCTCCCATGACAAATATCACCACCACCCCCAATTTCAAAGCTAATTTTAATTGTCCAGAGTCATAGTGTGAGTCAGCAGCAGACCCAAAACATGAACTTGGAACTCTGACAGTCCAAAATGGATGCCCTGACCTTTAAATGTAAGGATGATTCCCCAGGCCCGCTGACAGCATGTGGTGACTTCATGACTTTTGTTTTCTTTAGCTAATGAAACTGTACGAATTACCATCACTCTCCAACCCAGCCATTCATCCATTCCTTTACCACTATGCTTAGTAAAAACAAGAGCAAAATAGGCTCAAGCCCTACCTTCCCAGAGCCCGTAAGCCTTTTCCTATGTGTGTGTATATATACATATATATATATATACATATATATATATATTTTTTTTTTTTTTTTAAACTGTGATCATAGGTTGAAAAGTGAATAAAAAGCAGACTTTTGAGGTGGGAAAAGATCTGGCATATAACTAGATACATATGACAAAAACGTCCAACTGGAATCATAAGGCATTGTGACAAGGATAAATGAGATGAAGATTCAAGACTGAGTTAGTTGCCCAGCACATTCTGAATCACTAAAAACGTGAGTGCCTTTAATCTGCATGGAATCTGAAATTCTTTTTTTTTTTATAATTATGTTCAGTTAGCCACTGTATAGTACATCATTAGTTTTTGATGTAAAGTTCAGTGATTCATTAGTTACTAAGCCTTAATTGACACAACTTTTTGGTTCAAACTGGTTTTGAGTTTTTGCTATGTGCCAAGCAATTTTTCATGTGTCGCTAAATCCCCAAATAACCCATGAGGGATATACGTTCAAGGAATGCCTAAGATTCTAAGAGGCAAGTACAAAATGGCGGAGGTAGGACTAGAACCCAGGGCTCTGGGGCTTCAGAGTCCTGTGATTTTTTTTAATTTTTTTTATTTCCTCAAGTTACTCCCCTTACAATAGGTGAACAACAATTACAGGGGGAGGGTTTATGTGGGAGGGTTACCTCTCATGAACTACTTGAGTAAAATGCTGCCTGGTTTTATCAGTTAGTCCTGTTAGTTCTGGAGGTCCAATGGGAGTGTGCTCAGGGTCTTAAAGACACTAGGGGAGTGTATCTGTGTGCCATCATCCCAGCAGCCAGGTTCTACCAAGGGCTGGAGAAGGGGATGACGAGGAGGATACGGACTTTTTACTGGTACATGGGAGACCAAAGTATCCAACGTCTTTACAGTAATCCACATTCAGAGGGCATATGTTGTATTTAACACCTTTTAGTTTTCTAAAACAGCATGAGCCTGTGGAAAGAGTAGAAAGAGTGGGAGTGGGTCAAGAGGAGCAGCATAAGCCAACAGTCAATGACCTGGTTTGAGTCAGGCTCTGATGCCAACCACCTGGGGGCTATTCCTTATCCCTGTGTTGCTGCTTAGGGAGGAGATTTCACCACACTAGGTCAGGTTACACAATGGTCTCAACTGCATGGGGATGAGCTGATGGCATCTTAAAATAAACTATGCAAAAAGTGCTATATAAACCCTAATGCAGTATTTTTCTCTTTTCATATTTTAAGACTGCCTGTGAAAACTAAGGCTCATTAAGATGTCTGCTTAGGAAGGTCACTTATATATTCCAGATCTAGGCATATGCTATACTCTGTGTTGCAGCCCACCCATCCACTTCCAAATATGCAAAGCTCATAACTAAGAATACGACTTAGTTATCAGTATTTTCCATCTGACTGCATAATTATAAGAATTGATTAGAAAGTCTCTTTTTAGCTCATTCATATCTCCAGGGTAGATGCAGAATTAGGCAGCTATAATTGCAGAGGCTGGAGAAACTGTGAGCTTTGAATCGGTGTATATAAAACAAAAAGAAAAAAAAAAAAAAACTAAAAGTTGTCCAGTTAAATTAGTGTGAGTTTTTATTCACAAATTTCTGATTCTCTATTATAGCTCTGGGGGCTCATAAACAAATTTTCAGGTAGTCTATTTTTTCCCTTTCTCTCCATACATGTATTAGTGCATTTTGATATAAGGGTAAATTCCCACAAATCAATATTAATCTCCTAATATATATTTATTCCTAATGCAGTAACTGGCTGGAACATTAGAAGATTATTTTTGAGTCATACAGTGCAATCAAGTTAATACGCAAAGACCTAAATCCTAACAAATGAAATCTTAACATCTAGAAACTTCTCTGGAGATGCAACTATAAGAATGAAATGTGGCCCAAGAAGCATAGAGTCCAAAGAATATGGCAGAATTTGACCCTATTTTATTCTTGCTCACCCTTTGTAGATTAAAATATTATTTTTCACTTGAAATAAACAAATACATGTATCTTTGTTATTTCTCCCCATCCCCCAAAAGATAAGAGCAAAATAAAGTTATCTTTAGTTTGCAGCTGCTACAGGAACCATCAAGAGATAGCCCTGGAAAATAATGTAGCCACACAAAAAGCTTTGAAGCCCAAAAAGATGTTCTTTCTTTGCTAGGGGTGGGGCAATAGCACTAAGTAAACAAGGACAAACAGTAAAGCCCATGATTCCTACTGACACTCTCTGTATCTATCCACATCACAAGATGCTTTGAAATATAAATCCCATTTTTCAGGTCACCTTGCTCACAAAGAAATCATTATTTAGCAAATACATAGGAGTATTTACTCCGAACTAGCAAGGTGTGTTTTAATAGCAATATGAACATAGAGAAAGCACACACATCTGTTTGGGTAAGTCAGGGAAGGTTTCTTGAAGGAAGTAGTACTTCATTTGAGCTGCACCATCAAGTTAATGAATGTGGATGCATATTCCAAACAAAGGGGACAATACAAGAAAAGTCTTGAAGATACACAAGTACATGGAAGACTAAGTCATGGTTAAAAAACTCCAATTTAGCTGGAACTTAGCAGGGATGGGTAGGAGATGGGTCTGGAAAAATATATGGGGACAGATTGTAAAAACTCATATTGGAATCTAAGGAATTTGAACTTTAACTTGAAAGCTGTGGAGAACTATCTGGAGGAGAGTAAAATGATCAAAACAGCAGGAGTTCTACTTTGTTGGTTTTATAGATTTTGTTGAAGTATGACATAAATAGAATATAGAAGTAGTGTATAGCTTAGTGTATAACTTAATGAATCTCACAAACTCAACACAGCCATGTAACACAGTATCAGTAACCACTAACCATCTAACCAAGGACCAGGTCAAGAAACATTACCAGCTCCCCAGAAGACTCTTCATGCTCCCTTCCTGTCATTGATGGCCCTCTGACCCTGCCACTAAAGGTAACCATTATCCTGACTTCCAATGCTATTGATTAGTTTTGTCTGGTTTTGAACTTCATATGAATGGAACACCATGCTATGTGTACTTTTGTGAGTATGTGTATTCAATATTGTTGAGTATAGTAGAAGTGGATTTGTTGGGTCAAAGGTAAGCTGATGTTCAACTTCAGTGCATATGCTAAACATTCCTGTAGGACCTGTTCCAATCCACATCCCCACCAGCAGATTATGAAGTTTCAGTTACTCCACATCCTTGCCAACCTTGGTATTGTCTCCTTTATTTTAGCCCTTATCCAGGTATATGGTGTTTTAAGTCAGGTTTCAGAGAGTTGACAGGCCATGCAATTCATAGCACCATTTCTCACAGCAGGGTCTGTGGGGTATTAGGAAAGTAGTATGCCCTTGGGTTATACCCTGGGCTCTCAATCCAGAGAGAAGCAGCCCCCACCCCCATCCATTTAGCACTAACCCCTCCCTGTACCTTGAAAGCAAGTCCTGCTGAGGCAGCTCTCTTTACCACCCACATAACCACAATCCCGAGCAGATCTCTGAGACTAAGTGTCCTGCATGGTGGGCTTCTTTGGAAGGTCTCAGAACCTGGTGGGTTGGAATTGGAATTGTGAAGAAAGTTTATAAAAGAGGTCTTTCCTCACCAGACCATCTTACTGAACTAGAGGATGTTCCTTTCTTGATGCAAGAAAGCTCCCCCTCTTCCTCCCTGCCTTTTGTTGTTGTTGTTGTTGTTGTTAACTTCCTCTTTCAAATCTCAGCTCAACAGTGTTTTTAACCTCCCTTATGATTCCTAAGTAATTTGGATTCTGAAATCTGCACCTTAAATTCCCTAAGTGAAGCATTCCCTTTCTCAGACCTACTATTTCTCCTTAGGGCTGCATTTCTTAGCTCTACTAATAGAGTCATTGAGACCACTGGTCATGAATTCAGAAACTTGAGGGCCTCTTTGATTTCGGCTCCTGCCCCCACCCCACCCCCACATATTCTGTCAAAGTCCTATCACTTCCACCTCTCACACCACCCTACATTTTACTTTCCCACTTCTTCCATCTTGGCTCAGGTCCCCCTGGAATCTTACTAGTCCCCAGCCTGGACTGCTCACCTCCAGTGTTGCCATTCTGATGTGTCCCACACTGCACTGAAAAATCAACCTTACTCAAGCATAAATATATATACATATAATAATATACGTATGGCTCTTATTTCCAAATTCTTATATTTTTAAATGTCCAAGGTGGTCCAATGTCTCCAGAATAAAACCGCAAACTTTTTAGATGGGCACTCGAAGCCTTCTGAGTAAATTCCCCAACTCATCCTTCAAACATTCTTCCACTCCTCCTCATCAGTACTTTATAGTCTGGTCCAGTAGATCTCAAATTGTACTTTTGGGAACCCCAGTGTTGATGGAAATGCTACAGAATCCATGTCAGGGACTAATGGTAGGGAAGGAGATGCTGAACAGGTAAGCCTCTGCCCCTAATTTTATTTATTTTATTTAAATTTATAGTAAATATTTATATATTAAATGTATAAATTTACTATATTTTGATTCTTTTATACCAAAGTTCCACAGTTTAAAAGCAGTAGTGGGTTTTAAGCCCTCTGTTCCCATTTAACTGAAAGCTTTTCTGAGCTCTGAACATTTGATCCCATGTCCCTGTCTTTTGCTACTATGTTCTCCAATGTGCTGAACTATCCCTTCATTCTTCCCACCCATTTCCACATTTTCAGATGCAGCATCTCTTTTGAAATTACTTTAGTGTTTGGTGTTGGTTGTGATCTCTCCTCTTTCATTCATGATTTTATTTATGTGGGTCCTTTCTCTTTTTGATAAGTCTTGCTAAGGGTTTATGATCTTAGTAATTCTTTCAAAGAACCAGTTCCTAGTTTTGTTGATCTGTTCTGTTGTTGTTGTTGTTGTTGTTAATTTCTAGATCATTGATTTCTGCTCTAATCTTTATTATTTCTTTTCTCCTGCTGGCTTTAGGCTCTACTTGCTGTTCTTTTTCCAGCACCTTTAGGTGTAAGGTTAGGTTGTATATTTGACACTTTTCTTGCTTCTTGAGAAAGGCCTGTAGTGCTATATACTTCCCTCTTAGGACCGCCTTTTGCTGCATCCCAAAGGTTCTGAACCATCGTGTTTTCATTTTCATTTGTTTCCATATATTTTTCTAACTCTTCTTTAATTTCCTGGTTAACCCATTCATTCTTTTTAGTAGGATGTTCTTTAACCTCCATGTATTTGTGGTCCTTCCAAATTTTTTCTTGTGATTGAGCTCAAGTTTAAAGCATTGTGGTCTGAAAATATGCGTGGTATAATCTCAATCTTTTTATACTGGTTGAGACCTGATTTGTGACCCATTATGTGATCTATTCTGAAGAATGTTCCATGTGCACTTGAGACGAATGTGTGTTCTGTTGCTTTAGGATGAAATGCTTTGAATATAACTGTTAAGTCCATCTGGTCCAGTGTGTCATTCAAAGTCCTTATTTCCGTGTTGATCTTCTGCTTAGATGATCCGTCCATTGCTGTGAGAGGGGTGTTAAAGCAACAATGTGGATGGAACTAGAATGTATTATGCTAAACAAAGTCAGTCAAAGAAAGACAAATACCACATGATTTCACTCATATGTGGAATTTAAGAAACAAAATAGATGAACATAGGGGAAGGGAAGGAAATATAAAGAAGACAAAAACAGAGAGGAAGACAAGGGAGACAAACCATAAGGCTCTTAACTATAGGAAACAAACTGAGCGTTGCTGGAGAGGATCTCATGGGGGGATGGGGTAACTGGGTGATGGACATTAAGGAGGGCACTTGATGTAATGAGCATTGAGTGTTATATGCAAATGATGATTCACTAAATTCTACCTCTGAAACTGAAAAAAAAAAAAAAAGACATATCCCGTCACTAATCTCAGAGCCCCTCTCTGACTCCACCCTGATGGAAAGATCTGCATGTTGGCAGGGCCTTTTTACTAGCAGGCTTCCATTGTGTTGCACATGTGGATCAGGGGCAGGCAGGTCGGAAAACTCTCAAAGTGACAAAAATAAATTAATTAATTAAAAAAGAAGGACTTCTTTGAGGACCTCTGCTTCTCATTTAGCCTTCTCTATCTCATTAGAGGGAAATGCTTATGCTTGCCAAGAAGCAAATCAAGAAACTACAGTGAGAAGACTCACTTGTGTAGCCATTTAAGAGAGAGATTTCCAAGCAATCTCCTTGATTTTCATCCCTCACCCTGCTTCAGCTCCTTATACCCCCCATCACCCCTTTGGGGAAGCCCTCCCTTAAAAAGTGATTCTTGCCTCCATTATACTTTCCCTGTGGGTGCTCTTAACTCTGGCTCCCTCTGCTCATTTACCCAGCAATCTTTCTCACCTACTTTTCATCTTCCAGAAATTTACCAAACCCTTCCTCTCAGTGTCTTGAACTCACATTTAACTGAATTCATATTTGTGGTGGAATAAGTTCAAAGATCTAGGCATTGTTTTGGATTAGAGAAGATATTTGAAGTCCCAATTGGCCAAAAGTTAAGGAAGTTCAACAAGATGAAAAGGATTGAGCAGGAAACTCAATGAAGGGCTAAGAGGAAATGAGCCCAATATAAAGTGCTGGACAAAACTAAAGACAAAGCAAGTAAAAGGCCTCAAATCCAGGTGTTCTGGTGGCTGAAACAGTAGCATGAAATGGGAAAGACAAAGATCTGACTGTGGTGCTAAAATAGAGGCAGCCTAGGCTCACTCTTTCTTATGGTTTTTCTGAAGATGAGCAGTCCTTATGAACACATGTTAAAAGGAATGTCAGAGCCTTCACCTGTGGTGTGACCCCAAAGGTGGTAGCAGGAGGAAGCTCTACAAGTCTCACACTACTTAAATGAGAAAAAAAAAATGTTTCCCATAGAGGCAGCATATGAGGTCACGACTTTACTTCACTCAGAAGGATTATGTTCAGATTTTATTGATACTCTTTATACAACCACAAAAACAATAAGAAAGGCAAAGGTATTTTTAACATGCAGCTAAAGTTTTGTCCATACACCCAAGCCAGTATTCTACTGATAGATCAAACAAAGTCAGGGTGTGGGGTGGGGAATGGTCATTTCATTCAGCAAGCAGGCACTGATCAATTTAGTGACCCATTAAGAAATAGTCAATAGGCAATTCAGTGTAAAAAAAAAAAAAAGGTTGAAATTATGTACATATGTGTACATGTATGTACTCAACCAAAAGTAGCAGATATCCATTAAAAAAAATGAGTCTTTGGTTATCGCCCAGAATGCACTTAGATGCTCTTGCTCTATGACTTTTTTCCTAAAGGTTTTATTTATTTATTTGAGAGGCGGGGAGAGAGCATGAGCCGGGAGGGAGGGGAGGCAGACTCCCCACTGAGCAGGGAGCCCAACACGGGCCTTGATCCCAGGACCCTGGGATCATAACCTGAGCCGAAGGCAGACGCTTAATGACTGAGCCACCCAGGCACCCCAAGCTCTATGACTTCTAATGGCCCTTGGCCTTAAAAATAATTGAGCAAAGATTTATTTCCATGTCTACTTTTAGGAACAATAATGAAAACAACACAGTCTGAAAAAGATAAAGCACTCTGTGTACCATGTGCTTGTCCCACTGGGGGTAGAAAGACACAGAAGCTCAGAAATGAATCATCACCTCCAGAACCAAAGCGCCTGCAGCCTTTGGGTCTAACTTCATTTCTGTGGGAATGAGGCAATTCAGCCATGCACAGAAATTAAAGTGTACGGGGGGGGAATGTGCTAAACAAAATATGAATTGTAATGAAATCTAAAATGCCAGTGGTTCTATTATTATGTGCTTTATGTGATCATGAGGCAAAACAGCTTGGGTAATGAGAGGTCATGATGGCTAAAAATCGGAGCACTAATGGCTCTAACCCACTGGTGAGAGGCAGTGATCTCAATAAAATGCAACACTAATGGAAACAGCCCCTTTGGGAAAAGGCTGACATCTGTATTATAGGAAAATGGAGAGAAATAGAGAAGCATTCTCAATCCACCTAAAAATCTATTGTTTCAACAAATAATATCTTTTTAAAATCAGTTGGGAAATTTCTCCTGCAAGTGCTTGCTTGTAATGCTTCTTCTACCTAGACTCCAATCTTCTCACTTTCCCTTGAGTGGGTGAATCAGCCAGCCGTTATCTGTACTGTTTTAAGGAACATTCTTGGATTTGGAGACTATGATCAACATGGCCATGATCTGAGAGGCCTGTAGTTAAGCAAAGGGCAAGGGGACTGCCAAGACAGAAAAGACGGCTCACCAAGTGGGACCAAGTATTACTTGAAGCTTAAAAATATTCAATCAGCCCCTAAGCCTCCCACCATCTCCAAAACAAAGTCAGGAAGGACCCTCCCTGCTTCTCTACAGCCTCTGCTGGAAGGTAACCTTTCCTTCAAAACTGCCTTTAAGGGTTTGTTTGGGGGCTGGTTTTTACCTGGTTTTGATTTTAAAAAAAAAAAAAGTGATAAATCCTTATGATTTGAAAATATCATTCAAACTTACTTCACAACACTCCATTTTCCCTAGAGATAAATTGGATGTGTTTTCAAATTCTCATGAGGAATGAATGATTAAGAAATGAGCTTAATGCTTGCCTCCCTTCATGATTCCAGAAGACAGAATCCGAGGGGATGGAAGGATCCATTCTCACTTTTTTTTCCTAAAGAAACTTTCTATTTTCTTTAAGATTTTTTTATTTTTAAGCAATCTCTATATCCAACTTGGGGCTCAAACTTACACCTCCAAGATCAGGAGTCGCATGCTCTACTGACTGAGCCAGCCAGGCATCCTGTTTTCTTCTTCTCTCTTCTCTATGCACCTATATGTGTATTTTACCATCTTTTAAAATTTCCTATTCCCCCTTTGCTTTTCAATTTACCATAATATGAAATTAAAACTACGTATTTCAGCAATTTCAATATATGATGAGGTTTTATATTCAATTTGTAATCTTTCTCCTGTATGGAGAACATTAAAGTGAGAGTTACAAGGGATGATTTTCTTAAAAGTTTGGACTTTTGTAAGCCCTCAGTGTCCTCTGCACGACATAGCTTCCCTTCCCTACTATCATACTGTCCTAGCAACATGCCCACCATTATTCAGGACCTAGCTCAAATTACAAATCTGAAAAATGTCTCTAATTCTTCAAGTCAAAATTAATCTTTTCTTCTCAAAATTTGCATAGCACTCCAGACTTATATTTTTTATTCCCTCTTTCATTCAATCAGTCATCTATTTGCTCACTGTCACGGACTGAATTGTGTCCCATGCCACCTCTTCAAATTCTATGTAGAGGCCTTAACTCTCAGTGTGACTATATTTGGAGATAGGGTCTTTAAGGAGGTAATTAAGGTCATGAAGTATAGGATTAGCATAAGTTTGAATTAGGTAAATTTGAATGATATTTTCACATGAGAATTTCACATCAAGAGAAATTTCATTTATCATTTTAATATTCAAATGGTTATTACTAAATTGGATGAAGAGGCAGAGAGAAGTAAGAGAAAGAGGAGATGAAGAGATGAAGGGATTCCTAAAGAAAAGACAAAAAAGACTCATCAAGTAATAAATCATAAGGATAGGACCCTAATCCAATAGGACTGGTGTCCTCGTAAGAAGAAGAGGAGACACCAGAGGTGTATGCACACAGAGAAAGGGCCATGTGAGCACATAGCAAGAAGGGGTGTATTGGCAAGCCAAGGAGAGAGGCTTCCAGAGAAACCAAACCTGCTGGCACTTTGATCTTGGACTTGTAGCCTCCATAACTATGGAGAAAATAAATTGTGTTGTCTAAGCCATCTGGTATGTGGCATCTTGGGCGCCTGGGTAGCTCAGTTGGTTAAGCGACTGCCTTCGGCTCAGGTCATGATCCTGGAGTCCTGGGATCGAGTCCCACATCGGGCTCCCTGCTCGGCGGGGAGTCTTCTTCTCCCTCTGATCCTCCCTCCTCTCGTGCTCTCTCTCTCATTCTCTCTCTCTCTCAAATAAATAAATAAAATCTTTAAAAAAATAGTATGTGGCATCTTGTTATGGCAATCCTAGTTGACTAATAACACTCACCAAACTTGTACTGCAAGCTTACTATACTGTGGGCATCTTGATCATGGTCCCTCCATAGCACAGCCTGCTCTGCCTCCATTATATGATGCACAAGGCTTCTCTCCTCCACCCATAGGGAAGCTCTTTGTGGACAGATCCAGCTCAGAGCTGAGCACAGGCCTTTGGCAGACGAGAGTCGTACTCATCTGCTGAACTAAAATCAAACTCTGTTCAAGCTACGCCTTCACCCTGGGGAAGGGGAAGGCATTTGCAGCTTGACAGATGGCATTCCCTCTTCTCAGGACATGTTACAGCTCCTTCTCTGAGCAGTGATGCTGCACCCTTTTCTCTCTAATTTTCTGCCTGCACCCTCCTGACACCTGAACTAAGCAGCTTCCCATCTCAGAGAGTACAGTTCATGATGAGGCTTTGGGCCATGGCCACCACAACTGGATGACCCCACCGCCCAGACCAGCATCTGCCTAAGACAGGCAACCGTGTCGGATACCTACTCCTTTCCTCTCATGCGCACCCTGATTTTCTTTGCACTAACAATTCATTTTGTTTTCACATTTAAAAAGAACAAATGAGATGTATAAAACTCCCCTCTCTCTCCACTCCTTTGGCTTTTTTACAGTTGACTGCAAAAGACTGTCCAGGTTCAGGAAAATTGATTTTTGCCATTTAAATAATCTCATCTTCACAAACCTTTTAACACCCAAACAAAAACCATTTAAGGCACAGCAAGATAATTAATATAGAAAATAGGCTCTGCAGGGCATCTGTTTACCTGCCTGCCCACATTTTCCATTTGGAGGAAGTATCTGGTTTATAGTTTATGGAAAGGTTTACCTCACCAAACATGGCTTCTATTTTAATAGGTCTTTCCTTTCACATATTTTACAAATTGATTAACTTAACTGGCCAAATACTAATTAAAAATGCATTAGGAGATGGTTTGTATTCAACAGCTTCGTGTTGATGTTTTTGAAGCCCGTTGAGTCAGAAAGTCAATGCCATGGAGTCTACTTCTCTGCCATAGCCTCAGACACTGTACAGACTCACTGGTGGGGATGGGAACCACACTGGGAGGAGAGCTGCCAGGAGAAGGAGAGAAGTCATTATCTAAAGGCCAAATGCCACTATCAGCATTGCAAGCAAATTCAAGGTGTGTACAAGCATAGCAATATCCCGTCCCCTATTATTCACTTTGACTTCTGTGAATTGAGAGCATGCAATGGAACTGGAGGAAGACTGATAACCCTGCCTCATGAAAACTTCCTGCCTCCCACAATCCTGAAAACACTGCTCATTCTCAACCTCTCTCTCACTGCGAAAACCCTTTCTCCTCCTGAGAGCCGGTTCCAATCATATCTGTCCCTAAGGTAGGATTTCTTACTCTGAAATTCACAAAGAGGCTTCTGGAAATCTGTGAACTTCCTGAACTGGAAACGTATGTGCATGTTTCTGGAGAGAGGATGCATAGCTTTCAACAGATCTTTAAAGATGTTCTTGATCCCCAAAATATCAGCAACAAGTATTATCTTTTCATCCCACTGGATGCCATTCTCCCTGGTAACTATGCTCCAGATACACTGGCTTTCTTGCCTTTCTGCAGCTGGGCAGTGCCTTCTCCACCTCAAGTCTCTGCACATACTATGTTCTCTACCTAGAGTACTTCCCACCTCCACTGCCTAATTCTCTTACTCATCCTTTGGGTGTTTGATTCAGCATCACTCTAACTACCCACTCCTCCAGACAACTCCCCCTAATAATTTCCTTTCAAAGCACTCATCACCATTTATAATTAATATCATGCAATTATGGACTTTTATCTCACATTAGACTGTAAGCTCCATAAGGATACAAACCATGTCTGTCTTCATTGTTTTGTCAGAATCTGAAACATTGTATACAAGTTATTATATTTGCTGTGTGAATGGAAAGTGGATGAATAATAAGTGAATTCATGAGTATCCCAAACACTACTTTCCTTGAAGCCTCCTACAGCTAAACTGGCTTATATAGTCCTCTTAATTTTTTGAAATTCCTAATTCTCAAGCACATACAGAGCACCACCACTCATTTGGGCACTGTTTCTTATTACCTGGCTATTTCACTTAAGTAATTCTTGTGTGCTTAACTGACCAAAGAGCTCTTTGGCACAGGGATGGCTCCCATCTCACTTGGTTCATTCTTGAGTAAATATTATAAAATAATCAGTGCCATCTAATACCCCATAGCACATTAGCCAACTTTAGCTCAGTCTGTTCCACACTAACTTACAATAATTG
Organism: Phoca vitulina; assembly: GCF_004348235.1. Classification (NCBI taxonomy): domain Eukaryota; kingdom Metazoa; phylum Chordata; class Mammalia; order Carnivora; family Phocidae; genus Phoca; species Phoca vitulina. The sequence goes on along the minus strand of NW_022589711.1, from coordinate 63,911,681 downwards.
ATAAGGTATTAAGTATGTGGCCTGCCTCCCAGATTAATCATCAGCTCCATAAGAGCCTAGATTTTTCCTTCTCCCCCAGAACAAATAGGGTGGTGCTGGATGCTCGGCAGATTCAGTCAGCTTTATGGCTGACCATAACATGCAGCCCAGGGTTACGCAGCATAGCTCAGTCTCCCTTGAGACTTGAAAAAAAAAAAAAATGTGTAAATGGGAAAAATGTTAAGACTACTCTGAGTTTTCTTATCTCCTTTGCTTTCCGTAAGTTGTAAATTCCCCGCTGTAGAGGGCTGAAAACATCAAACTTACCACCCCAGGCACCCTGAGGGGGCATCCATTAGGGCTCCTGCTGTATTTTGATGAGTCACTTTATACCACTCCATCCTGATGTCCCAGAAATATTTTCTTCTCAGTTAGAAACCTGCAATATTAACTACAAGATTGGTCCATATCTGTTTCATTTACTTCCCAACTGCTGTTCACCTTCAGCACAAGTCCATATGCTTAATCAGGCATTAACCTGACTGATGGGTAAGTTTTGGACAGGTTAGGAAGAGGAGGATCGAGATGGATGACTGTGTCTGGATGCCCAGAAGCTCAGGCAATGGGCATATTTCATTACTCAATCAACAAAGACCTGAAGGTAGCATTTGTCCTATATCATTATTTATGATCAAGAATGCAGGAACAAAACGCATGGAGCTTATGAACCAGAAGAGATCCTGTTTAATATCCTGGAAAGAAGCAATATTATAGCAACTATAAAACTGGTATTGTTCTTGTGCCTTAGGAGGCACCATGCTTTCATGGCAATGGTACAACTCCTTTGGGGAGGTCATGAAATTAAGCTGTGTATCTTTATACTGAGGTGAGCCACAGCTGTATCTAGAAGAGCAAATAACAGCACATATCAAAAATCTCCAGGTAGAACAGTGTGTGTTGTCACAAAGCTACCCTAGTGTAAATGCCTTGTATGAGTCTGCTAGTGCTACCATAACAAAATACCACAGACTGGGTGATCGAACAAAAGAAATGTATTTTCTTACAGGTCTGGAGAAACTATGGCTAGAAGTCCAAGACCAAGGTGTCAGCAGATTTGGTTTGGTGAGGCCTCTCTTCTAGGGCTGCAGATGGCTACCTTCCTCACATGGTCACCCCTCAGTCTGTGTGTTGTCGGTGTTCTAGTCTCTTCTTCTTTAAGGACACCATTCACATTGGATTAGGGCCCACCCATATGACCTCATTTCACTTTAATTACCTTTTTTAAAGGTCTCATATCCAAATAGTCACATTCTGAGGCCCTGGGGGTTCAAACTTCAACAAATGAATTTGGGAGATACAGAGTTCCGCCCAAAACACCCCTGTTTCTGGACTAACACTATCTCCTCCTAACCAGTCTTTCCACATTCCAGTACTTTTTCCATCTGAATCTTGCCATGGTGAAAAGGCCTTCTTTTTTTTTTTTTTTTTTTTTTAGGATAGAGCAATCCTTTATTTTTAGACACTTTCACAAAGAGGTTTTCAGTAAATGAACTTTCCAGTGGAGAAGAGAGAACATGAAAATCAGCCTCCAGCCATCAGCAGCAGCTCTGCTCAGGGCCTAGGATCCTCCTTGCCCAAGTGGTGAGGTGGAGGTGTGTACTTCCCTTCCTTTATTAGTTTATCTCGCTGCCTCCTGATGTCACTCAGACATTTCATCGTTTTCCGCCGAAGCAGACATTCTACGAAATCATCAAATTCTATCTTGCACTCTTTCTCTGCACGGGTACCACCGATTCCATGTGCACATTCTATCCATTCTTTTTCAAAAGCATGGCATCGACCTGGAATCTTGTGAGGCTGCTCAGCACTTTGGATTGTCATCCAATGTTCTAAGTTAAGGCCCAGCCTTTTCTGAACATCAAAGAAAGTCATGGCGTCGCGCTGCGGTGCCCGTGTACCCTTGCTGGCCGCCGCTACTGGATGATCCATGAAAAGGCCTTCTTAAACACAGTTCTGACCCTGGGCATCCTCTTGCTTAAAAATGAATTCCCAATTGCCTGTAGATTATAGAATGAAGTCCATGTTCTAGCTGGCCACACAAAGCTCTTTCCAGTTCCAGGATTACGTGTCTCTCCCATTTCCCAACTAATCGAACCCCTCCCTCTGTATAAGTTTCTCACTTTACAGACTGTAAGCCTTTGAGCGCAAGTTTCCTTCTGCCTGGAGGCATGCCCCACCTCCACTTCCATCCCAGAGGCATCTACCTCCACCATCCCCCACCCCCCACCACTCTCCTGGGCCACTGCCATCAGTTCTTTCTAAATCGGAATCCTCTTCATTTTTAGGAGAATTCCCAAATCCTTCTTCCTCTAGTAAATATGCCCAATATCTCTAACAGAAAGCATCTCTCCTTCTTCCAAACTCCTATTCTAATCAAACTTAAGGCAACAATATCATGTAGAAAGAAATATGTTCTCTTTGGAGAGAGGATCTATATGAGTTTCCTGAGGCTACTATAACAAATTACTACAAACATGATAACATAAGCAACATAAATTCATTCTGTCACAGTCCTGGAAATCAGAAGCTTAAAATCAAGGTGTTGGCAGGGCCACACTCCCTCTCGAGGCTCCAGGGTAGAATTTACTTTTTTCCTCTTTTAACATCTGGTAGCTGTCACCATTCCTTGACTTGCAGCCACATCACGCCAATCCCTGCCTCCTCTGTGCTCACACTGTCTCCTCTCCTCTCTGAGTCAAGTCCTCCTCTGCCTTTCTCACATCAAGACACGTACTGGATTGAGGGCCCACCTGAATAACCTGGGATTATTTCCTCATCTTCAGATTCTTACTTTATTTGGAAAAAGGGTTTTTGCAACTACGATTAACATCACAATCACAGGTTTGGGGAGTTAGGACACAGACATTTCTTTTGGCGGGGGGAGGGGCACCATTCAACCTCCTACAGAATTCTCAAGTCTGAGCTCTCTCTATATCCCCGCAGCATCTTACATAGTGGGTGTGCGACAAAACTGTGGAAGGGATGAATAACCAGAAATGTTCATTCAACCCTAACCATTCACAAACTATTCACTGAATGAACAGACCGGTAGTCTGAAATAACACAGTCAGTGGATGCTTCGGTGTTGCCAAGATAAAGCTCTTAAGCATTGCTGGTGCAAAAAGGCAAAGATAACAATTGGTGGATTTCTGGTATAAACCTCTAAGCCAGATAAATTAAGAGTTGGTACTTTTCACATCCTTTTAAATTCTTTATTTAGACACTTTTTGCTTTTCAATCGAAGAGAATTTTTTGTATGTTTCCATGCAGGTTCTTCTCTCAGGTTTAGTGTTCTAAATCCTGCAGTGTCAGGGGGGCTGGAGCGCCTCATGGCATTATTCTAATACAAAATAAAATAAAATGGACTCCTATTAAGTTTTAATTCTATAGCTTTGTGAAAATCTCTGTAAAGCAACATATCTGTATATTTCTGATAGTAAAGTGTAGATCATTAATTATTTAATGTATCACTGGGAAATGGGCAAAATGGCTAAAGGAGAGTGGGAGGAATAGTCTCCAGTTATGGAATGAGTAAGTCATAGGGATGAAAGATATAGCACAGGGAATACAGTCAGTGATATTGTAATAGCATTGTGTAGTGACAGACGGGAGCTACACTTGCAGTGAGCATAGCATAATCTATAGAGATGTTCAATCACTATGTTGTTCACCTGAAATTATGTAACATTGTGTGTCAACTATACTCCAATAAAAAAATAAAATTTTAGGGGCGCCTGGGTGGCTCAGTCGGTTATGTGACTGCCTTCAGCTTGGGTCATGGTCCCAGGGTCCTGAGATTGAGCCCCGCAATGGGCTCCCTGCTCCACGGGAAGCCTGCTTCTCCCTCTCCCACTCCCCCTGCTTGTGTTCCTGCTCCGTCTCCCTCTGCTCCTCCCCCTGCTTGTGTGCTCTCTCTCTCTTTCTCAAATAAATAAAATCTTTAAAAAATAAAATAAAATAAAAATTCAAGTTTAAAAATAAAAAGGAATAAAATATGGCATCATGTGGCATGCAATCATTTATTTTGTAAGCAGAGATTGTAAACAGCATATACTGCAGCATATAGTAGATATTTTTTAAATACTTTTTTCAAATACCTACTTTTATTCTCTCATAGGTACACTTTTGCAAATAGGAAAGGCCTGTTTAAAATAATACCTTAAGAGTGGTCAGCACTTTCTACTCCAAATTGTATTCCCGTGCTGCATTATCTCATTAAACCACATAATAACTCTGAAAGGAAGGTAAAACCCACTTTATTCAAATATCTAATCACTGACAAGGTTCTTTTCAGAATGTGTTCTTGTAATGATCAATAAAATCCCTTTCACAGAGAACAAATATTCATCAGGACCAATAAAGATAAAGAGCACTTTTTTTTTCCTACAGAGCTTGTTAAAATCCAAGGTCTCTCCATTCTGCCCCAAGATAAAAAGACATGTGACCTAGAAAAAAGCCATGGAAAAGACCCATCTTTGAAATAATTGAACAATGACTTTTAGAGTTGGAAAGTCTTAGAAACCCTGCAGGGGTTGGACTTTGTTGAGTCTCAAAGGGGTTAAGTGGGACTTTTCCAAAGTCACAGGTTTCCTGGAAAGTCAGAACGAGGACCCCAGTCTCCTGACTTCCCAGTTCTCTGAGGACATGATGACAGTCAAGGATGCTGAGGGACACTGCCAATATGTACAGAGCAACCCAGGTGGCGGGATCCTCTAGCCGTTGTGTTTTACGTGTGCTCAGGAAGAAGCAAGCCCCAGTGATGGGCTCGAGGCAGCAGTAACAACAGCCAGCAAAGCCATTTACGAGTACCTCTTCTCAGCTCTGTGCTCGCTGCTGTCATATTGGTAGTTGGAGTGGCCAGGCTGGAGAATCTACACCATGGACACCAATAAATGCTACAGATTAGGCCTTTCAAGGACACGGAGTTGGGGGGGGGGGGCGCGGCATGGCGGCAGGTAAGGATAGGCAGTTGTTAAACATTCACCAGTATGCCACTGGTAAAACCCTTCCCCTCCCTCCTCAGTAAGAACAATGTTCACCTTTGATTTCCCAGACACACCAGAAAGAAACAGACCTAAAATATTATTTTTCATTCTTTATGACTTGAATATGAAATAAAATAACATGGTCATATGCGCACCATGTGCCAGACACTATTACACTCAGGACCTTACTCTTCACATGCCTTACTACTCTTTAAGTCTGCATAACAGCCCTTTAAGGTAGGTATGTTTGCTATCCCATTTTACAAGTAAAGAATCTAAAGCCCAGAGTGGATACATAATTTATCCATTTTTGCTGTTAATAAGTGGAAGAACCAGAACTGAAAACCAGATCCTGCTCCAAAGCCTCTGTTCTATCCCCAGTATCATGCTGCCTCTGAACCTAGCCCTGTAATCATTAGCTCCCAGAGTGTCTAGTAATACCAGATGTTGTGCTAGGCCATGCAGAAACATACATAATCATTTTGCAGAGTGTGTGTTATTCCCATCTTGCATGGTGCTGATCCCTAAACTGATGATCAGTAAGATTAAGTGATTTGCTCTCAGTCAGAAAGCTAGGAAGTGGTGGGATGGGATACCCACCAGGTCTGCCCATCCCACACTCATCTCTTCCCAAGCTGCCTTACGCAGCCCTGTAAATGGACAGCAACAAAATGGGATGATACTTGGTGAATGGGACTAAGATGCCAGAGTTGTCACCTCTCCCAAAGTGTCACCTTTTGGTTATTGTTTTCCATGTCACAGGCCGTTTTGATGGATTTTAGACGCCTACAAGACTGAGGAAGTTAATAACACATGTAATCCAGAGCTGTTGAAATAAAAGAGCTGAACAGATTGACCATTGACCATGACATTTACAACCCAAGGCTCCTAAAAACCATCACTGTCATTGATAGACCTTTATTTTCACCTGGAATTATCATAAAAGAAAACTTTTCCTCTTACTTAGAGGAAACCCTCAGCTACTAGACCAAGAATGAGAATGATTTTTAAATTCTCAGGCTCCCAAATGGCTTTTGAGGTCTGAGTTGCATAACCCAATGGAGCAAATACTTCAAACAAGAAGGGAGAAATAAACTTTTTTCTTGTTACCTGTCAACATTTCCTTCTTTACTCCAAACTTTTTGTTGTTGACAATATTTTTAAAGTAAAATGAAAGCCCCAAACCCACACAAACCATACTAAGGAATGCCAAAAAATGTTTGCGATTGGTTTAAAAAAAATCATGATAAACCATGAAAACTGATATGACTGGCTAGAATGCAAACAAGGCCCTACCACTTTTCAAACTCAATATAAGGCATTAGGTATCCAGTGGAACTCAAATCCACCTCTTTAAACTATCTGAAGCCCCTGCACAATCTGCATGCCTATAGGAGATAAAGCCAACATCTACAAAACTATCACAGGATAAATACACACAAGGATAATCCTGACTGTAAATGACGTGGTAGAAAGTATCAGTGAGTGCAGTAAGTTTGGGCTGGAGTAGACTGGAAATGTTGAGAGAAAAGAAGCAGAGGTTAAGAGTGGGCAAGAAAAGACCCGACTAGGTCTTTCACGATGATTGTCCATTTCATAAATAATGAAGAAGCTATTTCAAGTAGAAGAGAAGACAAAACCAAAATTCTTTTTTTTTTTTTTTTTAAGATTTTATTTATTTATTTGACAGAGAGAGAGAGAGCGAGAGCAGGAACACAAGCAGGGGGAGTGGGAGAAGGAGAAGCAGGCTTCCTGCCAAGCAGGGAGTCCAATGTGGGGCTCAATCCCAGGACCCTGGGATCATGACCTGAGCCAAAGGCAGACACTTAATGACTGAGTCACCCAGGTGCCCCCAAAATAAAAATTTCTGAGATTTTTTTTCAGTGATAAATAAGAGTAAAGAGGGAGCATGGGGCCAACTTGTAGGTCCTGGCTGGCCACTCAGGGGAATTTGAGCTTCAAGTGGAAGGCATCTCTAACTCATCTAAGTCTTTGAGAAGGACTAACATGCTGCAAGTGGTGATTTAAGAAAATTCCCCTCTGCCACTGCCACCCCGTGTCTCCACTTGTGGGACTCTCATCACTTCTCTGCAGCTCCTGAGCCAATTCCAGCTGAGCCACTTTATAGGAGTTTCAGCAGAAAGAGCAACTGTACCCTTGACCCAATCTGTGGAACTCAGCAAGATTTTCCTTCACATTTTCAATACTCCGACACTGAATTTTCAAATTTTTCTCTAACCTCCTAAAGAAAAGATGTGGGTTTTCTTTGGCAATCCTGCCAAGGATTGCTGTGTTCCTATGTGGCTCTCCATCCTCGGGGCACCCCCTACCTAGGATTCCTAAAGGCCACATTCTGCCTTGACATCCCCCCTCTGCAGAAGTAAGATGACGTTTACCTTACAGCTCTTTTGGTGTCCAAGGCCCTGCAGGTTCATGTGCTTCCTCTTGGGTTCAGACCTCTGGATTTACCACCTCTGTAACTCCATCCACCCACTGAACCCCTGGCATTGCACTGCTGATGCCCATCCCACCTGGGGTCAGCCATTTTGTTGTCTGGTGAGCCTGGTAAACATCTATTCATCTCTCCAGTCTCAGTTCAAAAAAGCCTTCTCCCTCTCCCCCTCTCCCCCTCCCTTTCATTCATGTGCCCTCCAGTGCAGACCGCTGTCCTCACTATGCCCTGTAAATATTGCCACCATGTCAAGAAAGGTTGGACGGCAAACATATTAAATGTCTATCTCCCCCACCAGACCGTGAGCCCTGAGAGGGCAAAGACATGGGAGTCTCCTCCCTGTGGCGTCGGCACCTCACACATGTAATGCCTCAGAAGGAACAAATGAAAAGAGGCCTTCTAGGGCAGTAGGGGACCACGTTTTACAAACTGCACTGCTCCACTCTGGTGTCCAGGGGATAAGAAATGGCATGAAACAGTCTGTGCTTGCTCCTAGGTTTACATTTATCACACCATACGGTAATTTAATTATCTGTCTCCTTGTTATATTGTAATCTTCCTGGGGTTCAGAACTATGTCCTATTCATTTCTGCGTTCCCAGGCCCATCTCAATACCTCGCCTTGGGATGCGTCCTGAGCCATCAGTGGCTCCGTGCAGAGGGCCGGCGACTCTCCACCTCCTGCCACCATCATGCACTTACTCCCACACACCCAGGGAAATAGAGGGAGGAGGATTGGGAGGTTGTGAGGCAGAGAGGGGTAGTATGGATTGACTAAAGTGTCAAATCCCCAGAACGGAGACCTGGGCAACCCCCTGAGGCATAAACTCCAAGGACGGATGACCACTTAACTATAGCCAGCATCTGGAAACTTCGATCTGATTTTAAGAAGAAAACTGCATCTTGGAGAAGGTATCTGCTAACTCCAAAAATCCAGGCTTCCACTGAGCACTGGGACAGGAGGATGGCACAAGAGGAGGGGGCAATCTAAGACATCATCAACAAAGAAGAATATTTGGCTCATCTCCAGACTTCAAGACATACAAAACTCTATCAGCCTAAAGAAACATTAGAAGTTTATGATGCAGAAACAAGTAGCTTGTGTGTGATGCATTTCCAACTTATGGCAAGGCAGCTATTAGAATGGAATGCTCTCCAATGGACGGGACCAGATTAGACTCCGTTGCTACCAGCTAAACACGACTCAGGAAAATTGGCAATTGCATGCAATTGGGAAGTGATTAGTATTACCTCTGCTGTTAGACTCTTCCCAATGGGAAGGTGACAGAGCATTCATTTGCAATTGACTATTACAAAAAGCAGACATGTGTCTGGGTTGTCTTTTAAAGATGTTGCTTTGTCTCTGCCTCTTTCCCTGAATAGTGTTAAATTATTTATGCACTCATTGATTCAGCAACATTGATTGAGCATTTCCTTGTGCCAAACAAAGTGCTGTCTTGCAATTCAAAGATAAATAAGACACTTACCCTCAAGGAGTTTGCAGACTAGTAGGGAGAAGGGTAAATAAACAATTAAAATTACAGTAATGGAGATATGCTCAGATACTAGACAGGAAAAAGAAAAAACATAGAGCCAACTAAATAAGACTTCATTTTCTTTGGGAGTGGGAAATAAGGTGCCTGGCAGATTTCCTGGTGGAATCTGTTGTTATGGTGAGTCCTAAGTGTTAAGAGTCAGCCAGGCACTGGTTGGGGCACCAAGGCATGAAGGTGAGACAGAAGGTCATGCTGCTGCAGGAACCACAGCTCTTCAGATAGGATGGTGGAGCAAAGAGGCACGGGGCACGGTGAGACAGGGATGAGCTGGCTCTATAACCCAGTTCAGAGCAGACCTTAAGAGATCCTGTTAAGATTTCTTTTTTACCTAATGACAAAGAAAGTGCTTGATGTATTTGTTAATAACTCACTAGCAATCTAACCATCTAAGTGTAGAATTTCTATGGGGGTTATAGTCTATTTTTGTTTGTTTTTGTTGGGGAGAAGGGAAGTGGATAGATAACACTTTTAATCCCTTTAAGTATCAGTGATTCTAATCTCATAGATAGCAGAGCTGCAAGAGACCTTAAAGATTATTTAAAAAAAAAAAAAAAAGATTATTTAATTCAATCCCTTTATTTTCCAGATGAGGAAACTGATCTTTACAAAGGTTCAATCACTTGCCCAAGGTCACATAAATAATGAGAGCAATAGAAACTTCTCTTTAATTTCAAGTCCTCTGAGTATGTGAGAGAAATTAGGAACCAGCTTGGCTCTCTCTACGTGTATCATTTCTCAGAAACCTAACCTTTCCCATTAAATCTCAATTTATGAGCTTTCACTTCCTGTGCCACCCTTCCTAACCTCTTCTCCATATTCCAGAGTTATGGACCTTTTGTTTGCCCTGAAACACATCCTTTCTTCCCCCACCCCACCCCACCCTGCCGGACCCCTTTGGCATATGAAAAGCCTAGAAATAAAACCTTGCCCATCCAGACATGGCTCAAAGCTGCAGTCTGCAAAGATGTAGGGATGTTACGGCTATATGTGCTTCAGTCCTCATTAAATCATCTTGCTGAGCTTTTGTTTTGTTTTGTTTTTTAGTATTTAGGTAATTATCTCTGACTTACACATTCCCTGGAAATATGTGACTAACAGACCCCAGAACCATCTCCAGCACCAGCCAGGGATCTTACCCTTCACCCTTCTCTTTAGCTCTCACTTCTCTCAAACTAGGAATTCGTCTAGCAAAAATTGCCAGTATTTCTTGATCTGGCTTTCTTCATTTTACAACTTTGGGGACATCTTACTATTCCTTGTAAAATTTGGTACTATACCATGGTCATCATTAAAGGGAAGTCAAAAAAAAATTTTTTTTAATTTAGTAAACTATATTTTAAGGAAGTGAGTCAGATAATGGAAAACTTTAGCCAGGCTGGCTTCCTTTGACAAATCTCCTATCAGAACCATGTTCAGTAATAGAGTCTAGCAGAAACCCTCCTGGAATGATGGGAAAGAGTCCTTGTTACCCTCAAGAAAAATCACCAGAACTTTAGTATGTGCTCACTCTTCAGACAGCAGCTGTGGACTTGACCATCAAAACCTAACCACTGCCTTCTCACTATCTAGGTGAGTCAAGGCTGGAGCAGGTTTAATAGTCATCCAAGTCAACGCAGCAACTTGGGTTGTTTCTTCAAGTGTTACCTAAGACACAGTAAGTCATCAAAGATTGTGGAATAAATGAAGAGTAAAAAGGAGACTTGCCAGGCTTGAATTCTTCTGGCACAGAGGTATACTTATAAGCCTAGCATTACAAATGTGTTCCTCTGAGACTCTAGTTCTACAGAACATGACTCTTGAGATCAGGGTATAAAGTTGTTGCCCTGGATTTCTTAGTCAGATTCACATCAGATGCAAGAGTCAAAAATCTGTGATGGAAATTATATAGGTGTTGTTTTCAGGCCTACTGCCTCCAATTGCCCTACAGGAGAAAATGTTTTGCTGGAGTCCATGTGTTCATGTTCTTCACCACTGAGACTTCAATCCCTACTTTTTAGAAAATCCTTCAGGGAAAACATTTGCCAGCAATTTGGATTGGTTAATAAAATGGAGTTCTTTAGGCTTTTCCCTCAGGCACTACACTCAAGAAACCAGGTACTGATTAGACAGTTCTTTAGAGATGTGACTCCCCAAAATTTTCAATGAGGAAGGATTCGCTTGCCTGGAAGATGTTAACCTTTTTTCCACAGATGCCTTGATTTAAGTCTCGGCCAAAATCTAGGCTTCCTACCAAGTTAGAGATACTCTCAGGTCAACATAAAATTCAAATAACTCAACTGTGAAGGGGTGTACAGAAAAATGTAAGTAATACAGGGGAGCAATGAGTACAGTTTAATACACCATGGAGTACAGATGTGTATGTATTATGGGGTGGGGTGGGGAAAATGGTGAAGGATGAGGCAGAAGGATTAGGCTGGTGCAATCACAAAGGGCTTTGAATGCCCCATACAAAATTTGGGATTAACTACTCCTGCCTTCAAACTCTCCCTGGTCCTTAGACAATGCCATCAGAGAGTCTGTAACACCTTATTACTCTCATTTGCCTTTCACTACTAGACAGTAAGCAACAGGAAGGCCAAGCCCATGCCCAAGCTGTCTTTTGTTCTCCTGTGCTAATGAAGTGAGCAAGGTAACCATTTCACAAATACTAGCTGATAATCATTATTGTTGTCAAGACTCGAAACAATGGTTGTTTCTGAATAAAATATAGAGTGAATGAATGAAGAGTCTGGATATCTCATGTGGTGGGACAGGTTTAAGTGTTTCTCATAGCACTGTACATCAATCTGTAAAAGTAAACCAGAAAGGGAAATTTCACTGACCTCAGGATCCCTCTGTCACCATAAGTAGTTGGTTTCAGTCATGCAGGATGTACAGCAAAATTCCATACAGTCAACATCATTTGCTCATCGACTGTTACATAATTAGATTAAAATGGGAGTTAATGGATTTTGCTGTGCTGCTTGTACTAACTGGCTCCAGGATGAGTACTAATGAGGCTGATTAAGTCTATGGGTCGGTATAAATTTAATCCATATAATATTTTAAATCAAATTTCTCTCCATATACTGGTACAGGATTCTCTTTACCTTACGAATTAAAAGCAGACCTTATAGAAGCTCTCCCTACAGGAAATGTTTCATTCCCAACCCAGCCAAAACAGAAACAGCCAAGTTCTATGATTCTCCCTTATTTGGGGTTTTTGCTAATAACAATTAATAATCATAACAACAATAACATAATAAAAATCACAACCACTTATGAGCATCTGCTTTGTATTAGAAACTTCGCTAGGTGCTGTTCAGTAAGATTATTATTCCTATTTTCCAGATGGGAAAGCTGAGTCTCAAAAAAGTTAAAGTATTTGTATAAGACAAGCTAGGAAACGATAGAGCCAAAAGTAAATCCCTTGATCTATCTAGTTCCACCGCTTGAACTCTCTTCTTTATGGCACTTCCTTTTTTGTACACTTTTATGTCTTTTATAACAATGGGCTCTATTCAAGTCAACGAATGTGGCCAGTATTTATTATGGATCAAATCCCAGTGAGGATACATGGAAGTTCACAGGCTCCTGGTAGCAAAGATTTTGGTATGACTGTGAGAAGTGAGCTTGTTTGGGGGTGATATCATTATAACATTACATGAGTCATTTGGCTAAATTAAGTTTAAAGGAGAGCTGTAGTTTGAGAGAAACAAGCACATGGAAACAGAACAGGTGCTTTCTTCTGTCCTGCTTACCATTTACAAAAGATTACAATCTCATCAAAAGGAAAAATAAGCAAGTCTGCCAATAGGTACAAGATAAATGGCAACCTGAGAATATGTGTTTCTTGTGACCAGCTCTAATATAACTCCCCCAACAGAGAAAGAATAGGAACGGGATACAGGATTGGGGGAAAGGGGTGTGTGAGAGAGAGAAAGAATGAATATGAACGGGGAGGGGGTTCTGTATGTGTGTGTGTGTGTGTGTGTGTGTGTGTGTGTTTGTGTGTGTGTGTGTCCCCAGCATGTTTACATGGTTAACAATAAATACAAAGAGCATGTCATCTGTGAAAATCCTATCAGTGGAGGGTTTGAGGCAAGCACCAGATCTTTGTAAATTAAGAAGCCCAACCACAATAAAAACTTCTTACATTTGTCCAAAATGTTGCAGTTTTTTAGTATTCCTTCTATTTTATTGCCACTAAAATCATTGCTTCTTATTCATATTTAAATTGTTTATAGGGATTCCTGGGTGAGTCAGTCAGTTAAGCATCTGCCTTCAGCTCAGGTCATGATCTCGATCTCGGGGTCCTGGCATCAAGCCCTGCCTCGGGCTCCCTGCTCAGTGGGGAGTCTGCTTCTTCCTCTCCCTCTGTGCCTCCCCCCTGCTTGTGCACACTCTCTCTCTAATAAATAAAATCTTTAAAAAAATAAAAAGTAAATTGTTTCTAAGTAATTTAACCCAAAAATATAATTTTTGGAAAAAAAAAAAAAAAGCACAGAATGTAGGCTAAAGAGCTTAGAACAGAAGGTCAAGAAACTTAAATCCAAGTTCTTTTCCAGAACATTGTAGAGATGAGACCTTGGGCAGTTAGCCTAGCCCCTGAACCCATAATTTTCCTCTTTTCTAAAATAACATTACTGGGGCGCATGGGAGGCTCAGTCGGTTGAGCATCTGTCTTTGGCTCAGGTCATGATCCTGGGGTCCTGGATTGAGCCCCACATCGGGTTCTCTGCTCAGCAGGGAGTCTGCTCCGTCTCCCTCTGCTCCTCCCCCTGCTTGTGTGCTCTCTCTCTCTTTCTCAAATAAATAAAATCTTTAAAAAATAAAAAAACAAAAAATAAAAACTAATAAAATAACGTTATTGTAAAGTGCGATAGGGCTCCTGGTTGATTAAATAAATGAAAAGGTAATCCAATGAAACAAACCTATTAGACCACATTTTTCTATCATAAACTACTAAACAACATTAAGGAACTTTTTTTTAATTTATTATTTTATATGGAAGACTGTAATCATGCCCATTTAGAAATATCTGTCTCTCATTCAATAAAAGGATTTAAATGATGCTATAAATCATTCATGAGGATTTCAACTGGGTTTTCTATACCATTTGAACATTGGCCAAAAAGTCAAAATGAAAATATAAAAGCATGTCTATTTTACTGGCACTTTATATTTTAGAAATTCTCTCAGGGTGCCTGGGTGGCTCAGTCGTGAAGCGTCTGCCTTCGGCTCAGGTCATGATCCCAGGGTCCTGGGATCGAGCCCCGCATCGGGCACCCTGCTCCACGGGAAACCTGCTTCTCCCTCTCCCACTCCCCCTGCTTGTGTTCTGGCTCTCACTAACTCTCTGTCAAATAAATAAATAAAATCTTAAAAAAAAAAACAGAAATTCTTCTCTCACCCACTACCCCAAAAAAGTGGGGTGGGCTGTAATTATTTCTAATGAGACTCTTAGGATATTTATCAAATAGTGGTCAGAATTTTGATTTAAATAAAAAACATTTTAAACCTTTATTCGATTTCTTTAAAGTAATAGGAAAACTTTTAACTGTAGGTTAGCAACTGAGTTCCTTAGTTTTTTAAATGTCTAAATGGAATGAGCTTTCAGAGACAGTATAGGATGGTATTTAAGGCATATGATTTGAAGGTTATCAATAAAGTCTCAACCATCCATCTATCCTCATCCAAATTTTCTCTTCTATTCTGCTAACTTTTTATTGTCAGAAAGTCATTATTTATGTCAGAAAGTTTATTATAATCAGTATAATATTTATGTCAGAAAGTTTATTATACTTTATATATTATTATACTCCCCATAGTCTTTTGCATATGTAAAAATCTCTAGAAGGGCTTCACATGGTAGCTCATTAAGGGGAGTTGGAAAGAGCCCACCAGTCCTTCCACTAGAGATGACAACCTGCATTTAATTAATCATTTGGAAATACTGCCTAGAGTCCCATATTAAAAAGGACAACAAAACCAGACTTTGGTCCTGTGGGCGCTATAGCCATGCCCGATCCACACCATCCAGTGTAGATGCCAGACAAGGGCGTGGTGATGCACTTGCCAAGTGCCGCTGCCCCTGTTCCAACACACTCATCTCGCAGCTGAGAACACCTTAGCTCAGACTAACAATGGTTTGCCCAATGCCACTCAACCAGTCTAGAAGTCAGACGATGGCATGAGAAGCAAAGAATATCCAGTTTCCTAGGCTGCGAGTAGGGTGTGCTTCTCCCCTTAATGTCTTCATCCACATCACAATTTGATTTCATTTTATCAGACCACTTTTCGCTGTAACCACATGAACGTTGGGGGGGATGTAAAACCCCTGATGTTTTCACCAAAATAGTTTTGTCTAGGGTGGGTTGAACCAATCCATTATCACATACTTTACTTTAAAAAAGAAGACAAGGAAACTCCAAGATACCACACCCTAAGACAGACGTAAAAACTACAGATTCCTGTAGAACTTCATATCCTGAAGCAATGGAGCAATTTGTATAAGCACTTTAAGTAAATACAGAGAAACGTCCTTACCGCATTTCCCAGACAACTGATCTATGTGATAAGCCAGAAAATAAGTGAGAAATAGTGCAGACCTCTGGCTGTGTTGTATGTTGTCAAAGGTGGGACATATGGGAGGAAAGTGTTATGAGCAAAAGAAGAGGAACCCTGGTATCTGCCTTTCATAAAAATGACTTATTATTGATGTATACATAAAGGTTTCATATCTAACTTCTGTGCATGATTAGGTATTTTAGCTGATTTTACAAGATAGACTCCTGTATCTCATTGATGGGAATCAATTTGCTGGTCCTATTTATTTAACAATAGCAATCCACTTAATCATTTCAGGCATGATACAGAGCTCTTAAAGGGCACACATTTATTCTGCCTAAGAAAATCACAAGTCCCCAGTTTTCAAACAGTGTTTTATTTGCCTCCCAGAACCATTCCTAAGACTTGCAAGAAAGAAAAACTGTCCCCTGGGGAGATGTTTGATTCGGATATTATATCAACCCCGAGTAGTAAGTGACACAGGAAGAGGGCCCCCTTGAATGCCCTTCTAGAGGAGGTGCCCTGTGCTCAGCATGTCCAAGTCACCCCAAGGCAAGTGCCACACTTAACTACATGAAGGCAGCCTTTAAAAGGACAAACAATGGATTAACTGGAAGAAAATAAATTCTTATATGCAATGTCACATACAATCTTTCAGCATTTAAGCATAAGCACAGCAAACAGCAGGAGCCCAACACAAATATTTGTTAATTTGAAATGTTAGGTGAAGAACAAATTACAAATAATATCATATTGTAGCTTGGTAAGCTTTTATAGTAAAACATGGATTTAGAGGCGCCTGGGTGGCTCAGCCATTAAGCGGCTGCCTTCGGCTCAGGTCATGATCCCAGGGTCCTGGGATCGAGCCCCACATCAGGCTCCCTGCTCGGCGGGAGGCCTGCTTCTCCCTCTCCCACTCCCCCTGCTTCTCCCTCTCCCACTCCCCCTGCTTGTGTTCCTGCTCTCGCTAACTCTCTGTCAAATAAATAAATAAAATCTTTAAAAAAAATTAAAAAAAAAACATGGATTTGAATCCAGGTTCAGTCACTAACTAGCTGTGTGAGTATAGAGACATGGCTCAACTACCATGAGACTATTTTTGCCTGCTACCTATCACGTGACATAGTTGTAAGTGTAGAAATTGTATATATGTAGTGTGTAGCTCACAGCAGGTGCTAAATGAATGGACAGTATTGTCATTATGATCGCACTAGTTGCCAGCATTTGTGTCCACTCCTAGAGGGGAGGGGAGGGTCTGTATTGGCCTTGATAGGGCAGGACCCCTTTATGCCTCCTTGAGTTGAATGGACTCTTTCTCAGCTTTGATCTGATACTGTTTGTAGTTCAGCCTTTACAGTTAAGCAATGTTTGACTTCAGCTGTAGAACTGCACTTCTATTTTCAAAACCTTTAGCTATAGGTATCTTCTCAAACAAAATCTCAGTCATGTAAAACAGAGCAGAGTACAGCTATTCTGTGGGCGTCTCCACAGCCCCAACTTGCTTTCCTCAGTATTCTCTAAAACACGCGCAAGACCCCTAGCACTATTGGAAGTATGCTGTGGTTCTCAGCCAAAATAGTAGTGACCTTCAAGGGACATTTGGAACTATGTGTGGGCTATTATGGCTCAATGAGTGGTGGGCAGGGATGCTATTAGAAGTGGGAGGGTAACAGAGAAGACAAACATCTTACAAAGAGAGGGACACTCCCTCACCTCAGAAGACTATCTCTCCCCAAATGCCACTAACGCCCCAGGGAAAAGCATAGAGCTCTATCTGTTCCTCTTTGTTCTTGCCTGAGGTAGATGAATCACTCCTGTAATGCCTTCCGTGTGATGCCCTCTCCTTAGCTCTGCTTTAGTGTGAGAACTGTTGTATATCGCACTCGCTTTAGCCTGGAACAAAAGTCTATCTCCTAGGTCAAGTACCATCTGTAAGTCACTTGTAGCCTCAAAACTGTGACTGCCATACCAGGGCTGAGCAAAAGTCTGAGGCTGAGAGAAATTAGGTCTTTCCCGAGGTGACACACATAAGACAGAGGAGCTGGATCTACTGGACTCCAAAGACCATTTTTCCACAATCCAACAAACTGCCTCTCAAGCAAGTGATAACAAATCTCCATGTCATTAAGAGATACTTCCTGTGAAACACTGTGGAAAATCCAAAATAAAATGAAGGCACAGCCTGTGCTCACACGCTCACAATCTGCTTAGGGCTGTGAGACTAAGATTCTGACAGCAGTTCTGATGTTTGGGTTTTTTTCCTTCCACCAAGCAATCCGCTGACATTAGGCGGGGTGTCCTACGACTCAGTTCTGACACTATCTACCAGGAGATAGCAGCAAATTCCACAGGTTAAGGGAGTCAGTCGCAGGAGACGGCTCCCAACCCTGACTCCAGACACCAGTTGCAAATCCAGGCTGTCAACTGTACTTCTGAATAATGGGCTATAATTTGGAGGTTCCAACCCCCTACCCCCAACTCCTTGGGTTTGATTAATTTGCTAGAGTGCCTCACAGAACTCAGAGAAACATTTACTTACTACATTGCCAGTTTATTATAAACGGATATGACTCAGGAACAGCCAGATGGAAGAGATGCTTAGGGCAAGGTATGGGGAAAGGGGACAGAGCTTTCATGTTCTCTGAGTTTGCCACTCTCCCCAAATCTCCACATGTTCACCATCTTGGAAGATCTCCAACCCCATTGTTTGGAGTTTTTATCGAGGCTTCATTACACAGACAAAATTGATTAAATCATTGCCCATTGGGGGTGGGTGGAGGGCTGAAATTCCAACCTTCTAATCACCTGGTTTGTTCCCCCGGCAACCAGCCCCTAGAGAACCTAGGGGCTTTCCAAAGTCAAAACAAAGACATCTTGATTCTTTCATCACTTGGAAACTTCAAAGATTTTAGAAGCTCTGTCCAAGAAATAGATGAAAACCAAAAATATATATACTATATATATATATATATATATAATATGTGTACACATATATATATATATATGTTTCTTATTACAAATCACAATTTCACAGGGACATAGACCTTAGAAGCACAAATCCTGACATAGGAAAACCGCTATGTGCCTTATGAGTTTAAAGATTGTAAAGATCAGTCTGAACAGGAACCATCCAGAAAACTTCAAGAGAGTGCAGCGTTGGTGGTGTAGTGGTGAGCATAGCTGCCTTCCAGAAAACTTCAAGAGAAAAGCCATACTTTTTCCACTACAAAAGAAGCGTTGGATAAAAGAGCCAGCAAACTTATTCTGTAAAGGACCAGATAGTCAATATTTTAGGTTTTGTGGGCTACACAGTATCTGAGGCAACTACTCAGTTCTGCAGAATTGAACCATAATAATAGCCACTGACTACATGCAAGAGAAAGGGCATGGCTGTGTTCCAATAAAACTTTATTTACAGTAACAGATGGCAGGCTGGATTTGTTCTGCATGCTATATTTCTTCAATTCTTGGTTTAGACTATAGATTTAATTACAACCCTTTTAGTCTGGCTTCAAGACTTTTCCAATTGGACTGTAATCTACCTTTCTAATATCTCTGTACTTCTCAATAGGTAAAAGATATTAAGGAAGAAGTTGCGCTTGAGTTCCATACCCTACATAGAGAAAAATCAACTTGGCTAGAACAGAGGATTCTGTTGCAGAGTACAGAGACTGAAACATAAATTTGAGTCCAATGGCAGAGTGCCTTAAGTGTTAGATTAGGGGATTTATACCTTAACCTGGCCATGGAGAACATTCAAGGTATTTAAGCAGGAAAGATAGATATTTTCATAAGATTAGCATTTTTTTTTTCAGATCAAGTTTTTGGTGTTTTTATTTTTTTTTTAACCGTAAAGAGGTCAGTAATACTTACGTATTTGTGATAGACGTGGAGATGCACCACCAAGATACCCCTTCATAGAAGGATTTGCTGTCCAGATGAGGAGTATAATCTATAGCCAGACTTCAGCTATCAGTTCCTTCAGAGCCTGCCTTTATTCAGAAGATGGCTTACCCAAAGGAAGCCCTTCCCAGGCAACCCATACCTGATGACTGAGAGAGGTAGGGTATAAAGTCCTCTCAGAGGGACTTGCCAATGGGCAATATTTGTCCCGAAGCTTGTTGCCGGATTGTCTCAGGCTTTGTGGGGCCTGCATGGTGGTTTAACCTCTTCCTCTGCCCAGTGGTTTAACCTCTTCCTCTGCTTCTTGTACCTTTCCCTTGGAGGTACACATTTTGTACCCTGGATGGGTTGGATTGAGTACCCTCAAAATTCATATGTTGAAGCCCTAACCCCTAGTACCTCAGAACGTGACTTTATCTGGAAATAGATTCATTGCTGATGTAACTAGATATGATGGGGTCATACTGAAGTAAGGCGGGCTTTAATCCAACATGACTGGAGGACTTATAAAAGGGAAAACTTGGACACAGAGACACGCACAAGGAGAACGGCATGTGAACCTGAAGGCAGACATTGGGGTGATACTGTCACAGCCAGGGAATGCCAACATTGCCAGAAAATTACAAGAAGCTGGGGAGCAGCCTGGAACAGATCCTTCCCTCAGCCTCAGAAGGAACCAACCCTGCCACACCTTAATCTCAGACTCTGAGCCTCCAGAACTGTGAGACAATACATTTCTATTGTTTAAGCCACCCAGTTTGTGGTATTTTGTCATGACAGCCCTAGGAAACAGATACACATCCCAAACTCCATCTCAGCGTTTACTGCCAGAGAAGCCAACTTGTAACAGTATTTTAATACAAAAGGAACTTGAAAATATTAAACAGAAATGTGGCACGCCCTGAAATAAAGAGTAAAAAACAATCTTAATCATATATCATATATCAAGTACAAAAAGTTTCAAATTATTTTCATTTATATTATGGAAGGGGTGTGTGTGTGTGTGTGTGTGTGTGTGTGTGTGTGTTAAAGAAAACAAGTAAAACAAAAACAGAGGCCAGAGCAAAAGAAGCAGAGTCAAGAATTTAGGAGGATAATTAGCAGCATAATAAGAGTATTTTCCTAAAATATCAGAAGTATGGGTTAATCAAATAACATGAAATTGTTGATCATACTGAGTATCTATAACGTAGAGAGAATATAAATGTTCCAGGTGAGAAAATTTGTGTCGGTCTATCTTTAGATAGAAACCACTGTATTCCTTGGGTGCCTGGGTGGCTCAGTCGGTTAAGCATCTGCCTTCCATTCAGGTCATGATCCCAGGGTCCTGGAAATGAGTCCCGTATCTGGCTTCCCACTCAGTGGGGAGTCTGCTGCTCCCTCTGCCCCTCCCCTGCTTGTGCGCAATTGCACGCGCGTGCGCTCGCTCTCTCGCAAACTATATTCCAAATTGTTTAATATATTTAAATTATGGACTTCCTACTAAGTTTATTCTGCTAGAAGCAATAGTGGAAGATGCCTTCTTTGTTCTAAAAGATACCTAGATTAGACCTAATGTAACAAACTTTTTTCCCTATAACAAGATAATGTCTAAAGGTTTTATTCATGACATGTACTTGCACTTCTATTACATGGCAGGGACAAACTTTGGTATTACCATGGCTCCAAAGGCCTGAGTTCACCCTACGGTCACTCAGATCAAGTATTAACATGGATGAAAACGAGGGTTATAGAGTGCAGCAAATTAAATAGGCCTGTCTAGATTCTATCTCAAGTCCATCTTAGATGAGCATGTGGCCTTGAGTAAGTTACTTCCTCTGCCTGAGTGTCCTTTGTCTCATTTGGAAAATTGAAGCTTGAATCAGATAAGCTCTAAATCTGGGTGGTTCTAAGATTCTGAAACAGTGGACAATGAGCAAAAGAAAATATTTAAAAACACCTGTACAGGATTTAAGGTAAATGCTTATAGAACAGCAGTGTACAGCTGGAAACTGTGCCCCTCTGCAGCCCATCACAAGCACCCACGCTCTGGCTGAGGAGCGCCACACAGTTAATGCCTTATTGACCTCCATGATCATGTTCTCTCCTTTGAAGGGAACATAATGGAAAACACAGTCCTTTTAACAAAATATATTTGGGCTCATGTAGTATTTTTATCGTAAATAAAAGGTTCTTTAGAGCACATAGCAAAAATTCTGTAAGATTTTTTTTATCCATGCTGATAAAAAGAAAGATGATAATGTGAATTATATCTCAATAAAGCTGATTAGAAAAAATAAAAGGCAATGCCTACCTAAAAAGTTCACCATGAAAAGTGGTCATGATAGGTGTGGAGAATCTGTGCTTAGGAGGTACTCAACAAATCAGCAGCTACTAACAGTCTCTTCATGATAACATATGTTGATGTGAGAATTTTAGAGTTTTCAATTCCTTTACTAGCATTTGCTTCTTTAATTTTCTCAACAGAATTAATGAGTCTAGGAAGCAAATAATAAAGCTAGGGAGACTTCCAAGAATATACCCACAGAGCACATAAAACCATGAAAGTATCTTCTCTTTCCCCCTCATGCCTCAGCTGATTGGGGAAATAAACGAATCTTCAGTAAACATTCCTGGCATCAGATGATATTTCCAAGCATTGTCTGTGTAAGTTAATTATCTCCATGAATATTGGTAATTATTTGGGAAGTGTGCTTCTGAATCTACTCGTAGCATGACCAAGGACTCAATCAGGAGGGCAAGAGTCTATTTGTGCTCAAAGAGGATCCAAAATAAGTTATCTGCTGTATGTGTACCCTAACATTTCACATAAAAACAGGGGGGTTGGTAGGGAGTGCAAGTTCATGTTAGTGAAGGATTTTGAGGCCTTTTAAAAAATCATTGAGTAGGGGCATCTGGGTGGCTCAGTCAGTTAAACATCTGCCTTTGGCTAAGGTCATGATCCCAGGGTCCTGGGATCAAGCCCCACATCAGGCTCCCTGCTCAGCGGGGAGCCTGCTTCTCCCTCTCCTCCCCGATTTCACTCTCTCTCACTATCTCTGTTGCTATCTCTCTCTCTCTCAAATAAATAAAATAAAATAATAAAATATCATTGAGTATTAGATCTGGAAGAAAATTTAGACAAACAGTAATTTAGTCTACTCCTCATTTTTATTGAAGTAACTGGGATCAGGGGGGTTAAATGATTTACCCAGGACCACAGCTTTATAGTGGTACAACTCAGACTAAAATCTGCATGACCTACCTTCCAGAATAGCGTCCTTTTCACATACCACCCTTCTTTGGCATAGCAAAAAAAAAAAAAAGATAGGAAAAAATAATAGTACATACTTTTTCATGTTTTGGGGCCACATTAAAATCTGGATATATAATCTTATAACTATATATATTTCCTTTCATCCTCACCTTGGTGCTAAAGAAAATGAGAACAAGCCAGAAGACATAGGTATGCCCTAAAGAACCCTGCGATAGCATGTGAAGAACATGGGCTTTGGCTCCAGAAAGATATGAGCTTCAGTGACAGTTCTGTGTAACTTTGATCTAGTTCCTCAGCCACTATGATCCTGTAGTTCCAATGCAATGGAGAAATACCTGTCTTGAGGGCTTAACAAGGGAGCAGAGATTACACAGGTAAGGGTCCTGGCACACAGTAGGTATTCAATAAATGTCAGTTATTATCATCTCTGAGGCCCATTCTTGGTTCAGCCGTTTGGTTCCCTGGTGCCCCCAGAAAACAATGTGGAGAGCACTGGGAGTATAAAATTGAGAAAAAGCTTGGACTCAGGTCTAACTGCCACCAGCTGCCATAGTTAAGAGACCTTGGCCTTGCTCTTACCTTACTCTGGCCTTGGCTTCTGTCTCCACCAGGCTGTGAGCTACACTGGGGATACTTTTGTTTCCCCAGTGCCTTTCCTAGGGGCTTAAAGGAGGCTCAAATCGGTCCATGAGCGATAAAAGGAAAACACACAACAGAGGAGTCTAGAGTAAGGGACACCTGTCTGCCCTGTCACTCCATTCTGTCCCTGCAAGTCTCCTCAGGGAGGCATTCTCCTAACTACCCTGCAGACGACTGCTCTGAGACGTCAGGAATTATATTGTCCTCATGTTGCTCCATTTCCAACACATGCACGTCTCACAGAATTCCACAGCCCTCATGTGCCCAATTTCACCTGAAAAAGTCACATTTTCTCAAGAAAACAAAGAAGTTCGTGTGCTTACGCAATAAAAATACCTTACTTGTTCACTCATTTCCTCCCTGTTCCCAAAGCGCAGATTGCATGCCTTGGTATGATCTGAAAAAGCTGTGTTTAAACAGCGCCTCCCCCTGCCATCCTTCATTCAAAATACAGCACGACATTATGAACCAAAAAGACATCTGCCATCTGGTGAAGTCCTATTTTTACTGCCAAGAAAACCAAAATATTAATTACCTTAAAATAGTAATACCTTTTTTTCCCACTGATCCTTTCCTCTTTTGTAAATTTCTCCCAAATATTGCTGTTTGTCAGAATCTATGTCTGCAGAGTATTTGAAACTAAATGAAGGTCACCCAAACAAAAATGGCCATGGATACTCCTGCAATTTAATTGTCACCCAAGTATATAAATAAAGGCCCAAGACACGCAGTTAAAGAATCAGAAAATAAATGATAAATGCAGTGTCTAGATTTACATACAATGGGCTTTAAAATGTCAGTGCTGCTATTACAAAGTCTGAACGAAGCTTTCAGCTGTTTTGTGCTTTTCAAGAAATTTGACAACACAGTGAAAACCTTTAAGTCTTTCCTATCCTAGGAGGGGAAGTTTGTTTTTACAAATAAGGATTTGAGTTCTCTGAAACAGGACAAACGCCACCTGCTGAAAAATGGCGTCTTCAAGATTCTCCATCATCACTATTGCTTATTACCATTTATCAAAAATTCACTATGTATCTCAAATTGTACTAAGAGATTTACATGTAGTAACTTAATTTTTTTTAAGATTTTTTTGTTTATTTATTTGAGAGAGAGAGAGTACAGAGGGAGAGTGAGAGAGAGAAGCAGGCTCCCCACTGAGCTGGGAGCTCAATACGGGACTTGATCCCAGGACCCTGAGGTCAGGACCTGAGCTGAAGGTAGAAGCTTAACAGAGTGAGCCACCCAGGCACCCCAGAACTCATTTAATTTTAATGATAACTCTACAAAGGAGATAAAGTCAATCTTATGTCATAAATGAGGAAACTGAGGCACAGAGCAGCTCATTCCCCAGTGACGAAGCTCGGACATGGCAGAGTCATAATTCAGATTCAAGTGAGCCTGGTTCCCAAGCTTATGCTCTCACCCCTACCATATGCCTCACTCAGGTCTTGAGGTCTCTGACTTACAGACTATATAGCGTCTAGACTCTTAAAAATTAAGCTATCAATTAAAATATCCGTAACTCGTTTGTTAATAAAAAAAACTAATAAAATCATGAGGCACTGTGGCAATCATAATATTTTAAAATAGACAATTAAATCATGACATTAATAAACTTATTGAGAGTCTAAGGTTTAAAAAAATTAACAATCAGTGCTTTTTAAACTCACCGCTCAGAGGGGAGTCTTCTCTAACTGTCAGGGGCTGGAGGTTTCCTGCTGTTGACGTTTGCCAACACCCCAGTCAGCCTGCTTAGGAACATGCTGACAACACTGAAGACAGCTGCATGTACTCATGGAAAGATAAATATTAAAAACAGGCGGGAGGAAAGGAGGGAGGTTTTTGTTTTTTTTTAAATACATGCCATTAGGCAAATAAATGATGCAGGTTTTGTTGCTTTGTTTATTTCTGAACCAAAAATGCTGGTGGATGGAGGGGATCACGTCTTAGAGACCAGCATCTTTCAGGGAGGAAGAGATCATTAAAATCATCAACAGGCATCCAATGCGTCACTCGAATGACAGAAGCAGAACATTTGGAGACAATGCTATAGTAAAGATTTTTTGTTTCCCTCTGATCAAACTTACTTGAAAAGAGAGACTTACAGACTCAAAAAGACACATTTATGTATTACAGCTTTGAAAACCACAAATGCTGGCTTCACATGGCTCTTCATTATTAAATGAATATGGGACAATATGAAAATTTCTTCACTCATTAAACTTTTGGATCATTTCAACAGAGGAAGCCCCTAGCAAGTTACCGAAGGTGGAATTGTGCTCTTCACATTGATTCTGTCTCCATCGTGGACGCTCAGGAAACTGGTCCAGGCTAAAGAATAGAAAGTGCTGGAGCATAGCATGAAGTAATCAAGTATCTTAAAATTAAAAGGGACTTAGTCTAGCTCTTCCCCTGTAGGTGAGGAGAGGAAGGGCTCTGGTAGGTGTTACTGGCAAAGACTTCTTCCTTATAGCTCACTGGAAACTCTAAAAATTCAGCTTCAAATATAATTCCCTATAAACCTGTAGGGTACACACTATGCAACGCACAAAGTTAGAGGGTCCTTCTTCAGGCTAAATACCGGGCTTTTTTTTTTTTTTTTAAACGTATTTACTAGATTTTATACTAATATGTTTATCTTCATTCCCTCCTTCATTTTATCATTCAATAAATATTTATTGAGCAGGCACCATGTGCCAGGGACCCTTCTAGGTAATGAAAATACAAAGATGAATAAGATTTTATCCGTACCTTCAAGAAGCTCACATTCTAATTCTATCCGGTGTGATTAATGAGCCTTTAACAAAGAAATGTGCAAGACACAGCAGAGGAAGCACAGAGGATGTAACTCTCCCCAGGAAGGTCACAAAGGGCTTCACACAGCAGTGAGGCTTCAGCTGAGGCCGAAGGATGAGGAGCAGTTGGGCAGGCAGGCAAACGGGAACAGGGCTGTCCAGGAAGGGAGGGAGCTTCGACCAGACAGGCAGGGCAACGCACAGCACCCTTCTGAGTGGGCAACTTATGGAAATACTAATACAAGAGATGATAAGGGCTGAAAGTTAGAGGTCCTCACAAGATTTGAAATATCCCTAAACCACTCACAAATACTCTTTTAATAAAGGGGGTTAAGATAGTTGGAGCTATAGAATTCATGCCTTTCACATAACTGCTGTGTCTAATATGTAAATCATCTCTATGGCTCCCATCTGAAAGAGTAAAGCCGCCTTAACCCTCTGCAAAGGTAATGAGGGTAAGTGTCTAAAATAAATATTTACAGGTGTTTCATCAGAGACAAAATCCTGAGCCAAGTAGTCCACAGAGCTCCCCAGATAAGGCATCCAAATGTGGCCTGTCCACTTGTCCCCGTAAGAAGAGCTGCCCCTGCGGGTTCCGCTCCACGCCACCTTCCTGCCGGGCCCTGCAGCACTCAGCTTGCTTTCTAACTGCAGCCGCATTGCTGACTCACAGGCCATCTGAGAACTACCCAGGACCTCTCACTCTCTTCCTGCGTCCTCACACGCAGCCAGGTCTTTCCGCCAGAACTCTGGGCACATTCCGGCCCTCTCCTCATCCTGCATCTACCTCTGCAACGAGGCAGACACAACTGTATTGTGTCTATTTCTGATCTCCTTTCTAAATCCCCAAGGTCACTTTGAATTCCGAACCTATCTTTTGTGAAAGGAGTAAAACCCAGGTTATACAATCTTGTCATCAGCATAAATAACTTAATAGTCTCATTGGAGTATTTACTCTGTCGTTGATTGAATTGTGACTTACCCTGGTCCCAGTACTTCTTCCTATTGAACATCGCTTATTACGTCCCTGGACTACCATTTATTTTCAAGAATCATTCTCAGATTGTGATTCCGGTCAGATGTTAGAAACATATTGGGGAACTGCACCTGTTCTTAGCCATAATTCCATAAAGGTTGATACTACATTACAAAGATCAATTTAAAAACATTACCAAGGCCAGGGGAAAGAACATCTATGGGAATTAAAACAGGTGTCCTCTTGCCTTAAATGAGATTCGGTTTTTCAGAGCTTGATTGATAAACAGTAACCGTAATGCTAACTAGCATTTGTGCTTTAGAGTATTAGAAGGACCTTCACATAACTGAACTTTAATGGTAACTCTGTGAGGTCCCATTTGATAGAGGAGAGACCAGAAGTTGAGAGGCTTGCTGTAATTCACAAGAAAGTAAGTGGCAAAACTCAGATATGAAGGCAGGTATTCCTAGGTTATATTCTATATCAGCTCTAGGGTTCTGGAAAAATGAATTTTATAATAGTTTCCTCTTAAAAAGTTAGAGTTATATATGCCTGTAATTTCCCATTTTATCTAATTCATGTTCCCAGACTTTTATTAATTCCCATTAATTGGGCTAATATCCCATCAAAAACAGGTGCCTAGAATAACAGGTCCTGGAATATAAGTCAGCACAACTTTTCAGACAAGAAACATAAGCAGAGAATGATCTTTGAAAATAATGGTAGCCTAAGAATATATCAAGGGATGTTCGGTAGAATGAAGTCTTATGACCAGGGTAAGTAATATTTGAATCAATGACATCCCAAAGGGGTCAGGGAAGAAATGTGTAACATTTTTACAAATCTTTGTTTGGGTCCATCTTTATTCCATTTTTGTTTCTGCCCTTCAGTTGGCTTTCTCTGTTCTTTTCCAAAAAACTGGTCTGTATTTCTTTTTATTATGTTCAGTTTTTAGTATATTGGTTAGAAAACACTAAGTAGTTGTAACTGAAAAAGACAATATGAGAACGAGATGTAAAAATTTTTTTAATTAAATTTTAAATTTGAAAAAATTGTAGGAAAGACTTGAGAAACATTTTAAGATTTTAAGTCTACATTTTGATGATTTTGAAATGAATTCATGGTTTCTCATATTCCCCCCAAAATCGGTTATGATTTTGGGTACAGTCATATAGCAAACATACTTCAGTTGCCTGCTGAAGGTCTTTTTCAAATTTAATCCTTTCGACCTTTTTTCTGAAGCTAGTTTCTGGCTGGTTCCATCAATATCAAGTGTTCCTATATGATGGCTGCTGGGTAATTTTTGTCTAACGGTTCAACTTCCACTTGTTGTCCTACTTTACTTAGCTTTACAGGGACATTAGCAAATGCCAGATGCCTCTGGATGCTGTAACCGTAGCTTCCAGACATCATGTTGCCAAATACCTTGCCATCACTATAATAGACCTTGAATCTTTTTTCAGATTAAAGAAACAAATTAGCTCCAATACTTTGGGGTAAGTACAACTAGTTGACATAAAATTAATTAAAGGTCATAGGCAAAAAAATGCCTGTCCTAGATGATGAAGAAAGCAGTATAGAGTCCCAATAAAGGCCCTGCGCACCAAATTTTCCAGAACACAGGTGAATAATTCAGTCTCTAAGCTGCTTTTGATTACCCCAAAAAAGGAACAGCAGTAATTGCTAATTGAAGGCTTTGGGGAAATTAGTAAAGCAGGTAGTGATTGTGGGACTCCCAAATGGAAGTAGAATTTGAAGTTTTCTAAGTCATTCTAGGCGCCGTCAGAGAGATGGTGCTTAGTCAGTAACCCATCCCCCGACAAATGGAAGGCCAGTAGGCATTCTTTGAAGCCCAGGAGAATATGCAGAAGGTGGGGAAGCTGAAGCAACTTCCTAAAAGCCACATGGGTCTCTTTGAAACCAAGTGAATTCTTTGACCTCGTATCAAGAAGGGCAAGAATGTGAGATTTCTTTGGAATTACTCTATAAAATTCTTATATAGACGACCTGATTTGGTCAGATGTGTTCTGCAATATATGAATGCAAGGATTCCCATTTAGTTTCAGAACTAAAGAGAGTCAGCAACCAGTTTTGCAAAAGAATGCTCCAATTACTTTCTTGCTTTTCTTTTTTTTTTTGTAATCTGCCATATTTCCATCTTTGAGGGATTACTAAAGCCTTGGTTAGGCGCAGAAGGCAAATCACTTTCATCATCTCTTTTGGAATGCTGAATATAGCTTACGTGATAAATCATTTTTTCTAATGGTATTTAAGTGTAAAAAATTAATATCATATGACGTATATCGGTACATTGGATATATCAAAATGAGCAGAAGAGACTTCAACAGCTTTCTTCTGCATAGTGCTTCACAGTTTATCAAATGCCCTCTGATTTGGTTCTCACAACACTTTCTGAGGTGGCCATGATATATTAGAACCTCCATATGACAGACAGGAAAGCTGAATGTGCACGACTTTTCCAAGGAGCCAGAGTTCAAAAATGGCAGCCATGCCAATGAAACACAGATTTTCCAACTACAAATCCAGTGCTCTTACCTCTAAACTAGTCTTCTACAGAAACATTACTGAAAATTTCTTATTAGAGTATTCCCTACTGCTGTTTTCCTGCGTTCTTTGAGGACTCACCAGAGTGGTACAAGGAGTTCAAATTATGGTAGCAGATCAGTCAGGCTGTATGTCTCTACTGAGCATCTGCTAATTTCTAAGAACTTGCCAGTTGTATCAATAAATGAGGTTGCACTGTTAAGTGACATATCCAACCCAACTCCACCTCTCAGTAAAAGGGATAGAAACAACTACAGTGAAAAGTGGCACCTAATAAAATACAGATATGAATAGAAGAGGAAATCCTAACTCATTCTGGATAGAGTCAGAGGACACCTGAGAACATGGTACTTGACGTGAGCTTTGAAGGTAGAGGACTATGATGTTGATTTCCATGTGGCGCATTTTACACACCCAAATAAACTGGACGACTGAGTATGAATTACATAGATTAAAAATTGTGCAAGTTGACTGAAATTAGAAGAAAGCAATTAAACCTAACCTACTAACTGCCAAGCATATTAGCTATTCTTCATTTCCCTTGGAGAAGTAGTATCTGGAGCAGATGTTTTGAGGAATGATCAAACATCAACCATCTGATAACTAATGACCAGACAAATAAAGGGGATGACAGAGTCATGTTTACAGGAGAATAAGAAAATCCTGCACACCTGGGCTATGCTAGCAGATGGCAGAAGCTAGAATTAAAAAAAACAAAAAACAAAAAACAAAAAGAAGAGGCAATTCTAGCAGCTGCAGAGTCAAGCTCACCGAACGAACTTCCCTGAATCCATTCGGGATTAATTTCCCCCTAGACAATCTCAAGAAATGCAGTTCAAGTACTAAGGTGTATATGCTACAAGGCAATGGTTGTCCAAATGTTCCAGGAGTCATCAGCCAAGGAAGGCTTCCCAGCAGGACACTAGAAAATTCATATGAAACACCATCTGCAAGGTAAAGACATCTTCTGGGTCACTTAACAGAGCTTCCGGAACATTTCTTCTGCCCCCACTCTAACCCCCCATACTGTCATCATACAATGGCCAGAACAAAGGAACAAATAATCTTGCAGACACGGACACAGTTGTCAGTTCAGGAAGTGGAACGTAAGTGAAATGCATTCACAGCATCATTCAGCAACTATGCATATGGATCGTAAGCAAAAGTCATCTATCTACAAAGGCACAGGTTTTGTCATCATCACGAGTAGGTCTCTGGGCGGGAAGTCACCCCCATCACTGTCACTAGGGAGGGCAAAAGCAAAGGAAGCTAAGCAACAGAATGCACAGTATTCATGGGTTCATCTCTTCATACAGGAGTTAACTTTTATTGCATATGTTCTGTGTGTCAGGCACAGTGCTAGACACTGGATGCACAAAGGAAAACTGGACCACATTTCTGTGTTCATGCAGCATTTCTCAAGAACAGTATTAGAGAAATGCACAGACCTTTATGGGAGGGTAGGAGTTGGGTCTTAAACATGAGGACTTGCTCAGGTGAAAATGAAAGAGGCCTGAGCAGGCACAGAAGGCAAAAAAGACAGCATGGCTTTACTTATTTTTTTGTTTTGTTTTGTATATTCAATCTGTCCAGTTCTTAGAGAGTACTGTCAATCACTTAATATAAGGTCCCCTGTTAAAACATTTGAAAGTGTTCCCCTGAATTTCTATAATTTTTGTTTTATGAATTTGCTGATTTATGTTTTATACTTGATAGGAGAGTAATATAAGTTTATGACAATTACTCCTTCAAAAATTATCATTTTATCATGATATAATGTCTTGTTTTATCCTGTATAGTGTTTTTAAGTTCAAATATACTGACTTTCATCAATATTGCCCTCCCACACACTTTCTTTTAGCTTGTATTTGCTTGGTATCTCTTTTTCTACCTCTTCATTTTCAACCTTTATCACTTTAATTTTATTTTCCTATATATAGTATATACATGAGTTGAATTTGTTTTTAACCCAATCTGATAGTTTCAGTCTTTTAAAGTTCTATTTACAAATAATAAAATAACCAGTCTACTTAATTCCTTGCCACGTTATCTTATTTATTTTATATTGGTGTTTCTTTTTTTTTTTTCTTTTTCCAATTTTTACTAGTTTAATCATGCTGTCATGGGTTTTTGATGATGTTAATTTGGGAGTTTTACTGCACTATTCCATTCCATCAATGGTTATCTTGCCTTCCCACACTCACTATTTTTAAATATTAAATATTTTCCCACCAGAACATTCTGTTTCCACAGCCAAGATGCTATATTACTCATCAATTTGTCTCCTCCCCTGTCCTCTGCAATAGGAGATTTAAAATACTTGACTCTCTCTTCCTTTCCCCAAGAAGGAATCCTTCAGAATGCTTCTACTTATCCTCTCCCTCTCCATTCCAGGCTTTTATCAGAATTCCTTTCGCCATGACCATTCTGCTTCACGTGTCCTCACAGGGCACTCTGACAATATATTGCCAGTCAGCCTTTCCCTATCCAGTTGTGTGGGTATGTTTGTGCATCAGGTGTCACTATGTACCATGTCTTCTTTTTCTGCCTCCACTGATTGTTTGGTTCCCTCAATACATACTCATTTATTAAACAAAGATCCACAGGGGTACTACTATTTTAAGACAATCATGAAAAATACTGTAAGTCTTGCCTGCAACAGATTTCAAATCTTTCTTCTGCTCAAGGAAAACAATTTCTTGGTACTTAAAAAAAAAATCATTGCCTCTTTTTTGACTTTTCCATCTTCTGCCCCTGTAACCCCTGTTTTTACCTCTTTGATTTTCTGGATTAAATCCCCAACTCTTATATGTGTATTTTTTTTTTCTGTGCTTTGAATATATCTTGCACTTGATCTTTCATTGTAATAGTGACCAGCCAAGCCTCTTCAATATCCAGGAAAATAGTTTAGATGGAAAATCATCTATTTAGTGTGCTCTTGCTCATGTGCTCTCTCTCTCTCTCTCCATATAAATATATTATCATTCGTCTCTTCATCATTATTCAGTTTGTTTGAAATCATCTTTTTCCCTCTAACTGCTAAATTCCCTTAGGGATTTGTTATTTTCTCTGCTGGCTGATTGGGGCTTACATATGATCCTTGGAGAAGCCAAGTAGCAGCACTCCTGGGCAGGTGGTCTCTACTCCCATAGGACTTTGGTGTAGAAGTGGGCAGAGAGTGCCTCCTTGGGCACCTGAAAGAGGCCTCCTTGCTTTCAGATACCTTTGTACTCTCTCCCAGGCTCAGGGCCAGAGACGAGTCAACCCGCATGTTTTGCTTTTTCTTTCCTTGGAATATAAAAGACAAACATTCCAACAAGGACTTTCCCTGGGAATTCATAGGTCCCATGGGTCATGCCTTCCAGGATGTGCAATTTTTCTTGTCCTCACCCCATGACTTCCAGAAGTCAGTTTCCAGGCATTTAACCATTCCTTGGAGTTTTCTCCACAGGACATCCAACAGAACTTAAAGCCATACCTGCATAGAACTATTAGCAGATTGGAGAAAGGAATGGAGAAGTGAGCTGTACTCGGCTTACTATATAGAGTCTTAGAATCTCCTCTTCATCTATACATTTTTGTACTTGCTATTGTTTTTGCTAAAAACATTGCTAACTGTTTGTTCATCATGTATTTTACCATTAAGTAATTTTCAAATCAATATCACAGAAATTAATATCACTAATAATGAAGGATCAAATAAAAATGAATAATAACATCCAAGTTACCATGAAAATATAAGGAAAAGGGTAACGTTCACCATATACAAAAATTAACTCAAAATGGATTAAAGACTTGAATGTAAAACCTGAAACCATAAAAAAAATAGAAGGAAACATAGATGTAAGCTCCTTGACATTGGTCTTGGCAGTGATTTTTTGGATTTGGCACCAAAGGCAAAGGCAACAAATGCAAAAATAAGCAAGTGGGACTACATTAAAATATAAAGCTTTTGCACAGGAAAGAAAACCATCAACAAAATGAAAAGGCAACCTACTTAATGGGTGAAGATATCTGTAAATCATATATCTGATAAGGGGTTAATATCCAAAATATATAAAGAACTCTTACAATTCAATAACAAAAATAATCCAATTTAAAAATGGGCAGAGGGCTTGAATAGACATTTTTCCAAAAAAGACAGATGGCCAATAGGCACATGAAAAAATGTTCAACATCACTCATCATCAGGGAAATGCAAATCAAAACCACAATAAAATATCACCTTGTAGCTGTTAGAATAGCTATTATCAAAAAGATAAGAAATAGCAAATGGTGAATATGAAGAGAAAAGGGAACCCTTCTACACTGTTGATGGGAATGTAAATTGGTGCAACCACTGTGAAAGTTCCTCAAAAGACTAAAAATAGAACCATGATACAATCCAGCAATTCCACTTCTGGGTATTTTTCAGAAAAAAATGAAAACACTAACTCAGACAGATACACACACCCCCATGTTCATTGTAGCAGTACTTACAATAGCCAAGATATGGAAACAACCTAAGTGTTCATCAATGGATGAATAGATGAAGAAAATGTGGTATATATAACAATGGGATACTACTCAGCCATAAAAAAGAATGAAATTTTGCCATTTGTGATAACATGGATGAATCTTAAGGGCATTATATGCTAAGTGAATAAGTCAGACAGAGAAAAACAAATACCATATAATTTCACTTATATGTGGAATCTAAAAACAAAAGTAGCCAAGCTTATAGATACAGACTGATGGTTGCTAGAGGTGAGGAGGGGTACAAAAATTGGTAAACAAGTAGAAGGGTACAGACTTCTAGTTATAACATAAATAAGTCATGGGTGTGTAAGGTACACATGGCACCTACAGTTATTAATATTGCATTGCATATTTGAAAGTTGCTAAGAAAGTAGATCTTAAAAGTCGTCATCACAAGAAAAAAAATTCTTTATGTATGATGACAACTAAACTAGACTTACTGTGGTAATCATCTTGCAATATATACAAATATTGAATCACGTTGTGCACTTGAAACTAATGTAATGTATGTCAATTACAACTTGATATTTTTTAATAAAAAAAAAACAGTAGGGTTAATCTCATTCTTTTTAAACAAAAATTTTGCAGCATTAAATTTCCTATACTACCTCTTCTTGGTTCAGATATACAAAGCCACCATATGTGGTCATGCTGGCTTTCTAGTCTATGATCATGGGGCTATCATTCATTTCATAGAAATCCTAGGTTGTTGTTTTTGTTTTGTTTTTTTTCTACTTATCAGTACAATTTTCTAGTAGGTGGTTCACAAATGTCCTGATGAAGGGGTAGTTTTTTTTTTTCTAATTTTCACAAACAGCCATCTGGCCATGTCCATAGTTAAAATTTTACCAAATTATCTTCTCTCCCATGAGCTTCATCCTCCAAAGGAAATGGAAAAGATAATGTTTTGAATTTCAGGATAACGTCAAGCACTTTTGAATGGCTTGCTTGATTTTTACAATGCAATGCATTAGAGTAATCTAACCAAGACTTTGTTTTTAAGTGGCAAAATTCTGGGGAGTTTTTCCTTCTAAACTTGTATGATTGGTATTTAAATTTCCCTGCCGAAGTGATGACTTCATGGAATACTTATCCAATGTTGTCTTGAAGAAGAGAAAAGGTCATTTTCCATCTCTATAGTAATAAAACCATGTTTTAAACAAACATTTGGGTACATTCTATACTTCTGTTTTGATTGACTGCAGCTTTTTATTACACATTTACCAGACATAGTTGGGTAATGTTATCAGCCTTGTCGCTATCAAGTGCTTTCTGGTGAGCTTTAGGGATGTTGGCTCTGACACTGTCTCAATGATTTCAGGTTATTCTGAATTTCCTTCCTTATCTTGCATATTTTCTGATATTTCAGAAAGAGTATATACTCTGTTTAACTACCAGTCAGTGATCCCAGTTGAAAACATAATTTTAGAATTAGTATACTTTTAAAAGATAAATTAGGAATAGCATTAAAATCTATCCCCCCCAACCACAGACACAAACACACACACACACACACACACACACACACACACAGTCTGAGTTACTTCACTGGCAGGAATTAAAACATGAACTCCTGTGTAAATTAAGATTTGATTGAATGAAATTTTGGCAGGATGTTGATCTGATTTGTGTGGGAGCCATTTTTGCATGTGTGACATCCAAAAACTACTGAATTCTTAGAAAGGTAACAAACTCCATTTTCATATAACAAGCAACAAAGTTCTCCTCTTACTTACCAAGAAATCATATGCTCCCACCCTTCTGTATTAGCATCATCAGTTCTCACTAAGGGTATGTTCTCTGTTCATTTTGACGAATGCCTCAAGAGTTCCTTAAAGACAAAGAAAGTTCCAGATTTCCACTGATTTCCATTTCATAAAAATACTGTTTGCTGAGCTTATCTAAAAAATTCCAGGTTTAATGATGTTGGGAAAGCCATTCTACTTATTTATACCTGTGCTAAAACTTGACAGAACACGAAAATTCAAAACCCCTGCCTCCAAAATCTTTAAGCGAATGGATTTTCAGAAAGACACACCAGATGTAAATTGTGTATTTGTGACTACAACAGCATCTCCTGGGAGTAGGAATATCCCAGGCTTCAAAGGCCACCGCTGGGGAGAGATTCTGCTCTGAGCAGTAGGAACAACAGGAATGTAAGCCCTAGACGTTGCAGTAGTTCTCCACTTTCCCTCTCCCCACAGTGGGAATAAAAACGGTTCCACTTCAGGAAATTGAAACAAAAATTCTCACATTAATAAACCTCTTCCTTTTCCCTTTTTTTACCTGGCTCCTGACTTCCACTTCAGTCCCACAAGCAAAATGAAAGGGAAATAAACCTCTCCGTGTGAAAGAGAACAAAGCCCCCTCTTCCCACTCCAAGGACTACTCTGCCGTGGGGAGGGCATGCCGCAGTGGAACCTTGAAAATGGTACAACCTTTTAAGAGATCAGTTTAGCAATACACACCAAGAGCCTTTGAAATGGTCAGACCTTTCAGGCCAATGATACAGATGTGGCAATCTGTCCTAAATACATATAACTAGAGAACCAGAGATATAGACTAAGATTTATGTAAAAAGACCTTCAGTAAAGCATTACGCTAAAGAAAAAATAAGTAACTTGTGTGTCCAATAACAGGCTTTTTTTTTTCTTTTTTTTTTTTTTAGATTCTATTTATTTATTTGACAGAGAGAGCGCCAGAGAACACAAGCAGGGGAACAGTAGAGGGAGCAGGAGAAGCAGGGTCCCCACTGAGCAGGGAGCCCAAGCGGGGCTCGATCCCAGGACCCTGGGATCATGACTGGAGCCGAAGGCAGCTGTCTAACCAACTGAGCCACCCAGGCGCCCCAATAACAGGCTTTTTTAAAATAAGGGAAGATCCATATGACAAAATATTATTCATCCCTTAAAAAAGATTTGAAGATTTCAAAATAACATGGAAAATGTTATAAAGTGAAGGAGAAAATTAACATGTAAATGTACATATGCTATATAATCCTAGTTTTTTAACTATTAATAGAAATCACCTGTGCATTATAGAATCACAGAAGACTTTCGTTTATATTCTCTATATACTCCAATTTTGCAACCACGAGCATATGTCACTTTTTAAATCATCAGAACTAAACAGTGTTTTGTATTTAAGGAGAAAAGTGGGAAATGCCGTGAAGTCACTATCATGTCTAACCTTGATATGACACCCTTGATAAAAGTAACTTCACAAATACATTTCAGTATACAAATGTATTTGTTGACATCCATTTTGCTGACTCTTAGTCTAAGTAAATTATGAAATGTGGAAATATTTAGGAAAAGTTTCCTAGTCTAACATTGAGTAAACACTTAGAAATTCTCCAGCTAATAAAGGTCTAATA
This sequence comes from Phoca vitulina, assembly GCF_004348235.1. Classification (NCBI taxonomy): domain Eukaryota; kingdom Metazoa; phylum Chordata; class Mammalia; order Carnivora; family Phocidae; genus Phoca; species Phoca vitulina. The sequence goes on along the minus strand of NW_022589711.1, from coordinate 63,874,073 downwards.
GATTTATCAGGATTTTGCTGTAGTTTTGTAAAGTAGGACCTTTTACAATCAATGTTCAAGTGTTTTTGCCAAGTCTTTCTTTCCCCACCCTAAGAATCTAGCCACAGAAAGTAAGTCATTAAAATATACAAATGAATATAAACACCAACATACATGTGAATCTTTGTCCTTTGTACCTAATCTTGGAGTCTTCTGCATAAAAGGGATTTGTTTGTCTTGTTTTTAAGACAGAGGTCTTTTAATTAACTTCCATTGAAAGCAGGAGGTATTGCATCTAATGCTATATGGTGTACACATTACTGCAACACCATAAGTCATAATAATAATAATAATAATAATAACGGTAACTAGCGATCATCTTCTCATTGGTTACACACGGATGCACTGTGCCCTGAGGGTTACCATGCTCTAGTACCTGTTTCCAGTAAGCAGGAAAATTGCAGCGAGGCCCTGGGAAGTAGGAGAATCCAAATGAAATAAAACTCCAACAATTGTCAATGTTCTATTTTATGTTTTATTTTTAAGCTGATTTATGTCCAATACTCTGACAGGCTTCAGAAGGTTGGAAAGGCAGCCCCAATAAGCTGTCTGCCAAATGCAATGGCTCAGCTAAAGAATGATGGCTTCAGAAAGTTGGTTAAACTAGCTGGTACCAGTGCTTTCTCATGGGCATCCGGGCGAGGCTCAGGCATCTCTATCTGTGTTTGCTGGGAGGGGGCATGGTAGAGAGGCAGAGAGGGCATGTTTTTCTACTACTCTGAAAATTCAAATAAATTCATTGAGGTATATATTCTATAATCTTCTACCTCCTTTTCCCATTTCAACTACAAGCATACAGAATGGTCATTTACGGGAACCTACAGAAAGGACTAAGTGCTGACAGAAGGTGGGGCTACGAGTTTCTGCAGGCCTTTCTCTAATTTTTAAGCAGATAGAAATGCAATCAAAGAATTCAGGATGACAATCCAAATCATGGCCTTACTAGGTGGGTTTGTGCTTCTAGGCCCATAGATCAGAGTCCTGTTCTGCTGCTGCCATTAACAGGAAATCATATTCAGTGTCCATTCTGTAGTCAGCAGAATTGTAAAAATTTATTGTTTATCTTTTTAAAAGGTTTACCAACTCTACCTTAAAAACATAAAGGGCTGCAAAACAAAAAAGTGAAAAACCCAGCTTGAATATATGCCAGATGGAAAGAAAAAAAAAAAAAAAACATGGCAGTAAGCTCCAATTTATACTTTATAAAGGTTAAAAAGATTCTTCTAGTGCTTATATTTCTGAATATTTCAGGACAAATATTCGGAGCTAGGTGTAAACTTTCATGAAGTAAAAATTGCACTGGATTGTGCATTAGAAGACCTACTTCCAGGCTATGTGATCTTAGGAAAATCATTTGACCTCCCTCATCCTCAGTCGTCCAGATGGAAATGGGACTATTCATATCTGCCCTGCCTCCCAATAACTTTGTTCTGATGATCAAATATGATGTGTTTGAATATATATACATGTAAAGTTTCAGAAATTATCATATCCTTACTGAACTTTTTTTTAACCTCTAATCAGAAGGAATATCTTCATGAAAAGTGAGGTAGACCAATGAACGGCATTTCATTGTGTCTTGGAAATCAGGCACGTGCTTTAAATGTCACATTGTCTTCAACTGTTTTCTTGTCATTATTTTCTAGGGCCAAAATTTCACGTTTATACTAGAGAGTGCCTCTTTCAAGGATCTAAACTTGGACTTCAGAGTGAGTCAGCTTCAGCATTGACAGGAATATAACAGGACGGAAGTGGTTTCTACAGTAACTTTCCTGTTGTTCCTAGAAAAATAGTCACAACAAAGGAAAAGCAGTTACTCAGAGCATAAATTATATACTCCAAAATATAATTAGCTCTTGTATCTGGAACAGATAGCTACACTTTCTGGTTATGTATCTATCATTTTTTTTTATTTTAATAGTGATGACTCATAATGAAATTATGCATTCTCCATTCCATTCATTAAACGGTTTCACTTGCAGGCTGTGTGTGTAAACTGTAAACTCTCTGCCTATGTGATCACAACACTCTTGCACAGGCTCCAGTTCTCCACCTAATATTTGTTAACATACACAAATTCTTTCCAGAACAAGGTTTTTTTATGTGCATTCAGAGAGCAGATGCTGTTGAAAATGTTGTCAAGTTACAGATGCACAGGGTACTCCGGCTGAATGTGTTTGGCAATATAGCTCTGAAATATCACTCCAGTTCCTGCCTTCTGCTGCCCCAAACTTCATTCTCCAGGGAACCATCCAAAACAACAATGCTAAGAATGACTAAATTCAATCCTCAGATCAGCTGTTTCCGAAATGGTAGAACATGCTTTTCAACAAGTTCAGCATAAGTTTTTCTGTTGTTGAAAAAGGTATGAGCTCCGAACACTTTATTATCTGAAACTTTTTTATAGGGGGAGAACCAAAATGCAACAGCAGTTATTGGCATGTGATCCAGAAAACAAAGCAAACAAGAAATTCTATCTTCTATGAGTCCACCGGAAAACTTCTCTTCTACTCCCCCCACCACTCTCTTCCCCAGCCCCACCTCCTTCTCTCCTTCTCTTCCTGCCCTTCCTTCCTTCACTCCTCCTCTTTCCCACTATACGACCTCCTCCTCCTGGCCCCTCCTTCTCGCTGCTCAGGTAGAACTAGCACTTACTTCACCATTCAGTTTACAAAGAGCCGTACTCCTCCCTCGTCATGTCCCTTGTCATGGTCATGGTGGTCTTACAACAGCCATTTTAGCATCGCATTTTACACAAGACCCCAAACGGGCTCACAGAACTGAGGGTCGAAATCAAGCCTCCTTATTTCAAAGCCTGTGTCCTTTTCTGACATCAGGCCACCTCAAGAAATTCCTTCCTTCCTCCCTCATAGATCCCTCTCCCTCTTCTTTCCCTCCCTTGAGCTTCCTTTCCTCATTCTCTGCTCTGCCTCCAGGACCCCCAACAAACCACTTTGCACCTGACCCTACTCCCATCTGATGGGTCCTTTCAGTAATCCCCCTTCATCTTCAGAGAAGTCGTGTAATCTTTGCTCTGCCAGGGACAGAACCTCGCTAAAGCAGCACTAACCATCCCTGCCCTCAGACCAGCCCTCTCCCTCCATCCCAGGATCCAAATCTTACCTATTTGTCTCCTGTAGGAGCAGCAGCTACTTCCTGAATTAACCATACATAGAATTGGAGGGAAATATTCAACTGGGGAGTTTTCTAACACTCTTTTTCCCTCTCCCCCTCTCCCCTCTGTCTCCCTCTCTCTCTCTCTCTCTCCCTCCCTCCCCACAAATGATACATGGTGTTGTTAATGGTGTTTAGGTTGTCATATGTTGTCATTAAATACTTTCTGACATTTGAAAAAAATAATTGGGATATTCAATTTATAATACTACCCTCTCATTTTTTAAGAGAATATCATAAATCCTTTCCCCCTGAAATAATCCTTCCATTACAAATTTTTGGATGATATGCCTGCCTATTTAAGAAGAGGATTTGCATAAAATCTTGAAGAATGGCCTCCCAACAATTTTATTTTGGAATGTTTGTGTTCTCCCTTCAGTGCTGTCAGTTACTCCAATCACAAACTGAGGCACTAAAGACGAAAATTTTGTATTCCCCGGACTCCTTACAACCGTGAAATTTTAATTACTCTGGTAAGAAATAGTTTCTTTTGCATGATCACGAGGCTGGTGGAAGGTTTGGGACCCGGAATACAAAAAAAAACCTTTTCCCCCCTATTTGAGGAACTGCAAATGTGAAAAATTAAAAAAAAAAAAAAATCTCCTCTGTCCTACCAGCATAACGGGAGCAGAAATGGTTATTGAAATTCAAATTACAGTATTTTGTGATTTGGGTTTTGCTTCAGAGAAACCACTACAAGGATGTTCATTCAGAATGAAACATGCTTACAGTTTGTGATACAAGGAGATTTTCCCACTAAATCACACTTTATTCCTGAGCAGAAATTGTGACCAGTCAAGAAATAACTAAAATTCACATACAATCAAGGCATATTCAAACTGACAACCAGGAGTTTAAAGAAAAAAAAAAGAGAGAGAAAAAAAAAGTATCTTTCTTTTATCAGATATTCAGTTCTTACATATAATCTAATAATGGAAGCTGTGATCGTAATAGTACTTCCAGATAACAAAACGACCAGTAATTAAATAATGGTGATTTACAATCATTCCTTCCGGCTTTTGTTTTGTAGTAGTTTTTGTGTGTTCATTAATCACTCCCTATTTTTAATTCTATAGGCCAGCCATAGTACATTTCTGTCCGCTTTCCATCTGCTGCCCTTCCTCAGCCCCTCTGCTGGAGCGACCACTCAGTTTCCATAGCAACTACTACATAACTATTGCTCCTGGGATAGCAGGAGGAGAGAAAGAACAGTAGGAAAAAAAGGACAAAATCTAGGTAGTTGAAGCAGAACACATTCTCTCTGTTACTGTGAACTACCAAGAACTTTTTTCTGTTTCCCTATTGGAAAAGTACTTAGCAACTTTTCTGAGTAGCACTTCCAGCCTCATCTCTGACCAATGGTAAGAAATCCTTCCATCTTCCATGACCACGACTGGCCAGCATGGATCACCCCCTCCCCTTCCACTCACCCTTCGTTCTTTGCACTTTTGCTGTCAAAAGTGAACACACGATTGCTTCAAACAGGAACACAAAGCTCTGTAAGTTAGCCTGAAATAATGAATGTGCCCATTGATCCATTCAGCCCATTTGATACATCATTTGAGATTTTGGCATCTAGGCATACCCTGAATCCTTCCTCAGCAATGATGAGGAACATTTTCCTACAGAGACTGATTCTCTTATCTAACTCCAGAGAACACTTATTTTTTGTAACTGGGGAGAGCAGGAGTCCCTTGCTGGGAGTGAGAGAATTGTCTGGGGAACCCTAAAGTGTTTATTCCCAACTTCACTTTCCACATAAAAATAGCACTTGCACAAGGAATTCTTTCCCCTGTAGTTATAGAGGATCTGGATCCGATCCAGTAGGCAGGGTGGTGTCCGCCTCGGTCTCCTAAGGAAGTCTGAGCCCTCTCTCCCTTTTTAATATGAGAATTCGAAAGCAGTGGGAAGTGATGTTGGACCTATCACAGCATTGCTAACAGACAGCCTATTACAGTATTTAATAAAAACAGAAACAGCATGCCTATCATAGGCTAATAAATCCTACCTCCTGCACGCTTTAAAAACAGTATGAAGCAGCTTTCACGGAGCTTCTGATAACTAATTTCAAGCATGGCTGTCTAGCGTGCCTGTCACTCCTATTGTCCTCCCAAACTCTTTCAGACATTTTGAGCAGAGAGTATTAAAGCTATGAGTTAGCAAGGGTTGTGACATTAATGGTCCAGAAAGGCTTTAGGCACGCGAGGCAATGATGATTACCGGTGGCTCTTTGGAGGACTGCACTGGATCGCTGTCATTAAAAATTAAGCGTGGCTTTTGAGGAAGATGTGACAACTACCGGAGGTAGGATTTGCATGTAAAACAAAGGAATCTGTTGCTGTTTCGGGCTTTTGTTTGCTGTGTGCCTGTGGGTCAAGAATTGCAGCCAGGTGCGGAGTGAGAGCAGGAAGGGGAGAGAGAGGGGAGTGGGGGACGGATCAGCTTAGAGCAAAACACAGTGAATAGTATTAGATTTTATGGCAGAAATGCCTCGAGGACAAACTGGCTCCGGGCTCGTAGCCTGCTGAGTGTGCATTCCACGTTGCTTTTCCCTTGGAGTAGAATGCTTAGAGGTCACGGAAAAAACAGTTCGCTTCTTATCTCTGGTGCCAGCTAGGCTGTCAGTAGGGTTGAGGGAAGACTGTGGTAGGTGGGAGGCATAAAGGTCTAAGAAAAATCAAGAAGAGGAAGTGGTCGTTGAGACTTGAAACCTGTTAGATAAATATTTTATTCCCATGGCCAACGTGCTTTGATAGCCAGCATCTAATTTTTAAAGGGGGAAACTGAAAGATTACAACGGATGTCCCCGATAGAGAACTACTTCAGATTTAATTTATTATCAAAGAAAATTGGGTACCATCGTCCATTTTGCATATTGAAAGGCTGATCCACACTGTTTGTGTTAACGGTTTTGCAAGAGTTTTAGATTAAAAGAAGGGGCTTTCTCTTCCTGTTCCTGCTTTTAGGCTATTGCCAGGCTGCAGATGGAAATAGTGATTCCTTAGAGGTTATGGACTTGACGTTGTACCTTTTTCTTTTCTTCTCCTTTTTTTAACGAATACCATAAAAGCACAATTCTCCTTGAAAGATGAGAGGGCAGTTGGGTTCCAAAGTCGAGCAGATCGTGAGTGGGTTTGCAGAGGAACTTACACTGTTCTATACTTTATTATGGGATTGGTATAGCTCGATCAGAAAAGGCAACGTCAGGAAATCGTAGGCTGAGATTTTTAAAGCAAAAATGCAATGGTCAGAAACTAATGTTTCCCCAACTTGATCTATGGTGCAAGTTTCAGCATTTGTCATTGCATATGACCCTCAGTGCGAAGTGGCAGAAATGTAGTGAGTGCATTTCTCGGTGCTGTTGCACTATTTCCCCCGATGGACTTCCCAAACGCCAAAATGTAAAGATGTTGCTTTAGATTTTGAAAAACCCTAGATTCTGATGCACTGATTTGATTATAATGAATAATAAAGATACAAAGAATAATGGTATATTTATAAAAGAATGTTAATATTCTTCTAAAACTTTGATATTAATGCAGTATTAACTAGGAAAAAAGTGAGAGACAGTTATGGTATGCTTGTTTTCAGCTAAATATTGGAGTTAAGGCTAAGTAGGGCTTTTTCTCTCGTCTAATGCAGTTGAGTTTGTACATTTGTGAGCGTCTGTGTATATTCTGCCATTCACAAAGTGGAAATCATTGCCCTGTAAGGTATGGCATCTATGCTTAAAGTTGTATGCCTATTTTTCCTAATAGTGTGATTAATATTATTGAGCCAGCCCAACTCTCTTGTCTAGTTGTTTTGTGACCAAGAATACATGGCCATGAAACGACTGTATAAAATTTCTGATGCAATTGATGACTGTGACATAGTTTTCTGCCTCTATGTGGCCAGTGGAATGTGTGACCTTGACCTTGTAAAGTCCCATCCTCTAGCCAATTGTGCTCACCAATCAAGAACCCATACATAACAAGAGAGCTTGTGATACACAAACAGAAATACACACCCACCCACCCACACACACGCACACACTTTACATACTGCTGTCAGAAGTTTACAACTGAATGTTATTTCTATTGTTTTCATTAATTATATTTATTTGAAAGAGATTTTCACTGGCTCTCGTCTTGCCAATATCTTCTGAATCTAATCTCATCAAGCATTTATTTTAGAATCAGTCTGTGCCATAAAAGTTGTCAATAGGAAAAATCATTTTGCTGTCATCGTGCTCATAACACTTTACTGATAAACTAAAATGACTTTTCACAATTTTCACAGATTTATGGAAAAATTCCCATATTAAATCTTCAAGGTACATGTGTCTAGACTGGACCCACAACATGAAAAACATAGGGGAAATATGGAATTTATTTTCTTTGTAAGATGTGGGGAAAACCAAACTAAGTAATTGAGTCAAAACAACCTACTTTGTATCGCAAATTAATTTCATTACCTCTTTACATTGGTAGATATCAACCAAAGCATTTACACATATTTTTCCCTTTCAGTTTGTGCTGTAGTCTAGTAATGAAAAACCAACAATTCTCCAGCTATCCAGAAAACAAGTCCAGAATCCACCCAGACATAAAAAATAAGCAAAGCTTTAGTCAGCCTTGTTTTCTCAGTCCCTAGAGGTAACACAGCCAACGTCTCAGTCACCAAGATACAATTCACCAAGTCCACAATCACCCTAATTCTCTGTCTCTCTCATATACACACACACACACTCATACTCTACTTTATTGGTTGATATTGGACCAGACATTTCTCAAGCTAACACAATCTTCTCTTTGATCAGTTTTCTCCTCTTACCAAAAGATGATAAAAAATGAATCTTCCAAAAATAGTCTTGTTACTATATCAAATTAAAAAGACTATAATAATGTCTATACAATATAATCCTAATTTTTATACATATGTGTGTATGAAAAAACTAGAAAAAAAGTATACCAAAATGTTAGAAGTTCTCTTAGTGTGTATTAATGGTGCATTTTATTCTCTTTATTTACTTATAGTTACTAATTTTTTTCAAAAAGCAGGTATTATGTTAATAGTCACAAGGAGACTTATGCAGTTTTATCTCCTTTTGCAACCATGTTGCCATCTTTTCCCCATTCTCATACTTCATATCATCCACTTTATCTTCACCCCAAATTCTAAAGTCATTTGTTGGTCCGAGCAAGATTGGGCAGAAGTGCTATTCCCCTATCTGAGCCCCTTTCTCCTTGGGTTTCTTGGTTGTCACATCACAAAAACTTGGCATCATCCTTTCTAGTAAACTGATGCCTCCTACTTCTTAACCCAGGTTTACCAGAAAGAGTGTGTGTGTGTGTGTGTGTGTGTGTGTGTGTGTATGTGTGTGTGTGTAATTCTCCCTACTTTATAGGTAGAGAATTTTTCAATCTCCTTTGCTGGCTCCTAATTGTCTTCTAAATCTTTAAATGTTGGAGTGGTCCATGGCTCAACTGTAAATCTCTTCTTTATCTACACTTACTTCATAAATGACTCCAACCTCATCTCAAGACCTTAGAAACTAACCATACACAGAGAGTTCACAAATTCTAATCCCTAACCTGGATTTTTCCCCTAACCGCCAAACTTACAAATTCAACTACCTATATAACATTTCTACTTAAATATCTCATAGGCATTTCACACAACATGTTCAAAATCGAATTTCTGAATTTCCACACCAAATGTCCTTCTCTCCTATTTTCCCCTATGTATGGAAATGGAAACTCGATTCTTCCACTTTCTCAGAAGAAAATTTTTGGAATGCTCTTTGAATCTTTTCTTCCCTTCACATGGAACAGAAAATCCCATTGCTTCTACCTTCAAACTGTACCTAGAATTTAATTATTATTCCCACTGCTACCACTCTGGGCAAGTTACCACCAACCATCAGATTATAGCAATACGTTCACCATTCATTGAGCTTTTGCTTCTGTCTCCCCTGCTCCCACACATTCTATTCTGTATCCAACACCAGTGGCTGTTCCCGTGTTGAAGTTAAATCGTAGTATCTTCTGCTCGAAAGCCTCCAACATCTTCCCATCTGACTACAGATAAGAGCCAGATCCTCACAGTGGTCCACAGGCTATGTGTGATCAGTCCAGGGTTCTTCACTCACCCCTTGCCTTCCATTCTCCCTTTAGCACTCTACTTCAGCCACACTGGCTTTCTGGTTCTTCCTTGAGCCTGCCATGTACTCTCAAACCTCAGGGCCTATGGCCACTACCTGGAAAACTTTTCCCCTACACAGCCACATGACTCAGTCTCTCACTTTCTTCAGGTCTCTGCCAAATGTCCCTTTATCAAAGAAGACTTCCCTAAAAGTCTTTTAAATCATACCCTCTTGCATGCTTCCTATTCCAAGTCCCTGCTTTTTCTCCATAGCATACCAAATTATCCCCCAACTTACTATATGTTGAGTTGTTATTGTCTGTGTCTCTCCTGCTAGAATGTAAACTCTATGAGAACAGCGACTTTGTTGTGTTCCCAGATGTATCTATAGCATTGATTGTCGAATGAATAAACTGATGAATATAGGAACTGAATATTTGTCCCCGTCAAAATCTTGGTAGCATCAGGCTACAAGCATAAGTTTATCAACCTGAGGGTCAGAGCCGTGTCAAAATGCCCTGTTGCTTTTTCCAAAGAGGAAAGATACTGAACACCTTGAGGAAAGTCAAGGAGATTTATCAAGATGATTTTCTTTCTCCTCTCTACACAGGAGGGAAAAAAATATCACATCACTGATTCCAATCTATGTCAAAGCAAATAAAAATTCAATTTGCCTTAACTTCATCTTATCTGAAGATGACTTCTTTTTCAAAAAGACATCTTCACAGATCTGTACAAATAACTATGGACATAAACATGTTCTATATTTTTCTTTGTTCTCTGCTAGTGATGAGAGAAAGGATGGCAAAACCAGGTTGGAAGATAAAATTGGGCTCAATACCCCTTTCTGAGCATACAAGTCTCAGTACTTTATTTAGCAATAGGAATCATTTACATTCCATTTACATTCCATTCATTGCTCTCAGAATCAGCATGGTTAGTCTCACGGTCTTGTTAATAGTGACCTCTCTAGCATTCATAAAGTACATGTCTTCAAATAATTAAAGTATAATCAAATAATCTTTTAGTCCAAAGTGGGTACAAATAGTAAAGTCCAATATTTCTAGAGAAGTTGTGTGACGTGAAAAGGACACAGCGTCTAAGACAAGTACAGGCTGTAGGAAGAGATAGGCTTGATCTGACTCTCACCTTCTCTACTTCATAGTTATGTGACTAGGAGCAATTTTTTAAAATCTTACGGAGCCTCAGTTACCTCACTGGTACCTCTTTGGAGTAGAGATTAAATGTGATCATGTGAATCAGTGCCTCGTTAGAGTACTTGGCACAGAGGAGATGTTTAAAAAGTAATAGTGTTCTCATTGTTATTGTCATTTTATCCTCACAGTATGCTCAAATAGTAGATACTATATTTTTCACTGAACAGCCAAGAAAACTAAGGTGTAAAAGTTACTCAAACTGTTCAAGGTCAAAGAACTCATAAGCTATCGAAATTTATTCTCCCTTTAGCCACAGAGACTCCTCACAAATAGAATGACAGATTAACCTTCTTTAATGTATTTAGTGACTAAAGGCTGCCAGTAATTAGGGGAATTTTTTAAAAGGCAGAATCTGAAGAAAAGATTTTTCTTTCCTCTGTGAACAATGTGGGTGCTTCATGTATTCCTTCCCCAAACACAAAGGAGATTTAAACTCCTGTGAAACAAGTTAAATGAACACTAATTTACTCATTAAGAAGACCTCAGTCTTTAGACATGCAGTATAAGGGAATGTTGAAACCCCAGCTTCACAGCCCTGAAGACTTTGGTTTGAATCCCACTTCTGCCCGTTGCCAGTTGCCAAAACCTCCCTGAGCCTCCTTTGCTTCAGCAGAAACATAGGTAGAAATAGCACATCGTTTATGGGGTTGTGAAGATTAAATGGGGAAGTCTGTGCATAGCTCTTAACACCATGCATGTGCATAACACATAGTACCTATCTTCCCTTTATTTATTATCTTAAATGAAACTTTTAAACATTGTATATATATCATGGCACTGAGAGATTTGGTTTCAAGTATGTCCTTTAGGTCTTATTTCTTGGCATCGCATGCTGCTAAAGTCAGCCCGTAGATACCATTTAAGAACCATGTAAGCATTAAGGTATCACGTAAAAGCTCAAGGTGTTTGAGCACCTGGCCAGCACCAGAAACAGAATTTCTGGAAATAATTCACATTTGCTCATTTCTGATTAGATCCAAAATGCAAGAAGCAATTCTGGAAAAATCAAGAAAATACCAGCTTTTCTGAGATACAAACCCAATTTTATAGATTCATGTTAAAAGAACTTTATCTGGGACACCTGGGTGGCTCAGTTGGTTAAGTGTCTGTCTTCAGCTTGGGTCATGATCCCAGGGTCCTGGGATCCAACCTGGCATCAGGCTCCTTGCTCAGCAGGGAGCCTGCTTCTCCCTCTCCCTCTACCTGCCGCTCTCCCTGTCTGTGCTCTCTCTCTCTGTCAAATAAATAAATAAAATCTTAAAAAAAGAAAGAAAGAAAGAAAGAACTTTATCTGAATGCTTCCCCTCAGCTTTATCAGGCTCCATTTTCAATACTCCTGTCTCCACTCCAACTCTGACTACCCGGGCTTTATTATTTCTAAACCGATCCATGAACACATCACGTAATAGGACTTCAGTGAGAGACATGCCTGAAATTGGCAATTAGCATCATCAGTTATTCTAGATTTAACATTACCAATTTCTTAATACAAAGGAATTCAATTTCCTTTCATTGCTTAATAAAAGTTAGCACCTCCAATTAAACTATTGGAAGACATTCTCAAATACGAATCTACTACATAAGCTAAATTTTTCTTTCATCAGTTCTGAACATCATCTGACACCAAACAATTCCAATTTCAGATTCTTGAAGGTCGGTTTGTATCACTAATGATCACATTTGTGCATTTGCGTTTCCTTTAATATTGTGTCATTTCTCAAACTCACCTCCTTAAGTGCAACTGGTCCCAGTAGTACTGCCTCTCTCCAACAGTGTGGATGTGCCATTGTCATTAAAATGTCACAGATTTTCAAGGTTTGATTTGTGTTTTAAATCTTCACAGGATATTGCTCCTCTTTGCTCTAAGAACACTCTGTGCATGGTTCTGCCATGGCCCTTAGCACACTGTGCTGTGATCTTTGGTTCACTAATCTGCTCCCCTCCTCCCCAGTTAAATTTTAAGTCCCTGGAGGTTAAGGACTGGGTCATAGTCATCTCAGTATTTCCAGGGCCTGGTAGAGTTCTTAGCAAGTAGTTAATGCTCTAGAAGTAATTCATGAATGAAGGAAGGAAGGAAGGAAGGAAGGAATGAATGAGGTCTATGCTAGATTTCTTAGTGTCCAGTTTGACCTAAGAAGGGTAAATGACCAAGTGGACAAATAAACCATGCACCTGGACCTGCCCTGTGCTTACTAACTTCTCATTTACCTGTCCTCTTCATCTCTTCTCTTCATATTCTCTGGCTTCTATTGGCTGACTATTTCCCCATCCCTCCTCTGCTCTTCTGTCTGCCCACAGCCACTACCTTGGCTTTCTAAAGAGTATGGTGGAGCTTTTCATTTGAAGCCAACTTCAAGTGTGACAGCCTCAGACAGCAAACACCTTAACCCCCTCCCTCATCAAAGCCAGGGTGACAGATGAGCCTGGGTGAGATTTTCAGCTCAGGGGGAGGGGAAAAATAAATCAGCTGTCAAAATGTCAAGCCTGCTGACTTCCTAGGAAAGAGAGAGAAGATGCTTATACCACCAGACAGCAGGGCTTTGGTTTACATTTGCCAGCATTTGTACTAAATAGGGAAAATGTCAGATGAATCCCACATGCAGGTTCCTTGTCACTTTGGTGTATTCCTGAGTGTGAAATTAAAACTCCAGAATATTCTGGACATGGAAGCTCATTTTCAGTTTTCAACAAACCCACTCAGTGTGTAAATAAGAATAGTCAGGCAACTAGTAAAATATGTAACTAATTTTTAAAGTATAATTTTTAGCCCAGATAATTAGGTTGCAAACTCCTTGAGAGCAGATACGACATTTTTATAGTTCTTAGGTGAACAGAGCTGTATTAAATATATATGATTTTTTAAAAAATAACTTTTTGATTGATATACTCTCTCTCTTCACCCTATTCCCTGAGGTAGAGCCGTAGTACAGAAATCAGGTAAATGTCTTATCATTATTTACCAGGCTGCTTGACTGGAGATGTAAGGTTCTAGAAACCACACAAATCTTAATTGCACTGAATCCCCTTTGTGCACTGTGGTGCAGACAGGGCTCTCATATAAGGAACAGGAAGGAAAAGGGGGTTTGTGAGTTCTGATGTTGCCTGTTTATCCATAGAATTATATTACTCACAGACATCTCTGTAATTGGAAATAATTTATAAAACCAATCCACGTAGGCTTCTACCGAAGGAGGATTCAATTTGGAACTTTGTCAAAATAAAGCCCTTATGACACTGCATGTGTCTGGGGAATTCCATTGTACTATGTGACATAGTTCAGGACTTTATAAATAATGAGTTTGGTTAGACTTTTTTTTTTAAGTCTTTTAATTATTAAATTTTTCACTGGAAAGTTAATAAGGTCAAGTATCTGACCTTATTAGTATCCATAACTCTTATCCACAAAAGTAAACTATCTTTCAAAGTGAAACTCTTAGGAAGTTAAAAAAAAAAAAAAAGGCAAATCTAGAGTCTTTGTTGCTTCTCATAGATGCAGAGGATCCTTCTGGCTGCGCTGCATACAGCACTTCATGAGGTAGAGAGAGAAGCACTTGGTAAATCTTCGTTTTTTAAAGATTTTATTTATTTGACAGAAAGAGAGAGAGCATGAGCAGGGGGGGAACAGAGGGAGAGGGAGAGAGAGAATTCTCCAGTAGACTCCCTGCTGAGCAAGGAGCCCAAGGGCGTGGGGTTCCATCCCAGGACCTAGAGATCACGACCTGAGCCAAAGGCAGAGGCTTAACCGACTACTGACTGAGCCACCCAGACACCCCGCACTTGGTAAATCTTGCCCATAAGATAATTCTTGAATGTCTTGAGCTTGGTTTTGTACAATCATTCGAAAATTTCTGACCATCTGAAGGATTGGTAGCTCCATCAAAGTGAACTGGAATTTCCTCAGAGGGACTGTATTTCTGTAGTAAATCTGGAGCCACTGACTTTTTGGATTTTTTTTTCTTCATTTCCTGGTATATTCCAAATGAAGAAATTAAGGCGGGGGGAGAAACAACCTGACATCTGGAAGAAAATAATACCTAACTTTAGAGGCAAAACTCTAACGGGATTGATCCTGTTTCTTCCTCTCTGTGGGAATAACCAATGACTGCTTTAACCTCACTTCCTAGCAGTTTTATTTGATCCTGTGTGGTGCTTGGCAACAGTCATGTGGGGCTTCTGTGTAGACAACTCAAGGTAACTATTTGCTTTAAAAACATAAAAATAGAACAGTACAGGACTCAATTCTCTGTTGGAATGATAAAAAAAAAAAAGTTGAGAGAGAGAAAGTTCATATCTAAAGGAGAAGGATGGCTTAGATAATATGTTACCAAATTTGAGAAGATCTCTTTGGGTGTATAAAAGATAACAATAGCCCTGGTACAAAGAAAACTAGCCAAAGATTGTCTATTACAGGGGCACCTGGGTGGCTCAGTTGGTTAAGCGTCTGCCTTTGGCTCAGGTCATGATCCTGGGGTCCTGGGATCCAGCCCCGCATCAGGCTCCCTGCTCAGCAGGAGTCCGCTTCTCCCTCTCCCTCTGCCTGCCACTCCCCCTGCTTTGAGCTTACTCTCTATCAAACAAATAAATAAAATCATAAAAAAATAATGTCTGTTACAACCTGCTTCTCAATATTCTAGGCCAATTTCCCCCCTGACAAGTGGATCTAGTGTCTGCTGAAATGAAACTGTGAAAAAAATGGTATAAAAAATAGGAGATATGCTTTGATTTATATGCCTATATGAAAAGTTGCCTTGCATGTAATTTCGATTTCATATGGTGTTTAGTTCATTTACTGGAAGAAGATTCTTACCCTAGACTGATGTGCTCAGGTGTCCACATTAAAAAATCTATAATCTACTTTCCATTCTGCTAGCCTTTAATTGATCAGTCCTCATTTCATGTCTGCATTCATTCAACTACCCATTCATTTATTCAATGAATATTTACTGAGTATCCACTGTGGACTAGGCGCTATGTCTGGTATTGGGGTTACAATGTTGAGCCAGCTCACAAATGACCTCATCCCCAACCATGGAGGTTACAGTCCTGGATGAGAAAGATATTTTTCTAATAGTCCCAGAAATAAATGTAAAATTATGAATGTAATAAGTGCTAAGAGATTATTTAATTAGAGACATTAGTGTAGTCAAGAATATCCGGGAAAGCTTCTCTGAAAAAGAAAGGACTAAGATGCTAAATGAAAAAGCATGAAAGTGGGGGAAAAAAAGAAAAAGCAAGTGTGAAAGCAGCAGGGATTAGAGGAAAAGCTTTCTAGGCAGAGAAAAAGCATGTGCAAGGCTAAAGCATGGCACCCTCATTTATTCAACATTTATCAAGTGTCACACCTGCGTGTGGGAAAGGGTGAGGGGTGGGAGAAGGTGGGAATTTCCTGCTCTTATGGAGCTTGCACTCTAGCAAAAGGCAATCAATTTTTTAAATTAATGAATGAGATAAAAAGGAAGCCTGTCACAGAGAGTAAATGGGGACTATGCTCTGAGGAAGGGCCAGTGTGGCTGGAGAACAGGGATTAAGCAGCATGTGGTTAAAGATGAGGTTGAAGAGGGAAAAAAGCATCTGGCTAGGTGAGCCCTTACAGGTCCTGTGAAGAAGTTTGCTCCTTATGCAAAAAGCAATGGAAAGTCATCCAAGGTATTAAGCAGGAAGCTGAGAAGATATTTGTGCTTTGCAAAGCTATCTCGGCCATTGAGTTGCTGCAATGTGGTGATCAAAATGGAGGTGAGCAAGTGGATACAGAGAAGTCAATGGAAAGGCTATTGTAATAATCCAGATGAGGGTGGCTTAGACCAGGTAGCAGTGAAATGGCAGACAAGTGGCCAGAAGGAGCCATGTTCAAGAAGTCTTATCAGAGAGTTGGTGATGGGCTAAATCCGAGAGGACGTGGGTAAAGAAGGAGGTGTCAAGGACAATTTTAGATTTCTGACTTGAGTAACTGGATAGATGGTGAGGTTATGAACCCTGGAACATGACTAGAGCTCTCTTTGATCAAAAAACATCTTGAAATTGTAGTCTATATTTACCACCTCCACTTCCTTGCTCCCCATTCATTTTTTTTTAAAGCACTGGTGTATGAATTATGACCACATTGGTTTCCTGTGATTGCAGGAAAAGTCACCCAATTTGGCTTTTTCACAGCCCTCATGACCCTCAGTCATTTTATATTTTATATATGTGTGTGTGTATGTGTATTATATATATAATACAGAATGATTGATTTTTTTTTCTTGAAATCCTCTCTTTCCTTGATTTTAATTATGTTTAATTTCCCAGGTCCCTCCTACTTTACAGTTCTTTCCTATCTTTCCTCTTTGCTGGATCCTCTTTTTCCTTTCCTTATTTTTTGTTATACTTTTCAGTAATTGAAAATACTGCCTCAGGGCGCCTGGGTGGCTCAGTCAGTTAAGCGTCTGCCTCCAGCTAAGGTGATGATACCAGGGTTCTGGGATGGAATCCCTCATCAGGCTCCCTGCTCAGCATGGAGTCTGCTCCTCCCTCTCCCTCTGCCCCTCCGCCTGCTCGCATGCTCTTTCTCTCAAATAAATAAAATCTTTAAAAAAAAAAAAGCATGAGACTTAAAAAAAAGAAAGAAAAAGAAAATGCTGTCTCTACTTTCATCCCAAACAATCTCTTCAACTGTGACCTTGCTCCCCAACCCAAGTCCCACATTGCCTGCCACCTGGTAGACATTTCCCTATGGCTGCTGTCTACACTTCCAAACTCACTTGGCAGAACTGAACTCCTAGTAAGACCTAATAAACCTACTCTGCCTCCGGTTTCTATTCATTGTGCTACTGATGGCCCAGCTTCTAAAGCCAACTATTCTTTGAATCCTTCCCCAACTATAGACCCAATTGGCCTAAGTCCTATTGAGTCTTCCTTCAAAAATCTTATGTGTCTGTATCTTTATTCCTCCCTATACGAATAAAGCCCCTTTGTTCTCACACCTTGGTTATTATGATAGTTTGCTCACCAACCTCCTTGCCTTTGGTCTGATTTTTTTTTTTCAAAGTTCTATCCTTAAATCTCTAGCAGAAGAATTACCTGGGGAGCTTTTTAAAAATACCAGTTCATGTGGCCTGTATTCAATCAGAATCTTTTTGGGTAAGGCCTGCAACTTTAATAAACATCCTGGGTAGATCAATCATATATAAATTATCAAGAAAAAGAAAAAACTGTTCTAATCTCTTCCCACCCTGTTTTCTCCCTCTAGCCTTTCCTAATGAGTAGCTCCAAAGCATGACCTTGATCATGGAACTTCTGTCATCACAGCTCTTCAGTGGCTATTGCTTGGCCAAGCAAATCAAGTCTCATCCAACAGGACAGATCATCACAGTCCTCCAAGTTGTCCAGGCTAATCTTTACCTTGTCTTTCTCACCCTATATTACAACTGAACTGTACCACTTGCTACCCCTCAAACATACCTATCACAACATCCTCATGCCTCTGTCCCTTGGCCCAATGCACTTCAAACACCCAGGAAATGTGCCCCCCTTTCCATTTCCACCTGTCAAACTCATACCCACTCTCCAATGTCACCTTCTGGATAGAACCTTCTCTCAACCCTTTCCATTTTCCCTCTCCCTTCCCATTCATTGTCCCCCAAGCTAGAGGGGACCTCTCCAGGATTTGAGCTCTTTCAGGAGGTTTTACATTTTGCTACTTACTTATTACATAGTTATACACATACATCATTTTTCTTTTTTTTTTTAATTCTACTTTCAAATTTCATGAAGAGACACATTTATAAAAAGATACTTTTATGGAGTAGAAAGAAAGTTGACCTGAGTTCAAAATTCATCTAGTGCCTGCCCTTGGGAAAACCATTTAACTTCTCTGAGCTTCGTCTCTGTTAAGTGGGATAGTGTCACTTACATTACAGGATTTGAGTCAGTATAAGTTGAGGTATCTTGTAAAAAGCTGAACCATATGAAATTGCTTATATTCAATTATTTTCACTTATAAAAATCAAAATTTCATTATATCTAGCAGTCCTCCTATATTTTAGTACATTTTCCTTTAAAATACCATTGTGTCCCACATTGTGCCTTGCATCTACTTCATATATCAGCCCCTTCGCCTAATATATATGTGTATATTTATATAATATTATGTATATATTATATATATTCATTATATTCATATAATTATAATCTTAGAAAAGAGATCAAGAGAACACTCCACCAAGTAGGCAAACTCTTAATCTACCTCCATGCTTACTCTTGCCTGTTCCTTTTTCAAAGCAGGTGAACAAACAGCAATTTTAAGAATAAGCTAAAGCAAGCTCTTTTCTAATACGAAAGTTCTGTTAAATAAAGGTCAGCAGGAAATGTAACAACACTCATTGTCTCTTGTTTATGGTCCTTCTGGGCATCACACAAACTTGCTCAAATTCCTCTCCTGAGCATTACCTTACCTAGAGTTTATCTAACTCACATTATACCTCCCCTGCCTGGGATCTTTTGTCATCAATCAGAACAGCAATGAGGCTTCCAAATGCAACTTCTAAACAAAGTGTACACATCTGGGCGCTTCAGCTCTGTTTCTCTACCCCTGCAATAGTAAGGAGAAACCTCTTGACCAATTCACCCTAAGGGAACTCTGAGCTGGAGAAAGTCAGTGTTACGTTGTTTATATATGAGCCAGGAAGGAATTGATGTTTTCACGTTCCTACTTAGTGTTCACTCTTCAGATTTATCAGTCCAAGGAAAGAGTCTTTGTCTAATGCTCACTTTGTTAAAAAATAATTTGTCCCAACAAGGCGTTATGCTAAAGGATGTCCTCGAAGAGATTATAGATTATATATCACATTCCAGGGGTTAGGAGTGAGACAGATGCCATAAGAAAGGTACACAGTGCTTTGGGTAATTTTCACAGAGAAAGATTATAAATCAAAGCTAAGAAAAGGATAAAGCTCCAAGAAGAAGCATCAGTATTAACAGGGTTCCAATCTACCTCTCTTTTTTTTTTCTTTTTGATACTTACGTGGCAGTTCTGCGGCATTGAGCAAGTTAATTAACATCTCTGTGCCTCAGTTTCCTCCTAAATAAAGTGAAGCCTTAATACCTGCCACCCAGAGGCAGGTGGCTAGTACAGTGCAGTAGGAAGTAGCCTTTCAAGAAATGTTGCCTGTTGTTATGATTAAGGTGGGAGCGAGTTATCATGTCAAATGTTACAAACAGTTCAAATAGGGAGGGCTTTGTATTTGTGATTTGGATTTTACGAATTCACTGGTGAAATGAGAGCTCATGTTCCAAAACAAGGTTAAGCATCAAAATTAGGTTCAATATCATTAAAAGACCGAGCAGATGGTGAGGAAGCAGGCCATTCTTTAGAAGAATTTTTCCTCAAAAAGTTAAGCAAGAGTGAGGGCAGTTGATAAAGAGCCAGTAAGGATGCAAGAGTGGTTTAGATACCCTTTCTTTTGAAAGGAGGGTCATGAGGGCTTCTTGGTAGTTGGTGAACTTGCATCTTACTTCATTTTGTACGTTACACATGGAATTCACACAGAATTCATCTGAGTCCTACAACTCAGTATAGGAGGCATCACCATAAAATGGAGGTTTTTAAGACAGGAAAACTAAAGCTCAAAGACACTAAAAGGCCTGTCCCAAGTCCCACCACAAGTAACGTCAGAGCCAGACTTTGAGCCAGTTCCTCTGACTCCAGACCCCAAGCCACACTGCCTCACTTCACTATGAACACATCACCTCTGCTTCTGGAGACTGCTTCACCAAGACATGGACCTTTCCAGAGAGGATTTGGGGGGCAACAACCATGGAGAAATAGCTGCTCATTTTTGATATGGTCACTGCTAACAAGACCTTTACTGAGCACTTTGTAAGTGATAGGCACTTTACATAATAATGTCACCTGTAGCTTGAGAAACCCCTAGCAAGATTAAGGCATGATGCTAGGCATTTGCTAAGCATTTTCTCATTTTCAGCTCAGAAAGACCCAAGTGCTCCTATTACTCCCATTTTATACTTGAGAAAACTGAGGCTCAGAAAGAGTAATGCGTTTGCCCAAGGTAACACAACTTGTAGGTGGCAAAGCTGGAGTTCAAGCTGACGCCAGGCTGACTCCCAAATTTGACACCTGACGGCCATTTGACATACTTTCTGCTCAGGTGCCAATCTGCACGGGCCCCAGTTGCACAGGCCTGGACTGTGAGGTCCCAAGAGGTCATGCCCAGAGCCCTAGGAAACAGAGGGAAGCACATGACTCATGGACACAGGTCTGACCAGGACAATCTGCTTTCCTGTGGATTAACATCTATCTCTGCTCTCTCCTTACCCACTAAGTAAACCCCTAATGCACAGTGCTGGCCCTTATCCAGATGCTGAGCAACGTTTACAGATATGATTCTAAATGCTAACTGTGGAAGAATGATTTGACACTGTTCCCACTACAAGCTTCCATACTGAGAAGGAGCAAAAGGGAAGGGAGAGTTAAGCAAATGAGCACAATGTTTTGTAACAGACCTCACATATTTTCCTTAACATATCATCAAATTGTTTTTCTATTTTCCTGCAGTCTTAGCTTTTGAATAACAAAGCCTAAAAAGTGATTCCATCCTTCTGCCACCAATCTCTCAGATAATTCAGGTTGACAACCCATTTCTGATAAAATATAAATTATGTCCCAATTCTCTTTGCATAATACTTTCCATAAACTAATATAGAGCAGTGGCATTATAAGCTTTATTTCCTTCCCACCCCATTTTCCCCAAATCAGCCTTGATCTCACCAATGTAGTACTTGAGCTGCTTTCCTATAAAATCACCTTTCCTTAGTTTAGGTAGATTTTGGATCACAGGTCCTCCCATTTCTGTAAGTTTTTGTTGTTGCTGCTGTTGTTTTGATGTAGTCTGTAACTGTTTTAACTCAAGCAAAGATAATAATTTTCCTGGCTTTTGCTTCCCTTAAATTGTAGATATTTAAACACTCTATTACCCTGAAATTATTATAATTTGTATTCGGAAGCAATGACCTAATAAGTTACACATTTTATGCCTCAGTAGTCTGCTAGATTTGTGAATAAATACCAGTCAATTCTGACAGCACCTTTAATGGTGTTCAGATTTCTTTCTTCTTTCCTAGGTAGTGCAGTTTGATGTTATCCATGTTTCAAAGGCATAATAAGAGCTAAGGAGTTTCTTACTGGTAGTTCTTCAATAAAGATAAGCAAAACAAAACAAAACTGCCCTATGCCAAAGTGTTACCTTGGCTGGATTTTTATCACTGTTTGTCAAAACGCTTCCACTAAAATGACATTGAATTAATTCAATTTGCAAAAGCAAATCATTTTTAATAAAAATTTAAAGTGAAATTCAAACTGAATCTTCACCTAAAAATTGAACTTCTAAATTACTATTCATCTAAATTCAGTTAAGATTTATGACAGAGACAGAAAATATGAGGAAGAAAACAGATTTCCTTTATTATCATAACCTGAGTGCCATCTGGCACCATGCTAGGGGGAAAAAAAAGAAGAAGAAAAAAAAACAAGAAATCCAGTTTGGGGCTAGTCTTGGTCTAGATGTGCTTATAGGATTTGATGAAAAAATCGTGCAAGATGAACTAGATATTGGCCAGTGCAGACTTTTAGGAAGACCTGTTGAAAACAAAATAAAAAAGCAGATGTATGGGCAAGCCACTCAAATGCAAGTAATGATGGGGAGAGTGCCTCAGAGACAGAAAGGGACAGAGTTCTTGGCTGAGGATAGGAATGAGCATTTACTGATAGCTTCAGAGATTCTTTTATTACCAGGCATTGTTCAAATTGGTTTACCCCAAAATGAAAACTTGAGAGGGAGTAAGGGTAGGTGGAGAAAAAGTAGATAATTGGAAGAAATCATTGAAAAGGAGTATGCCAGAGCCAAGCTATTTTATCAGAAACTATTACAATTAATAATGGCTAACATCTTCTGATTACTTATTCATGAGTCAAGCACTATGCTCTGTCATCTCATCCTGTTGACAAACTTATGAATAGGTTTTATTATCTCTATTTTTCAGATAAAGAAACTGCGGCACAGAGAGGTCTGGCAACTTGTCCAAAGTTACAGTTAGTAAGTGTTACGACCTTGATTCAACCTCAGATGATCCAATCCTGATTCCAGAGTCTATACTCTTAATTACCATTACCAAGAAATTCCAAAGCAGTTTGCTTTTAAAATAACAACTTTCAGAGCATTATGGTCCTAGGTAAATTTGAATGAACTTATAAGATTTCAAACCTGAAATGTTTATCAGAGGCAGATCTTGAAACTACAACTGATACCAAAATACCATACCTTTTCCTCATCTGTTGTTACAGAATAGAACTTGAAATTATAGTAAGATTTTGAGAGTATATAAAAATTTATGTTTAAAGAAAAAACATTTCTTTCTTATCAGGGTCTCACAGAACCTTATTAGAAAAAACAATCCCTTCCTTTTCCTCTGATGTAGAAATGACCCAACCGCAAATCAGTTTAATTCAGTTCTTGTGAACAATCAATTATTGGGCCCCTTTCGAGAGGAAGCACTTATGCTTTTGCTTCTCCTTAAAAATAAAGAACTCAAATTCACACTATTACCATGAAATAAGTATTATTCACATTCAGAGTCAGTAGCCTAGGAAGATATAAAGATTAATAAAAAGACTAGAGGACAGGCTCTTTTGCCCTCAAATTGTTTGCAGACTAATACTTATGACTACTTCAAAGAAAGCACTGCTGAGTTTCCAAAGGCATATGGGGGTTGTGTGAAGGACCCAGGCCCCTGCCCTTTGCAAGTGACCTGATCATGAACAGGAGTTGTCTGGAGAGGACCTCATGAGGCTGTCAAACAAATTCTTTCTCAGGAGTCAGCTGATCAGAACATATGACCAAGTCCAAAGTTCTTGTCATTTTATTTTTTTTAAGATTTTATTTATTTATCTGAGAGAGAGAGAGAGAAAAAGAGCACACAAGCAAGGGGAAGGGGAGAGGGAGAGGGAGAAGCAGACTCCCTGCTAAGCAGGGAGCCTGATGCAGGGCCTGATCTCAATCTCAAGACCCTAAGATCATGACCTGAGTCCAAGGCAAACACTTAACCAACTGAGCCACCCAGGCGCCCCAGTTCTTGTCATTTTAATTGGTATTTGTTAGAGACTGTGCCTTCAGGAAGGAAAGAGATGATGTAAGTGATGGACTGACAGACCAGAGGAGCTGGCAGAGCAAAAGAGTGACTTCCTCCATGCCCTCTGAAAGCCCCCCACACTGCCTGCTGCTCAGGTTCACTCTACAATTGGGAAATTACAAGAGCGATGAGAGTCAAAAGAAAGAACAAGCAGAACATCTTACTATTTTTCAGCAATAAAACAGCTCTTCACTATCCACGTAACTTTCCCTAGCCAAGTCTCTTCTTCCCTGGCCCATCATCTCACAGTGTGTGAGCACAGGGTAGGACTGAATCTGAGGGACACACACAGTGTGAAGACTATGAGGTTCTATATCTGATTTGACCCCTGTTCTTCCATTATTAGCTGTGTTACCTTGGGCAAGTCATTTCATGTTTTCAGTGTGTTTCTGCATCTATAAAATGAATTGTCATAATATTGACCTTGCAAGTTTGTTGGGAGTTTGAATGAAATGGCATATATAAAATATGTGTTGGTATGATGGGTGATCAATTCAAACTGGTCATGGCGATAAAAGTATCACCTATGTTCACAAAGCCTTGTGCCACCATTAAACTTTATGGTGCATAGCCACTTCCATTGTATTGTACGTGTGTGTGTATGTGTGTGTGTCTGGTTTACTCAGATAAATTTTAAGTCCCTAGGTTTAATATTAGTTCCATCCAAAAGGATATGGTCTCTGACATTCAGGAGTTACAATTAAGTAATGAAAACTGTACACACAGTGATGTAGTAAAAAGCAGAATGTGCTAAATTTCATACTAGACCCACAAAGTGCTTTGGGACCACCACAAAAGGAAAGGCTAATTTTGACTGGGAATCTGGGACAGCAAATAAAAGACTGGATATTTGATCTGTAGCTTAAGACAAGGGCTTGGATAAGAATTAGAAGTGAGAAGGAGAAACAGAGGTCTTATAAATGACAGAAGAAAGATTCAATTTGGGGATTTGTGGGATATGGGGATTAAATAAGAGAGAGAAACATGACAGATAACCATACTTTTTAAGCCCAGAAAACTGGGAAGACAGGGTTGGTTGAGGGATCACAGAGAAGGAATAGAATTGGTAGAAGAGGATGAGCTTGGTTTGGAACACGTTGAGTTTGAAATGGAGGAAAGACATCCACGTAAGAATGTCTCCTTGTGAGATATAAATTGCAACTCAGGAGGGGCATGTAGATTTCAGAGCCATTTTCACGACTGTGATCATTTAAACTTAGGCAATCACTTGGGGGAAAGAACAAATCAAGAATTTACAAGTAACTAGGATAAAACTGAGAAGCAGCTACACTTTAGGGCCACTCTGAGGTATAATTTTAAAGGAACCTTTGGGGACCTGGGAAAGAAACCAAGAGAATTCAGAATCACAGACGCCAAGGGAAGACAGAATTTCACAGGGACAATGATGATCAGGAATGTCAGGCCCTGCAGAGAGCCTGGGGACGGTGAAGACAGAGGGACTATTTTGGCCATTGTGGTGACCTCAAAGAAAGCTATTTCAGGAATGACCCCAGAGCAGAACAAATGAGAGGGTAAAGTGGGAGGAAAGATGATACATGGAATCATTGCTTGAGGGACAAGAGAAGGTGTTTTTATTAAGATAACAGAAGGCTGAGCACATTTGCAGATTGATGAAGGAGCCAGTAAAATGGATTACAACTGAAGAATAAAGGCTAATTAATGTTTTAAGACCCTGGAGCACTGGTTATCAACCCTTTCTGAACACTAAACTCACCTAGGACCCTTATAATAATACTTATGCCTAGTTCTGATCTGCAGAGATTCTGATTAAATTGTTTTGGGGTAGGACGGGCACCTGTATTATTTCTTAGTTCTTCCAGGTGATTCTAATATGTATCCAGATAGAAGAACCACTGACTCAGAAAAATTGGACATTAGATTAAGGCCACAATAAAGGTTGCTTTTGGATGTCAAAGGTGCTCTTCTTCCTCTAAAATGGGTTATGTTTGTATTGGGGTGGAGGAGAAAGGAAAGGATGAATTAAGAATAGAAACATTTTGAAGAAAGAACTTTGAAAGAAATAATGGATGGTTTCAGTCTGATAAAGTAGAATGTGAGACACTTGGAGGAAGGGGCAGGAGTGACGTCATGAAAGAAACCTCAAATCCCAAACAACCATAGCATTCCACCAAGGATAAATAAAGTAACTGTCCATTTACTGCCTTATTCTATCTTTTTTGGTTGGTGACCTCCAGACACACAAAAAAAGGCATTACTGTCTTTCCCATTCCTCTTAGGAAAAGGAGAAGAAAAAAGAAAATTTATAAACAGGAAAGATCTGGAAGAATAGTAAAGTTACAGAGCCTTAAGGAAGACTTGTTTAAGCAGGGGTATCAAACGGGAGAAAATCTAAGCTGTAGACTCCAATGTCTGTGAAATCACTTAGAACCCGCCCATGAAGGCATCTTGGAAATCACCTTGCCCAACTCCTCCTGTTTAAATGATGAGTGGACAGAGATTCAGAGAATTCTGTGACTCAACCAGACCAAATAGCACGTTAGTACCACCAAGGGACCCTGAAACAAAGTCCTCTGTTCCCACACCAGCACTCTGCACTATGCACTCTGCCTCATGACCTCTATGGTTAAGGTCCTCAGTGAGAAAAATGGCTGCAGCTCTTCTGTGAGGATTAATAAGAAAATTGTTTTTAGCTCGTTGCAAGAGAGGGGAAAAAAATGTTCAGTTTCTTCTTTATTGCTATTATTATGTGAACCAGATTGAATTGCCGTGTCTCTTAAGAGTTTCTTACGACTAGTGTGAAGTTTCCCATTTTAACCCAAGCCAATTTTAAATTGCCCATAGAATACAGAGATAACTGTAATAATTCAGTCGCCACACTCAGTACCTTGTTTGAAATACAACCGAAGAGGAGGAGGAAAACTTGCAAGCCTAGAGAAGTAGCAAGAAAGAGCCTGTAAAACTGTAAAAAGACATATTCCAGGTAATTAAGAAGGGGCAGTGTGTGCTAACAAGGTCGGTGGGTCCCCTGCATCGCATGGCCTCAGTACGTGGACAGTGGCCAGAATGCTCAGGGCCTGGGATTGTTCATCTATAAAGTGAGAAGAACAAATTCAGTCACTTCTCAAGTCCCTTCCATCTCTGACTGAATTTTCATTGTCACCGTCATCCTCCACAAAAAATATTCTGAAATAGTTTAAAACAAAATACATAGAATATCTCATGGATCACAGTTCCATGGGGTTTTTTATATATATATATTTTTTAATTAATCTAATTAAATAAAGGCATGTCTCAACTTCCGGTCTCTTATGTGTAAAGTAGGAAAGCACTGGAGTAAATATGGTTCCCTCTCAGCTCTGTGCATCAGTGGCCTTTTCACTACCTTTGGTCAGCTGTGCCAGGCACTAGGCTAGTTGCTATTTACCCTACACGGCTGAATGCTCTGTTCCCACATCCCGCACAGCCAGGGAGGGCACTGACCAACGAACACAAACATCCCGGAGCACCTTTCTCTTTTCCTCCTTTTCTTTTAACCTATCCGAGTGTGCAGTGTGCTCTTGGGTCATCTCAGGAGCCCTGTGGGCATGTTGGGAAGAACTGACGGAGCAGAGTGACTGGGTGACATGTACTGTAGGTAAGCTAGACTCTCCCAGAGAAGTGTGTTTATTTTGCATTCATCCTCCTGAGTTAGCAGAGGAATTGGTGATGGTTAGAATGCAGAAAGAAGCTACAATGAAAGAGAACAGTATTGGTTGGGATGTGTCAGAGAATGGCTAGAAGATGGAAAAGTGGAAAAGGCAATGCTTCCTGGCTTTGGAATGATCTGTAGGACCAAAAACTCTGGAGTACAGGGAGCTGATAACTGATAACTGGGAAAGGAAGCATTGCTTCCTTTCATAGAGAACTAATTTTTCTTCCCTCTGTTGGATCCATGGTGTTTCTTGATTCTAGTGTATATTTTCTCATATTTTAAAAAATGGTGTGGGGTTCATTCACAAGTTGTAGGTTTCAGCTCTAATGTAATGGAATTGTAGGATTTTTCTCAGCCTTTCAAATGCTCAATTATTTTACTACCAGAATTTTCTTCTATTTGATCAATTTTCCAAAAAAAGCTCTGTCTAGGCATGCAAACTGAATTGGAGAATGGATACAAACATGTAGAGAACTCTAGAAAAAGTATCCTAATTGATTGTTTTAGGCAACAAGTCTTTGATCTTTACTAGTATTAATTATCCAAGTCTGTGTTGAGATCTCTAATTTTGCATACATACAAATGGTCTCACACAAATATATTTGACAATAGTATTACTTCACAGATTTTCTTCCTCTGCAAACTAGATCATAGTAATTTTAGTGATGAGAAAATATATACAAATTCAAACTGACAGCAATTCACGGATCCCTAATATTCCAATGTGCTCTAATATTTGTCACCAGCTTTGCAAAATTATTATTAATAGCTTGACTGCAAAGTTGTTTGGGAAACATTTCATTTCAAATTAGGCATAATCTTTTTCTTTCAGATTATACAGGTGCATTGTTAAAGCCATTTTCCCTCCCCACATTTGGTTTATTTTCCCTGTTTAAAAAAAAGAAAGAAAGAAAGAAAAGGAGAGGGGTGCCTGGGTGGCTCAGTCGGTTGAGTGCCTGACTCTTGATCTTGGCTCAGGGCATGATCTCAGGGTCGTGGGATCGAGCCCCATGTCAGGCTCTGCACTCAGCACAGAGTCTGCTTGTCCCCCTCCTTCTGCTTCTCTCCCCGTTCTCTCATGCTTGTTCTCTCTCTCTCTCTCAAATAAATAAATAAATAATCCTTTAAAAAAAAAAAGGAGAAAATATATATAATGATGACCAAAAGAACTTGGAAGGAAGGAAGCAAGCTACAGCAAGTAATTAAGAAGTTCATTGGACTATCTTAGATCACCAAACAGAATGTTTCAAGTCTTTCCAAAGTACTTTGTACCATTTGGTTCAAATGTTTCCCTCTGAGTGGCTAATTTATTAGCAACAACAGAGGGTGTTCAAGATAAGGCAGGGTGGGAACACAGGTAACTGACAACCAATCGGGAGGCCTTCGTCTGAGAACCTAAAGTGAACAGGAAATGCTGACAGTCAAAGGAAGGGGAGACATCTATCTTGAGGACACTTCTCACAAGATCAAATAATTCAAAATTAAATTGAAGATAATGCCCCAGTGAGATGACTGCTCTTCCCAACTTTACTCTTAGGATTCTTCCTCAAGGCTTGAGATTGCTGTTGTGGGCAAATTGGCTATGCAGACCTGCAGAAATGGAATTCAACCAATCCATCAACCAGTAGTCAATCAACCAATAAAGTCTAAATATTTCAGACCCGTAGCCCAAGTTTCCCTCCCAGAAATGTGTTGAGAGATTTGGTTTTTCTCTCTAACATGCTTTGAAGAAAGTGACTTTATTGGCACAAAATAATAAAAATTTTAAACATCAGCCAATATTTTTCTTTCTTTCTTTTTTAAATTTCCCAACTGAGGAGCCCTGGTTTTAATGGCTATCAAACTCTCTCGTAGTCTGTGGTTTACTCCCACTGGAGAATTGCAAAACCTTTAGTTGCTTGAAAGATACTACCACCCATGGCGTCGTAAAGGCCCCACAGCAATCGTCCACAATTCACCAATGGCAGGGCTCTCCCACTTGTACCCCTCCATCTTGATTCTACCTGTTCAAGTGATGCCCTCTGTAACATTTTTGAGCAATATCTGTCAGGCATGTGCTAAGTGATTTCGGTCTTGTCTTTTAACAGAATCTTGGAAATAACCCTATGAAGTGTTATTTTTGTTCCCAGAGGAGGACACTGAGACTTAACTAAGATACCACAGCTAATACATAAAAGAACCAAGCTGCAAACCCAATGCTGCCTGATCTCAAGTCCATGCCTTTACCTGATCCACCATCCCACCTCCTTAGAGACAATAGTGCACTATTCTCCAGATGTCTCTGGATACTCAACACCCACAATAGAACATTAGTTCTCTGAGGCTAAAAGTCATGTGATATATTGCCTCTGGACTACCACAAGTATCAAAGGTAATGCTAGGCACACAGTAGGTACTTGAAAAACACCTACTGACTTGAATTCACAAATGAAAACTCTTTGTTCTAATGCTTTATCCTCTCACTGTGCTATGAAATGGAGTATGAATCCATAAAATTTTAGTCATAAGGATAATGTTATTTGAACAGAACAAGATGGCATTATGAATAATAGATTTCAATTTATTAAGCACAGAGCTACAACCAGTTTAACAGGATAATGTAAGGATTATTATAAAATCTTAAGAGATTACTGTAAGTGGCACATGATCCCCTCTACTATCAATCAACACAAAACAATGCTGAGAAGTAGGCTTTCTTGTTTGTTTTTACATGAAAGCAGTATGGACTTACCCAACTAGACTAGTTAGAACAGCCTGGTTCTACTATTGGTTCTGAAAGTAAATGGTTCTATGGCTCTCGGCAAAGGCTGATCCCTTCGGGTCTAAACCTCCTCAGGGTTAAAAGTAGGGGAGGATCAGATTGGATGATAGATAAGGTCTTCCAACTCTAAAATCCCATCATTCTATAATTTTGTTACATTAGATTCCAGTGTTAGTGTAGCCGGAAATGCTCACTTTGTGATTTTTCTTTCACCTTTCTCAAGATGCTCTGTCAGGAAATCCAAAGGCACTTCATGGCAAAACTCAGTAGGGGAAGGAATACAGCAGCCTTTTAGCCACAAGTTGGGATGCAGCAACAATAGTGTGCGTGTAGGGGAGACGAAATTTAATGATCCACTCTGGAGAAGACAAGGTCAAATCTAAAATAATATCACCAAGACTTACTGCACTTAGGATTAGTCACTGCTACTTTATAAATTCAGAGTTTTTAGTAAGATCATATATAGGACAATTTATACAGACCTGCTGGCTTCAGAGATCTACCTTCCTGTTAGCTGTGCTGTCTTAGTTAACGAATGTGACCTTTCCAGATCTGCGTTTCTCCATCTGTAGGAAGAGAGCACAGGATTGGATGTGTTGCCTAGCTCTAAAACAAGTGATCCTCTTGCGGTAGGAAAAAAATATGTTTGGTTACGGCAGTCACTTGCTGCCTTCTTTGGAAAGTAGTTCCTGATAAGCAGAGGCTCTGTTTGTTGGCTGAGAAAACAATAGTTGTGACCACCAGGGTTGGCACAACTGGCGCAGGACTAAGTTGTTCTGTGTTATTAAGGAAAGAGATCAAGAAACCCCTGAAAGAGGACTCTGGGAAAGGATGCAGGGGGCAGTCAAGTTACGTGCTGGTGCTGAAAGAAGGCATGAGGAGATAGGAAACCCCAAGAACTGTCAGGCTACGGGAAGAGACCTAAAGGGAAATGCTGGGTTTTTTAAACTCTCTCCTTGCCTCCATCTCTCAACTGTCAAGAAAGTGTATACTCTTCAATAATGACTTGGTGCAGGTAAATTCTTTATTCTGAAGGAAAAATGATCAAATCCAGCCTCAGAAGCTGTGCGGAGGAATGGCTGATCTATGGGTTAAAGATGCATTGCAAGGAAATATGTTGTGAGAGAGAGAACTCTGCATCTGCAATATTGATAGAAGGAAGGATCCCCTCTACTGCGCTGTGGCCAGACTGCAGCTCAGTTCAGTTCTGGATATTACATTTCAGCAGGGGTCCCAAATGTAGACAGCTTGAGGGGCCAAGTTGAGTGAAGCCAGGACTAAAACAAAGGTGCTAATAGAAACTTGAAGCTGGAGAATGCATATCCGGTGGAAAGGCATTCCATTTTCTCTTGCTTTTTCTGTTTTAGTTAAAAACAAAATAAAGAAAAAAGACATTGGGTCAAGCAAAACACATCTGTGGGCCAGAACCAGACAGCTTGCAATCTCTGAAAGAGTCATTAACAAATCAGAGGACATTCAGAGGAGAGTGGTCAGGATATAAAATAACTCAGAATCGTGCAGTATGTGAACAACTGAGTGAACTGGAATTCTTTAATTTGAAAAAGAGTAGGCCCTGGGGAACCTGGTGATTGTCTTCAAAGTATTTGAAGGCTGTTTTACAGAGAAGGTATTAGAAATATTTTATCTTTCCTTAAGGGTTGGAACCAGAAAAACAGGGGCAGCCAGTAAGGATTAAATAAGTTAATATTTATAAAGCACCCAGAACAGTGTCTGCACAGAGTAAGAAATGCAGAAGTGTCTATTAAGTTAAATAAAATGGACTTGATATTCAGAGCTGTCCAAAACTTAAATGAGCTCTGTGCTGGGTGATTGGACGGTGGGCACCTCGTGGGGATGATTGGGCAGCAGTATTCTGACAGAAAGTCCACCGAGACTTGGAGATTACCAGTGTCCAGGTCTGGATGGTTCTCTAAGGTAACTTGTAAACTTGGATTCAGTTGCATGTGCATAAAAAAAAAAAAAAAAAAGTGAAAGACACTTCTCCTCTAACCAAATGGTCATGCATCGCATCTCACTTCTCAGACAAGATTCATCCCAGCTTTGAGATAAGAATCAACTGAAGTACATGGGAGGTGTATACAATCCTATCAAGTAAAGGAGGGCTCAATGGAAGTGTGGGGACTTAGGAAAGGAACTGCCAGAATGCCCCCAGAGTCCTCTAACAAAAAAGCATCAGAATTTAGGATCTGCAAATCTCTCAAACCCTCCTTTATGATTTTTTGTCAGACCAAATAGATGTGAGCACTTCCATGTTTTATCATTCAAAACAGAAATCCATGTCTCAAAACTCCAAATCACATGGAAACAAAGAGGTATAACAAAAGACTGAGAAGACATTTGCAAAGTACTTTTAAAATACTGAAATTCTGATTACAATGGGCACCATGTATCATAGAAGGTTAATGACCAATGATATAAAGACAACAATGACCAGAACTAACTCTTACTAAATTAAGAAACTCAGTACTGATGTAGATATGAGTGCCAGAGGGCTGGGAACACTGTGTATAATCCAGGTGGAAAAACTGGATTCATTTAATAATTGTTTCATTATTGCTTTGTGTAACGTGGAGCAGTTGGAGAAAATAAAGATTTATTAAGTAACCATTTTTGGTCAGGCGTAGTGCTAGATGCTTTATCTGTGTTATATCTAATTCTCAGGCTAACCTTAAGAAAAAGGTAATTTAGTCCCATTTTATACAAAAGAAAATCAGAGTTCAATTTAATAAACTCATTCTACTCTTACATATACTTTTGAGGGATTATAAATCAATAAAAACTTTCTGAAGAGTAATTCAGCAGAATCTATCAAAAATTTTAAGGAGCAAACTTACTACCTCAGCAATTCCATTTGTAGCCATTTATTCCCCAGAAAGACTTCACAAGTGCGCAAGGATATTATGTGCAATTGTCTTCACTGTAGCATTATTAGTAATATTGACAATCTGGGGACAATCTAAAGGTTCTTCAGTAAAATAACTTAGGATACCACTATATTCTAGAACACTTTGAATGCAATAAAAAGAATGAAGTAGATGAAGTTAAACTCATTCAGAAAGATATCTCAGAAATATTTTTGAGTGTAAATATCAAGATACAAAATATATGTAGCAAAGTCAACTTTTTATTAATAAAATATACATACATCTGTATGTCCATAGTGGAAGGTCTGGAATAATACATACTGAGTGATTGATAGTAGTTATATCTAGAGAATGAGAATGAGGAGCTAGGGTGGAAGGGACCACTTTCTACTTTCTGCTCTTCTGTATTATTTTAAACAAATATGTGCTGTTCCATTTTTAAGAAGATGGAAAGTCATAGTGGGCCCAAAGTCACACAAGCAGCGGCTGGCAGGCAGAATTCAGCACAATGCTTCCTCCAGAACCTACTTCTAAGTTTGCAATTTGGAGTTTGCAAACTTCTTGATAGGAGTTTACTCTATCTAGGGTGCAAAACGATGCAAAGTAGAATTACCTGAGAGAAAAAGTGAAAACTTTCCAGGGAAAATCGATTCGAGCATGGATGGGGGCCATGGCAGCAACTATAAATGCACTTCCCTGCCAAAGAATACACACTTCTAAACATGGAGGTCTGTACTAGACAGTGTCGTGTCACATCAGCTGGTTTTTCTGAGAGTGCAGCTCTTTACAGCAGTTCCAACTATTCTATGAAGTTACCCCAGCAGACATGGTCAGATACACCTAGCTCTCCCCGATTATACCACTTCCACATACTCCATTCAAGGCATTTATATCTCCAAACTTAAACCTTCAGCATCTCCTCTGGCTTTTCTCAGCAGCATCATGCTGAAAATCAGGATTCTAGTAAATCACGTCCTCATAGCATAAATTCCATGGCAGGCAAAAGAATTGAATTTTAAGAAATACCACAATATTTAACAACACTGTTGATTATAAATATTAATGAGGTACAGATCCTTGAAACAATGCAACTAGGACACAGTAGAACAATGAATACAAACACTTAAAAATATTTCTGAAGTTCCAAGGATACTGAGAGTGGACAAATAAAACAAAGTGATAATGAATAATCTCTTTAGAGTAGGATGGACTCTTATGAATGGGGAAGTATCATGAGAATAACTCTATTATGAGAATCACTCCATCATGAGAACCCCTGTTAGCTACTTATAGATGTAGGTTCAAATATAAACTGAAGTCACATCTGAAAGTTCAATGGTTACAGCATTCAAGTAGGCAGTATCCTGACCCATCACACATACATACATGCATGCTTGTACACACATACATACCTACGTGGCAATTTCACCTCAGGGAGAAAACTCCTAGAGACTAACATACAAGTCACCTAAAAAAATGTATCCAAACCCAAATGAAAATGAACAGGTCAGCCCATCTGGGTAATATATCCTGTCTCCTTCCAGAAAACTACTGTCTCTCTGTTTTCTATTTTGTTTTTTGTTGTTGTTGTTTTTGTTTTTGTTTTTGTTTTTAAGTAATCTCTATACCCAACATGGGGCTCAAACTCATGACCCTGAGATCAAGAGTCACATGCTCTACCAACTGAGCCAGTCAAGCACCCCTCTATTTTCTATTTTGAACCCAATGTCAGAGAGGAGCAGAGAATTGAATAATTACAAAAAAAAAAAAAAAAAAGACAAACATCAAAATCCATCCCTTGACTTACATTTAGATAAGAGTGTAAAAATCAAGAAAACTTCATATGAAATTTCCTCAGGTGGGGATATTTCAGCAAAAATCATTTTACTAAAGATCATTTACAATGCAAACTGCAAATGTTATCAAGCAGATTTGTGCTTTAAAATGTACCGCTATCTTCTACAGATTAACCACCTGATGGCTCCACACGAAAAATTACACCAAAACACACTGGTGTTAGTACAATTGAGAAGCGTTCATTTAGAGATAAACTTCCTACCTCTTGTAGCTGTAGGTACTGAGGATGCATAATAACAAGTAATCACATGAATTAATAAGATACCTTCAAACCTTTCAGCACTTAACATAAGTAGTTATTTTCCAGCCAGCACATCATGACTATATCAAAAGTGTTCTTGGCATATCACCATTCTGGGTTTTCTCATCCCATCTTTACCCTTGCCAATATTTGACCAGAGGTAAAAAGTTCAATGTAAATAATCAGAGCTTCAGAGTGTGCATATATGTGAATATATATGTCTAAGTAGCTCACTTAAACAAGGTATCATTTACCCATTAGTCAATATTATCTGTTTGAAATTTACCTAAGACCTAGAAAATAAGCAGGAAAAGTCCTGAGCAACCAAAAGAAAGGTCTAAAAGTAAAGATAAAGTAGACCATATATGTAATACATCTAGTGGCTTATAGAAGGTATTCAATAAATGATCACCATATTACTACCATTATCATCATTGTCTCCACATGGCTACAGAGGACCTGGGATCAGTTATCCTAAAAAATGTACTCAAATTTATTGCAGCTAAGAAGCAATCAACTGAAATGGAAGACACATTTTGCTTCTGCCAAACCTACTTAAAATAGTAAAGAGTTACAGTTAGCATTCTGACAATAAGGGAGAAAATACAGAGAAAATTATAAATGTCAGACATAAATCAATAGGAAAGAAGTGTGAGGCCATTTACACCAGGATATATAGTTTAGAGGATCTGAGGCCAGGGACATCATCATGTAATCATTGCAAAGCATACACTTTATGTTCTTAATGATGACACCGTGGTAAGAATAGTAGCCATGGAGTCAGATCTGAGTTCAAGTCCCAGCTCTACCTCCTTATGGTTTTGTGATCTTAGTTAAGTTAGTTAACCATTCTGATCCTCAGTTTACTCCTCTATTAAGTAAGGATTGTATCTCTTCCATGATAACTCTAAATGAGATGTAAATTATAAATGGCTAACAAAGGGATCACCACATGGAATCCACTTATTAAATGGCAGCTATAAGGGCGCCTGGCTGGCTCAGTCAGAAGAGCATGCAACTCTTGATCTCGGGGTCAAGAGTTTGAGCCCCATGGTGGGTGTAGAGCTCTTGATCTCGGAGTCAAGAGTTTGAGCCCCATGGTGGGTGTAGAGCTCTTGATCTCGGGGTCAAGAGTTTGAGCCCCATGGTGGGTGTAGAGATTACTTAAATATTTTTAAAAATGGTAGCTGTATTATTATTACACCTTGCTTTGAAAAAACATTAAAATATATAATTAAAAGATACCTTTCAAATAGTTCAATTCTATAAATCAATTTTGTCATGTAAGGGGATAATTTTCAGTTATCTAAAAAATGAATATATGGAAAGCCTATTCCTACATGATGCTTCCATGAATATGAAAAGTTGGTTTATAATATAATATATAATCAGACACAGGTGAAGGAGAAGATATGTAACCAAAAGGCAGAAAGAAAGAACAATGTCTTTTTTTCCCTTTATCTGGGTGAAAGTAAGTTCACAAATGTCTCAGACTTAAAAGGCTGTTGAAAAATTGTTGAAACTGGACCAATCACTGCACTTCTGTCAGTGCAACTGTCCTAGCTTGGAAGTATATTTCCAGTGTTTCTTCCATGACATTTCTCTGTTTGTCCATTTAAGATCACAGACAAAATGTGAATTCCTCCAAATATACTCTTATAAATGCCAGTGATATCTTGAGCATCTACAATGGCAGAGGAAAGAATTCCTCTTTGAAAGAGTACAAAACCTTCTGATGACATTCATGCTATGACCTTGGACACATTCAATTGGTTTAATAGCCATAGTATTCCACAGCTCTTATGAGGAATGGTAAAAAGAAAGGGAGAGAAGTATGGAATAACCAGTGCCTCTCTAGCACTTGAAAGACACTCAAGAAACCCCTATTGAATTAGTAAATATATCTATCCTAACTGGAATGTGCAGAGAAATCTTTAAGATGATAGATAGATAAAATTAGGACTTGGTTCAAAAGAACTGAGTCTATTATTCAGAATTCTGGATACAAATGACAAAAATACAGCTCAAACACAACCAAACAAATATAAAATGTATTGGTTCATATAAGTAAAAATGTCAGAAGTTGACTACTTTTGGCATAGCTAGATCTGCTGCTCAAAAATGTCCTCTCTTCATTTCTTGGCTTCTTGTCTTTTGGGTTGGCTACATCTTCCAGAAATTTCTCTCCATGTGTTAAGAATAGATAGCCACCAGCAACTTCTGACTTACATAGACTTTGCCCTCAGAAAGACAGAAGGGCTCTCAAACATCCAAGTAATTACCCAGAAAGGGACTCCACATGACCCTGCTTAGATTTGACTGGCCCTGCACGGATCACAGCATTCTGATTTGCCACCTTGGTTCATGTGACCACATCTGGAGTGGGGTGGGGAGCAGTGCTCTGTGACTGATAGCCCTACCAGAAACATATGATGAGAAAAAGGGACAATTTCCAAAAGAAAGATGTAGGAAAGACAAAATGGTAGATGCCAACTAGAGTTCCCTACAATAAATTACTTTAATATCCTCTGTTGGTTCCTTCCTTGAGCCTCTGTAATATTATACTCAGTGGTTTACATGCCCCAGACCTCATCAGGACTTAAGCTCTCTCAGGGTAAAGGATGTGTTTTCCTCAGGATGTGGTTCATTAGACATTGTGAGCACTCACTAATTTAAAGGGATAACTTACAAAAAAATCTTATATTGTAAAGAATTATACAATTGTATATTTGTATACATTTAAACTGCAAATAATCAAGAATTATACAAATGTAAATATTTAGAGCCATGGACTTGTCTTTGACCTTCTCATAGAGTTAAAAACATCAGAACTTCTATCTTAAAATTCAGTGATTTTAGGAGATGATGCAGGACTGCTTCTGACAATGGCTTCTGCATCTATGCTTCCTTCAACTTATATCTTTTTATTGCATGCCATTTTTCCTCATTCACAACAAAAAGAGGCTGAAGATAAAATATCATGTTATACGAGTTATATTTCCAGATAATAGTACCCACTGTAATACTGTTTCCCTGTTCCTGGCATTGAACAAGATACCTGAAATGTAGCCACATCTGTTTTCCTTTGTGTTAGTTATCACATCTAGGCTGGCTTGCATTGGCTCTTTCTCCTGTAAATGATGTTTCCCTTAATGCTCAGAGTGAAGTGGTTTGTGGCCACTCAATATACTTTCAGCCCTTTACAAGTCATCACTATCTTGAAATTTCACTATCTTGAAAGTTAAGTCTCTCACCAATTTTTCTAAAATTACATATCTAAGCTTCTCTCTCAAGGCTTTCTGGTTTTCATGTATTTACAATTATGTTAGGAAGAAAAATCATAACCCTCTAAAGGAAGACCACGTTTTAATCATC
Source organism: Phoca vitulina (assembly GCF_004348235.1). Lineage (NCBI taxonomy): Eukaryota > Metazoa > Chordata > Mammalia > Carnivora > Phocidae > Phoca > Phoca vitulina. Next base: position 63,835,546 of record NW_022589711.1, on the reverse strand, counting down.
ATTTTTTAATCACCAAAAAAAAAGGTCCTAAAAGTACATTTGTATTTGGTCTGAAAAAGGAAAAAGTGAGTGGAGAAAATGTGAAAATATTTCAGTAAAGATAAGACTAGAAAGTCAAGTCTCATTAAAATGAACACTGCTGCAATAGAAGTTCACTATAATTAAAATATTTCCAAGCTCTCTCTGGACAGTGACCAATAGTAATGATGTCTTTTTGCTCTTGCTAAAATAAAAGTTTCTTTTGTTAATAACTCAGAATTACAAAGGCTTTATCCCTCAATGCCTAATTGTCACTAGCTATTGTGGAGAGGGAAAAAGCCTGAATACTTGATTCTGGAGCAAAAAGTGGAAAGAAGAGCAGAAAACACCAACTAATACAGCAAAAACCTCCTCACAAAGAAATGACCATCAAAAGAAATATAAAATGCATCAGTGTTATTTTTTTTACAAAAAGAGAAGGAAATGAGTAATAGAATCCATGGACTCTACCAAGAAGAAAAGGAGCTTTGATCAAAAATGTAAGCTATCTTGCATTACAATTTACACAAAAGTTTTACCTATATCACCTCATAGAGTGTAACAATTCAACAAAGTTATGTAGTAAATATTATATTATCACTTTGCAGATTAGGAAACTGCAATTCAGACTTGAAGTGTTTTCCCAAGAGAGAAAGCCAGCCATCTTCTCATTTAAACATTTTGTACTGTTTCCATAACACCACATCTGCCTCGGTTACTTCAATAAATTAACCATATATTTTATAAATACTGAGGCCCCATATGCCCTTTGAATAAAATCTCTAATTCATTATAGTTTCATTCTTTCTACTTTTTAGTTGTCCCACATATATATGTCTAGATTATAGTTTTACTTCTCATTCTTCGATAGCTTCTCTTTTATTTATTTTTTAATTTTATTTTATTTTATTATGTTATGTTAGTCACCATACATCATTAGTTTTTGATGTAGTGATCCATGATTCATTGTTTTCATATAGAACAATCTAAAATGTAGATGACACCTAATAATTTATATATTGAGGATTAGATGGGATATAAATTATGGTTATGCAATAAAACAACTCGTCTTTTCTTATGATAGGCATTTAGTAGTATTGTATAAGAATTGAAAAAAGTATGCTATGCAGTGAAATATGTCAGCATTGCCTACAATTAGATGATATAGATCTAACACAATTTTATCAATTTGCAGCATGGATGAGAAATAAGTGCAGAAGGAAAAATCTGTGTAAATGTGCATGAAAGGACTCACTGAGCTTACATTCTAATTATAATGACAAGAAGAGAAAGAGCCACTTAAAACACTCAACTCAACAGTTCTCTCCATACAAGTTCACCTAACTACTGAAAAAAAATGGCCTCAAAACATAAGTTCCATTATTTCAGTTATCTTTGTAAGTTATTCTCAACCTATACTAAATTCAGTACATTGGACAGCATCTTGGCTTTAAAAAAAAAAAAAAATAGCCATCTACTGGCCAGGAACCTGAGCAATCTTGGTACAGTAAGTTGGAGTTTTCAGATTCTAAGATGAAGAAGAAAAAGAAAATATTTTGTGATCCTTTCTCTGTGGACAGTTTTTTTTTTTTTTTTTTCACCATAGTGGGGTCTATGGATACTCATTCCAGTTCCCTCAAACAGGACAGCCAGCTAGTTCCTACAACCCTGAACAGTTAACTGACAGAGCTCAACAGTGCTCTTTCCTTGGACTCTAATCAGGTCTATATTATCCTGCCATAGTAATTACTTTGTGGATAAAGAGAGCATAAAAAATAGCCAAGTTTTTGAGTTTGCCAGAGTTGCAGATGCTTTGAAGTTCCACTGGAAGTGCTTTGAAGTTCCAATTCTAATATTGCTAAGCTATCTTCCCAAACAACCTCTAATAATATGTTAAATAAATATTTGGTAATTGAATATTTGTAAGTGAGGTGAACTATGTGAATATGTGAATCTATATTTTCCCTATGGATATAATTTCATAGCCTAATTAAGCCAGTTAAATGAACAAGTGAAATGATTCCACTCAAAATTCTCTTTCCTCTGTACTAAACTATTATTCCTTAAAATTTTTAATTAAAAATAAACCATGTGCACTGACCCAACCACACTTCTTTAGTATATATTCCATGAGGCTAGTCCTGGAAAATGTACTATTTGCTTGGAGAAATAATCATCGTGTAACATTTATAATGGTAAAATTTCCAATTCAGACACCATCAGTTCATAAAAATAAATTCTTACATTTGCATTACAGAATGGAAAACAGAACAGAGAGGGGTGAGCCTGGAGATAGTTTCTAGAGTGGATATGTGTAAGCATTTTGAAGAAAGTTTCTCTAATAATGACTTATGATCTCTTGCTATTGGCATTTCTCAGGATTCCTTGTTTGGAAAATACATATAAATTAAGCACTTTTGTACTTACAACATTGTCTCAACAGATTCTCACAGTAACCTTACAAAATAGGTAAGGCACGAATTTATTACCCCATTTTAAGAATGAGCAAATTGAAGATCCGAGAAATCAATTAACTTTTCAAAGTCATATGACTAACATGTTAGAACTGGGTCTCAAACACAGTTCTTCTGACTCAAGCTCTATTCTACACCACTACTCCTCATGTTCCTTTGGACACATGTATTGGAAACACCTCTTCCATGAAGGTGGATAATAATCCACTTGCCTCTCTTTTCACTTGTGTTCACGTATTCTGCAATGTATCTATATTTTCCTTTGAAGTAAAGAATAAAATAGGCAGGTAGACAGCTAGGTATAATGTCCTTTCTGGAATGGTATTTAACCATGTGCTTAAATTTGCTTTAGCCAATAATTTCTGAACTTTAAAATTGCTATTTGTGTGAAGAATAGGAATAGCAGTTGATAGCAAGATATTATTTCACTTCTTTCAATTGCTGCTTTCAAATGCTCTAACAATATGTATGTATCAACTTGAGAAATCATTTCACTATCCCAACCTTACTTCCCCCAAATTATATTTCACACAGTTAAACTCCAGCATTGCTATTATATTCTTAATCTCTCCCTACTATGGCTCCCTACTACCCCCACAATAAAGGATAAATTCCTTAGGATGATGTTACAAGCCATCCATTATCTACTTTTCCTTTCCTCTCCAAAATCCTTCCCCAACACTCTACTTTCTCTTTCCAGCTAAACTGAACAACTGTGCAGTTACCCAGTAGAGCCCATTTTTACATTACTGCGTCTTTGCCCATAATCTCCCTTCTTTCTGAAAGGTCCTTATATGACTTTTCTATCTGAAAACTCCATTCTTTCTTCAACTTAGTTCAAGCATCAGTCCATAAAACTCCTTGAGCAATCTTTCTAATCCCTTACAAAGCAGGGTTGATGATCCTCTTTTGTTGGGCATATCTCAATTGCAGTAAATTATCAGGTTCTACCTTGGTACCTACCACAGGATTCTGTAGTCAGTTGTTTGTGTGTCTCCTCCCATGTTTTATCTTATTGCCTCTGTTCCTGGCATGGTACCTAGCAAGATACAGTAGGTGCTCAATAAATGTGTACTGAATGATTAATGAATGTGTAAATATCCCAGTTAACAGAGTAGCTAAGGAAACAGAAATTCACTGATTTTTTTTCAAGGGCAGAATCATCCAAACACCAAATGTTATCTTGTCTGATCTTTCCTATGTCCTATTCTAACTAATATTCATGTAAAAGTACCAAGGATCTCAAACATATGACCTCAGCATATAATAATATAGTTGCCTAGAACCTTATACCCAGTGAGAACAGAAAGGGAGATTTATTTATCTTATGCAAAATTCTAGTGCTATCACGACTGTCCTTGAGCAAAAATTGTAATCTTGTGCATTTCTATTGTTGGTCTGCTTTTATTCTCCCCTCTTCAGTTCTGAATATTTAAAGACAAAATAGCAAAATGAAACAAAAGGAAATTCTAGCATTTTTGAGGCAAATGTGGATCCCATGGATAATAACCTTATTCACTTGAGACTCGATCCTCAAAATGCTACTTGCCTAGTAGGAAAAGCAATCCCCAAATCTGAAGAACCTCATGGAGACATACTATGAAAAGTTATAATCTTAAAGAATAAAAATCTAAACAAAGGCTTGGATTAACTAAAAGAAATAGATCTGGAACTAAGTTTACTAATTTTATAGTTGGATGCCTATTGTAAATGTTCTTTTTGATCCTTTATTTACAAATCCATACAGCAATTATTGTGGAACATTGTCCAGAAACTGTTGTGGACTCTGTGGATTATAATACAAATATAATCACAAATATAAATATTTTTTATATTTATATACAAATATATTTGAGGAAATAAATATTTTAAATAACCCCAAAATGTATAATTTAAGGTCTAATTCATCAAGATAGATAAGTGCAATCAGAGTTCATGGAATCAAATTGTATTCGGTCTTAAAACCAGTTCAGTATTTGAACAAAGATTTTATTTAGCAACAACATTATAGAAGGCATGATACTAAACACTGTGAGGGAGGAAATAAACAGGACATAGTCTCTGCCTTCTAGATGCTTAGTATTTAGTAGCAAAGGTAAAGCATTTACACAAATAAAGCCTGTGATACATGCTAAAAGAGATTAAAGTGATAACAAAGTACAGAAGAGAGAAATTTCCCACCTAGAGGAAATCAAGAACCACTTCACAGAGAAGAGTTGCTGTCAGGCAAAATGGCAAAATATACATTAAAGCACTCCATAAACTGTAAAATCCTGTTACATCGTTAGATGTTTTTTCTAAGAGCAGAATGGAACATGTTGCACTCTAAATTAGACATCAAGGAGGATATTTGGATTAGGCACTTTTAGATGTAAAAACAGAGGTCTGCTAAGGGTACAGAAACCAAGGAAGTACATTATACCACAGACGAGAAGATGCCAGACAAAGCAGGTCCTCGTGGAGGAAGAGCTGGAAGCTGAAGCTTATTTGGAAATCAAGGTAGCACTGAGGACCCGATCAGCAGAGCTTGTGCCTTTTCACTCCTTGTCTCCACCACTTTAACTTAGCTCTTCACAGGGATTCTCTCTCTTCCTTTTGCTACAGAAACATGTGAGCTTGCTTTCTCCCCTGCCTATCTTTTCTTGCTCTGCTTTGTGAGCATTTCTCCTTCAGATTCCACTTGTCTTTACCCACCTTGGACTCTACCTTAGGGCTGCTCTATATATATTTATCTTTTCCAAACCAGGCCATATCAGATATCCCTGTGCAGCTTAAGGATTGCCACCCCTCCCCCGCCTTGACTCAGGTGCCAACCATTCATTGTCCAGTCAGCTTTTATCAGGGGGAAAGGACTCTGGTTCAAAGTTGATCATTTAGTTGTCTTCTTTCATTCACACCTTCATTCATTCAATCTCCTGTTGTTTTATGTACTAGATGATACAATGTAAACAAGATTTGTGTTAAAGTTTTTGTCCTCATGATGCTTTCCTTCTAGTTGGAGTGATAATAGTAAAAGTAAGAAAATAAACAAGCAAGACCAATTCAATTGGTGATAAATGCTGTAGAAGTATTAGGATGTATAATAAGAATGACCAGGAGTGGGGAGGGGAAGAGATGCTAACTGGCTGGGTGGTTACAGAAGGAAGGGGTGCCCTGTGAGAGGAGGAGTTGAGTCACTAGTGTGGTCAACAGTGAGTTATATCGCATACCATAAGAAAAATATACCAAGATTGCTAAGTTATTATACCAGTCCCCCTCCCAACCAAGCTCAAAATTAACTTATCAAGTTTAAATTATATATACTAGCTATTATGAGCTGTGAAGAATCAACTTATAAGTATGTAGAAGCACAAATCCAAGATAATAAAATGACCATTCAGTGATACATTTCTTACTAGAAATTACGATAAATCAGGTAGGATTCCTACTCCATAAGATTATTGATAGGGTAAAAGCCAATACAAAATGAAGGATGTAAAGGCAATTTTAGATATAAGGGATCATGATCTTACTATTATCAAATAGAGAGGAAGAAAGGACATTGAATCCCAAGCCAGGTAGGCATCAATCAATCCCACTTTTTGGAAATTGTGAGTAATCCAAAAATGCTTACAATATGTACACATGGTGTTCAATAGAGAGAACATTCCCAAGCCTAAATTTCACTAGGAAAAACACTTTATGTGCATATATTTATGCCATCCCTGTTAGGAACATTATTTAAAATCAAAATCCTTTCACTTTACCATTTATTTAGCTTAAATGCACTATAATTTCCACACCTATATCTCACAAAAATATAATTTTTGTCAGAAGTTTTCCTCAGTTTAAAGGTTACATTCTCAGATCCTGCCATCTTTCTACATCATCCTAAATTCATATAAAAACAGGTAAGTAGCATGACTAAAGTATTTTGTTTGTTTGTTTTTTTATTGTAGGCAGGATCGTGTAATTACCAGTCACGGCTTGTCTAATTTTACAAATACTGGTGGAAATTGTTCAGTAGGTCACTTTTTTTGACTGACCTTTTCCTACATCCATCACTAATTCCCCTTCACCAATTAGTTTACATTGAGCTTTCTTCTGCAGAATGATCTTTTTTTCTACATCCATTCTTTAGACGTTCCAGAAATAGGACTTTTTATATGATTTGGTTTGTATGTACATTTATAAGAATTAAACAATAATTTCTCTTGGGAAACAGCATAGTGCAGAAAAAAGACCTGCATTAAATATTTTTACCATAAATAGTTGAGTGACTATAAGCAAATTATTTAACTTTTCTGAAGCTCAGCTCCTCAATGATAAAATTTATGATTAAGAGAGATGGTGTATGTAAAATTTGGGGCACAAATTAAGAACTTAGTGAACTTAGTCCTCTTTCAGGGTGGCATAATTTTCTAAATGTCCAATTGATTATAGGAGGAAAAATAATGTACGCTGAGTTCAGTATAATACATGGTTTAGAACTTAACATGAACAGTCTTAGAGTGCACATTATTTACTTGGTGGATAAAATGGCTGCCTTAGACATATTAATACATATCAAAATGCATGTTTCAGAAATGTAGAAGTTATTATAAAAATTGCTATAAAATACTTACAGGATACTTGTCTGTTTAAATATGATCCATCTGCTATTTGCATTTCACAAAGTAACATGAGCAATTACATTTTCTTCTTTGGCTAATTTTATACTACTCATTGGCTAAACCTCATTTTCTCATCTAAACTAGAATTAAGTTATATAAAGAGGAAACTCAATAATGCTTAGTTTCAGTCTCTTTTTGGCTGAGAATTTATCAAACACATTATTTAATTCGGTGGAAACAATGTTTTGTGATCATAAATATTCAGTTCAGAAATCTGAACTATTATTTTCCAATATGACTGAGTCACAAAATGTTAAAACAATAATAATTTGCCTTTGATTGGCTCTCTCACCATGATGATCTCAAGAGGCTAGAATTTGGAAGCAGAATATAAATTCCCTTCTCGAGGTTAAAAATTTACTAACTGTGTGATCCTGGAAAGTTACCTAACTTTTCTGAGGCACGGAACTCTCATTTGTAAGACTGGGAATAATGTCTACTCCACTTCCTTCACAGCTATTTTGAGGACCAAATGAAATGATGCACATAAAAGCACTCAGAAAACTCTGAAACACTGAAACAGGTTGGAAGAAACTGAGCGGAGTAGTGGCTCCTTTCTTTTTGTTCCCATAGCTGGCTGTTCACTGCACTCCCCAGTATTATAATTATCTGTTCTCATGCCTGAAACGTAATACAATAGCAGGAGGAGAGTAGAAACCTGAGGTCTGTGAAGCTCCAGACGAAACCATCTGCCATCAGCAGCCAGGAAAACCTGGGTTCAAATCACTTATTTTACCAAAAACAATGTTATCTTTGTGATGTTTTGTGATGTCCAGCTTCTGCAAGGGGACTCACAAAGGAGATGTATGGAAGACAAAAGGCAGCTAGCCAAGAGGTTGTCCTGGCTGGTGGCGTTAGCATCTCCACTTCTAGAAGGTGAGGAAAGGGGTGGCTCGTGGTACTCACATCCCAACCAACAGACAAGTTTAGTGGCTCCAGAGTAGCCCACTGTCCACCATAAAAATCCCTGAGCAAGAATGAGAAATTGGTCCAAGGTTGGAGTATTAGAGGATTTTTACATTTATAGGCCAAGATAAATTGGTGAGGCTTAATGGGAGACATTGCAGGGTACTTTGCCCCAGGCAATGGTTGTTCTGATGTTACAGGAGAAAGCCTGCTCAATCTCACGAACTTCTCTCTCTCCCCCACCCTCCAAGAGCCAAAGTCTGTACTTAAAAAAAAAAAAAATCCCTAATTCCTGATTTTGGACCAAATGGTCAGATTTCTACCAGATTAATATCAGGTAAACGGGACCCACTCAAATGCACTCTCTTGACAGAAAGGCGAATTGATTATTACACCTGCTCTTTCCCACTGTCAAAAGACTGCAATCCTCCCCTTCCCCCATCCTCCTCAAAAAACAAACAGAAACCATCTGAGACAGAGCCATTATTTGTATATGGTATTTGTGTGCACCTATCTACAATGTTCTTACTTCTATTAAGGAATGTTTGTCTGCCAACATTTTCGTATTTAGCAGCGAGTCTCTTCTTGACAGACTAAGAAAGGGGCCCACAGAGGAAAATTCATCATCTGATTAAGGCTTTCAGGCCAATTAAAACTCTCTAGACCGTATACACTTTCCTTCACTTAGATTTCAGTGAACAGAAAGTAGATTATCTCTTCAGGCAATTATCAACTCTAAAAGTGCTTGTGGTTTCAAGATTTTGGCAGAACTTGCTGAAAATAGCATCATCATAATACAGTTGTACAAACACTAATTTCAATGGCTCTTTTGTCCCACATGATATATGATCAAATTTAGGAAGGTCTGTTTTCCCCCCTCAGGGTCATTTCTTTTTTTTTTTTTTTTTCCACAGAGCCAATCTGCATCACTTAAGTTCAAACTATTACATTAGCCAACCTTTTCACTAGACTAGAGAACTTCTTTTTAATTGTCCATATCATGGCCACCATGCATCAAAGGTAGGACCATTATTTTCCACTTATTTTATCTTCTAGAGAACCAAATTCTTGTAGGAGGAGTTTTTAGGGTTGGGAAGAGGAGAGTGTCTGAGACCGGGAGCAGATTCTATCATCGGCAGTCTGATCTGGGTCTGTAAATATGCCAAGCCAGGGACACTTCATACAGTTCTGTATTCGGGTTTCAGTTGGACTTGTTTTCCTTACAGACATAGGGTAGACTCACTGGGACTTGATCCAGAGACGGGCATCCGATGGAAGCTGCCTGAATAATTTTGCATCTTTATTATTAGAGCAGTATGATGCTAGTTTTCTGGGGCACTGTAGTCTCGCTTAAAACATGTATAAACTGCTTTATTAGAGATTATAGCACTATTGGGAGAGAAAACAAAAGTGATCATTTATATGATAATGTAAGCTGATAATTTAGGAATGATTCATTCTCATAAATGCTCCAACACCGCCATGTAAGTTTATTGCTTAGTACGTATGGTGGAACAGAAGTTCTATCCAGAAAGTAAAGCCTTTTATAAAATGATCTTTAATTGATTTTTTTTCTCTAAATCGTAGAGTGATATATAAAACTTGGTATGATTTTAGGGTGTAAAGATTGCCACAGCTTCCCTTCCCCCAGTTTCTCTGCTCCATCTCCTCTGCCTCTTCAGACTGGGGCAGCTTCAGGGACCAAGAGGGGATACTGGGAGGGGAACCAAGTTTGGGATGGAGGATTATGACTAGATGAATTCTAAGGTTCCCTCCAACCCTGACTTTCGCCTGCCCTGAGAGATAGAAATAATTTCCAGCTGCAAACACCAGTGGAGATTCCAATTAAAAAGGAATTTTGTGATATTCCAGTGGACAGTGGGGGGGGGCGGAAAGCAGGAATTGTGGTAACAGGTTAAACAGGGAGTCTGAGGAAGGACTATTTTAGTCAACATTTTATTTCAGCTTAAAATAAATCCTGGGTCTTTAGAAGTCAGTTTTTGAAGGCAGTCTCTTCTATTACAATCTTTCTCAGAAGATGAGAAAGGGGTAGGGGGTGGGAGTTTTTCTAGAAGCATGTGGAAAAAAAAAAAGATGAAAAAAATAATCTCTCCTAATAAAAGAAATAGGATTGATACAATTGTGTGATAAAATTGTGTAGTGATTAAAAACCCTATCATTGGGCACCTGGGTGGCTCAGTTGGTTAAGCGACTGCCTTCGGCTCAGGTCATGATCCTGGAGTCCCGGGATCGAGTCCCACATCGGGCTCCCGGCTCGGCAGGAAGCCTGCTTCTCCCTTTCCCACTCCTCCTGCTTGTGTTCCCTCTCTCGCTGTCTCTCTGTCAAATAAATAAATAAATAAATAAATAAATAAAAAAAACCCTATCATTTTTTCAAATAGATCAATAGCTAAATACAAATACATTCTCGCTAAACATTTTTCTTTTCAATGTTTCTCTAGTAGCCCAAGTAATATATGACCACATGCCCTTTGCATTACTTTCACAAAAAGTAACCACTACTAACATGTTTTTTAATATTTTTTTCTACATTTACATATATTTTATGTCACAGTTTTTATTTTTTTACAGGAAATATACCAATCTTTTCCCTTATGGTTTCCAGGTTTGATGTCAAGATTAAAACAATATTCCTTTATACTTTTTCTAGGATAATAGAGTTTTTTGTGTTTAGAATATTAATCAACCTGGAATTTGTTTTGGATGATATCAGAGGAATATTCTTTTTTATTTTTCTCCAAATGGGCCTAACAGTCTCCTCTTCCTTTCCTTTACAATGCCACATTTATCACATAAGCATAGTAGATGGGTTGGAGGGCATGATTTGCACCCTATTCTGCTCCGTTGGTCTATTTATCTATTCCTCTACTAATACCATATGGGTGTTAACTTCTTCAGTTTTTGTACATTTTTCTACGAGGGAAAATCTTCACTTAAAGATTTTTGTTTTAAAGATTTTATGTATTCATTTGAGAGAGAGAAAGAGAGAGAGCACAAGCAGGGGGAGAGGCAGAGGGAGAAAGACTCCCCACTGAGCTGGGAGCCCCACATGGGGCTCAATCCCAGGACCTGGAGATCATGACCTGAGCTGAAGGCAGACACTTAACCATTTGAGCCACCCAGGCACCCCATTCATTTAACCATCTTTAATAAATAATTCCTAATAAATTTTCCAATAGAGATGGATTATCCCAGTCTGAGCTAAGGCCGGGGAAGTGCTGGGAAATCCAGGATGGAAGAAAGAAACCCTGGAATCCGAGGATCTTTCTTCCTCAACAAACAGAATTCTGTGGGTTCACTCCACTTTCCAGTGATCTTTCTGTCTGAGGGTCCAGGTGACTCTGCCACCAGGCCATGGCAAGTAACAGAACACCTAAAGAAGCCAAGGAATATAATCTTCACCAAAATCAGGTCCTGCCTTTCAGTCGGTCAGAGCCTAGCAGGAAAAAAAGGCACCCAGATAGAAGAGGGGCTCATTCTAACTTGGAGTTGAATGAGAGGTTCAAATCCCTGCCACTATCACCTGAAGGAAAAGCAGAAGTTTCCTGTGAGTGAATAATTCATTTCACTGATAGGAGAGAGAAAGGATTTTCAGGAAACTTTGAGCAAGGAGATGATAGAAGGTACCTAAACTGTCCCCTAGGAGTGTGTTAACAAACCAAATGAAAGCTTCTTTGTTCACTTCTCACCACATATCCTCTACAGAAGCAAACTGGTCTTTGTAGAAAGGAGACCTCTGTTAAAATAATGATATTTATTAAATGTTTATTATGTACCAGACACACATATGTATGCATGTATACATATAATTTTTAATATTTTAATTTATATATAATACAGTTTACATATAATTTATATTTTAATGTGTGTGTGTGTATCTTAATTTCTTCATGACAAGCACCCTCGAAGGTAGCTATTACGATTTTCATTTCACATTTGAAGACACGGAGGCTGAGCTTCCCCCCAACATCATGGCACTCCTTCTAGGACTGTCGTAGGCATTACTATGCCACTCTCAGCCTCGGGCTCCTCGTGGAGAAAACAGGAGGGCCCTGCAATGGACTACCGTGAGTAATTTTTGAGCTAATGGCTATAAAACAGGCAGCGGAGGGCCCGGCTCCTAGAAAGTACTCAACAGCTAATAACCATTCGGGTCACACAACTAAGTGGCCCGATAGGTCTCTGCATAAAGTGATTCCCCTCAAGCTCAAATCAAACACTAAATACTTATTAGGTTGTTTTGTTTTCAGACCATCTTCTACAGCCTTTAAAAAAGGCCCTTTATAAAAATAAAAGCAAGTTTATCTAAAAAGAAAATGATTTAAAATACAAGCTCATTACAAATAAATATAATAGGTTTTTACTCCAACATTCCAACCACTCAGCTCTCACCTTCCAAGCCTGCCAGTCAGGTCAACAGCAGGTTTCTAGACCCCAGATTTCTTTTTTTTTTTTTTTTTTAAGATTTTATTTATTCATTTGAGACACAGAGATACAGAGAGAGAGACAGCATGAGCAGGGAGAGAGGCAGAGGGAGAAGGAGAAGCAGGCTCCCCGCTGAGCCAGGAGCCTGATGCGGGGCTCAATCCCAAGACCCTGGGATCATGACCTGAGCCGAAGGCAGATGCTTAACCATCTGAGCCACCCAGGCGCCCCTAGACCCCAGATTTCTGATAAAAGCGCTAAAAAGCATTTGGTTTTGCCAGCACACGTGGCTCTGCCTGAGCCCACATTCAAACCCTGAGATTGTGCTGATTCGACTGGAGCTGCTTAAGGAGCCCACAGACAATCCCCGTCCATAATCCCCAGGCAGAAACAGCCTCCACATCACAGGTGGGGACTCAGACCACGGCCTTCATTCAGCGAGCCCAATCAGGGTCCACTCCCATCTGAAAAAGGACGGTGTGAGGCCCTCTGGAAAGGCAGAGACCCATTCAGATCAGTTTTATGACCGCGGCCCAGAGTAGCCATTCCATAGATACCTCCTGGTTAATTGACCGAAATGGCAGGGCAAAGTGAAAGCCTGGTCACTGAACTCCCTTCTGCCATTCTCTAAAGCAAGAGGCCTGAAGAAAGTCCTAACATTTTAAATTGTTCATTATGAGCTAGAAACTTTTTAATGATCTTTTTATCTAAACTTATCAAAAGATGAGATCAAGTCAGATCCGCTTCCATATCCATACACTCAAAACGGCCCACAAGTGTGACAGAGAGGAGGGTTGGCCTGAGATTAAAATGCCATCCCCTTAGATTTAAACCTTGGGAACATTTAACCAGAAAAATTGCATGTCACCTTTCTCATTCTTCCTCTTATTCCCACTTCCCTCCCTTGTTTGGTGCCAAAAAGACAGAGACACAAACGGGCAGTTGAGAGGAAAGAAGGGAGAAGGGATATTTTCAAGAAGAGTGGGTGGGACAATTTTACCTGTCCATTCACCTTATTCCTTTTTTCTCCCCTTCATAAACACTATTACATTTAAAAATTAAACATCGGTTTGGTTGACACTGAATTTGGGAAAGGGAGGAGCTTTCAAATTTTACAATTTTTCAAAAATGGGTGCTTTTTGTTTTATGTTTGTAACTTCAGTTTCTGTCATACCATAACATGCAATTGCATTAAATTATTTTTGGACAATTAAGGGAGAACATCAGCCATTGTCCCACCACTCAGAACTAATAATAGCTGACCACTTAATTGAAAACTTTCTATGTGACAGACACTTCACCAAGAGCTTTGTACATTACCTTGTTTAATCCTATAAACTATAGGATTGTAGTTTATAAAATAACAACACTATAAAATAAGTACTATTATTATCTTCTCTCTATAGTTGAAATTAAGGCACAGAGTAGTTATTTGCCAGAGTCACACAGCTTATAATTGGTTAAAACAGTACTCAGAGTCTGATTCCAATGCTCATGCCCTCAACCATCCTCCTTTCATCTAATACTTTAATCACTTTTTAAAATAAAGTTGACCTCTAAACAAACCCCCTGTCCTCATGCAGTTGAACATCCACATATACTAATAGCCTACTACTGTTGATCAGAAGCCTTACCAATAACATAAGCAATTAACACATATTTTGCATGTCATATGTATCTAAACTGTATTCTTACGATAAAGCTAAAGAAAAGAAACTGTTAAGAAAATCATAAGAGAAAATGCGTTTACAGTAGTGTACTGTATTTGTTGAAAAAAAAATCTATGTAGAATTGGACCCATGCAGTTCAAACCCATGTTGTTCAAAGGTCCACTGTAGAGTTAAATCATACTGCACTTATAGTTTTGGAACAGAACTAGTACACTCTTCTTCCCCCAAACAGGGAGATTTCCTGGTCTCTATTTGAAGGGGAAAAAAGGCAAGTCTAGTAACTTCATTTCACTGTGTTGAATGATGTTGCACAAACCACTAAAAAAACCTAAGATTAGTGACTGAAAGCAAATTGCTTCAGGATTTTGCAGAGGAAACTTGTAAAACATGGTATGTTCTAGAATGGAGAGGAGGCTGATGTCTCTCAAATCCCCTTCTAAGGGGTCTTTATTTAAAGTGATTCCCCTCCTCTCTGTCAGTCCCACACACCTGAAAACTGCCAGAGGAAAATCTCAGACTTCCCACATACAATCAAGATGCAATGCTAAAATAATAAAAATTCGTTTGAGGTGTCAACATATATACAAGTCTGCCTAAAGGAAGGGCTGACTGTGATGTTTCATACCCCTTGTCTTCGAATTGCAAAGATCACCGGGTTTTCACTGCTTTTTCCTTTTCCAGAGCTCATTCTTGTTGTAGAACCATAAACTCTACCGAGGGAGCTTCAAGGTATGCATAAACGAGGAGCTTGTGGCTTCTCAGCCTTAGACCTTCCTGGCGGGGAGGTAGCGCTCCTGTCTTCCTTGCTGTAGACCAATTTCCCAGAAGAAACCCAGGGAATTTAGCAGCACTTAGCCAGCCCTTCTTCCAAGTACAAAGAGACTGTCGGGATGAGTTGTTAAAATCTTGCTCCACCCCTTCCTGCTATGGGCAAATCCCTAACTTCTATGGTCAGTTACTGCTCTCAAAAAGAGAAGGCACGGACTCAAACAGTGCTCTTCTGTTGAAGCCCTGGGGCTCTGATGTAGGATATCCAGTCCAACAGTCAGCAGCTTGAGAAGATCAGACCAGCCTCTCCCTGCACCCTGGCTTCATTCAGAGCATCTCTGCCTTTATCTTTTTATATTTGGGGGTTCTATATAAAACTTCGTTTGAAAAAAAAAAAAGTCTGCAGTTACAATTTTTTTTTTTTGGTAAAAATCACTGGATTGGATGATTCCTAAAGTCTGCTTCAGTTCTATGCAGTCTTTTTTTTTTTTTTTTATATATAATAACCCAGTTCAAGCTTATATATTTCATGTGTATATTTCATGTGAAGCCAAAAGAGTACATCCTCCTCACATCTGTAGTATACACTGTTTTCCACAAGCTTTTTTTTTTTTTGGCAGTGGGGAGGGCTTATTGCTTTTACTGGCAATATTTATGGAAGGTCTGAATTATCTTAATCACACGGGTCCCTGCAGATCATGTTCAAGCTACATAATGTGTGATCTTTCACTTAGTCTTCACGCAGCATTTTCAAAGGCATAGTTTGACCACATTATTTCAGACTCTGGGAAACCAAGAGTCCTAGGTGGAACACAAAGGTATTACTGATCAGCTTCTGCCTCCCCCAAAGAAGGGATCATATCTAGTTTCCTAAGACACAGGTTCATTGAAGACACTGACATTATTTAATGTTTATCTCACACTCTTAAGGAATGACACATATGTGAAATGCATCAAGAGCTTGATACTCAAATTGCTGGAAAGGGACAGCTGGATTTGCAATTATCATGTTATGTTGGCATCAGCCACAAAGAGTGCTGTGAAGGCCTATAGGTATTTTCCGTAAACAGAAGATGTTAGTAGAGAAGAATTTTTTTAGTGTAGTATCGATCAGTCTAGCATCTGGGTAATACTATAATCCTAGAAGGTCTCTATGTTTTGGTAAACTCATTGTTTGTGCCTGCCTATTTTGTTTCATTTAAGCCACTTTCAAACCGTAGTACACAGGCCATCTGCATTCGCATCATGGCGGGGAAAAGTGAAAATTTCATTTTAGAAAAGTGAAAATTTCTACTGAATCAGAATCTTATAAGAAGGGCCTGTATTGTTAGCATGTTTTCCAGGGCTTCTAGTGCACACCAGTTCCTTTTCTTTTGTGTGTGTGACCGCTTTACTGTAATAGGGCCTCAGAAAACATCATTTGTGTGTTCCGAATCATTGGCCTCCACAGTTATGAGGTTTGGCAAGTCTCCTTGCTACTGGATTTTTTTCTTTTTAAATGAAGTAGGGACAGCGGAGTCTCTGGGGTGGGGATGTTGTAGATGATCTCTTAAGTTCCCTGCCAACTCGAACATGCTATTCCTGATGCTATTTGGGTTAAGTTAAGCTTAAAGGCCAGAGCAGTTTATCACTTTAGGTACTCTTCAGTTAGAACTAATATCTATTAAATGGCATATATTCAACCTGGAAGAAACAGAAACTTTTAAAATATTTATGTACATATTTATGATGTGTGAAATGGAAAATGATACATCTGGGAACAAGTACCAGAAATGAAAAAACTGTCCAATAAAATAAGCAAACCAGGAAGAAGTTATATATCACCTGACTCAGTTCCTCCTAGAGGGGCAATTGAATGAGCTTTGTCTTGAAATCCACAATTAAATATACTATAGAGTCTAGCCAGAGAACACGGTTTCAAAAAAACATGACTTGGTCCTTTATGAGTCTGCTTTTCTGTTGAATTAAGTTAAGGTTCCTAAACTGATTTCTAAGTAGTTTTTTGAGTCGTTGATCTGATTTTTTTTTCCCACTGAGATCTACTCTGAGAACCAGCTGATGACAAACTTTTATTCTATTGGGTTTTGGACAAGGCTTACTTTTTTTTTTTTTTTTAAAGATTTTATTTATTTATTTGACAGAGAGAGACACAGCGAGAGAGGGAGCACAAGCAGGGGGAGTGGGAGAGGGAGAAGCAGGCCTCCCGCGGAGCAGGGAGCCCGATGCGGGGCTCGATCCCAGGACTCTGGGACCATGACCTGAGCCGAAGGCAGACGCTTAACGGCTGAGCCACCCAGGCGCCCCAAGGCTTACTTTTTTTGACCTTTGGCTATTTAATGTCTGTAGTTTGTCAAGTTTTACTTCCTGAAATACTGTTGATCGTCTTCCATACTCTTGGACATCACATACCAGACTACTCATTCCCTGGCTCTAAGCCCATATCTTTGTATGGACTCACCCCCCCCAGAGGCACTGAAATTCCAATCATGCTAAGTTCTTTGAGGACCAAGACCTTGAGGATGCTGTTCTCTTCTTCTGGGATGCTTCCTCCCTCCCTCTTTATGTACCCAATATGTGTGATGTTTGATCCATAGCAGAGAGGCCACTGAGGCAAGAGCAAAGTGATCAGGGAGAAGAATATTAGGAGATATGTAGGAGGCAGAAAATAGGGCAGATCATATAGGACCTTATACTTGAGTTAGATGGAATATAATTGAAAGGATCATAGCAAAGGAGTGGCATGATGTGTTTTGTACCTAACATAGAGCTCACTCTGGCTGCTGTGGTGAGAATGGTCTGTGGATGCAGGGAAGTGTGAGAAGAATAGAAGCAGAGAGATTAATTAGGAAGAAACTGTCTGAGCAAGAAATTAGTTTGGAAACAGTGGAGATGGTGGAAAGTAGCCAGAGCCTGAATATATTTTGAAACTAGAGTCAATAGGATTTGCTGATAAATTCATGTAGGGTATGACAGAAAGACGAAATCAAGGATGACCTCCAAGTAGGAGGTCAGAGCAATTGGAAAAATGGAGTAGGCATTTATTGAGATATAGCAGAAGAAACACATTTACAGGGGATGGTAGCAAATTAGAAGTTCAGTCTTAGGGATGTTGAATTTGAGATGGTTATTGGACACTAAAGTGGGGATGTACTGTAGGAGGTTGGATTTAGACTTTAAGGGAGAGATTACATCTAGAGAAATTGATTTGTAAGTTGTCAACTGTAGGCATTATTTATAAGTGAATATAAATATAAAAGAGGAATGTTAACATAAAAACACTTTAAAAAGTGAGATAAATGAATAATTGAATTAATTATGCTGATTGAGATACCAATTTGCAGAGTAAAGTAAATAATACAAAAGTCTCATAACAGTATCGTTTAAAAGAAATTTCATTCTTCACTTTATTCTCTTACGGAAAACTTGTTGGCAACTCTCATTTCCAAGAACATACAACTAATGAAGTTATTTATTAGACTATTCATTATAGATATGGTGAATACAATTATCAGCTTAAACATGGAATTACTGAGTCTTCTAATTCTATACCTCAGTGGTCATATATTTGCAAAAAGAAACAAAAATCAATATATCAATATGATGAGGCTGTTGAGTTTTAGATGGATATCACAGCCAAAAGAGGTCTTTGGGCACATTAAAAACTTCTCATATCATCACATGATGGTTTACAGTTTACAATCTTTATCAGTTTACAGTTACAACAAATGCACGTGCCACTTCTATTTGTCACCTCCCTGAGGAGCCTGAAGTCCGCCCCAGCTTTAGCTGCAGAACAATAAAACTTTCACAGGATGAGAAGCATGAGTCCTTTTCCATTTCATAGTGAAGACTGAAAAAAATAAATGGTCCTTACTGGCTACCAACCAGCAGGTCAGCAGCACTATGTATGTTTTGGATCTGGGTTAAATCTCCAGAAACATCCTCAGGTATGGAAACCTGGGCCTTCCGAAGCAGCACCATGGAAGAGAAAAATGTGCCTGAGAATGTGTCTGGACTCACCTTCCACTCAATCACCTCACCCTTTTGTCAAACCCTGCCACCTCTGTGCTTGGATTTGTACCTTCAGATGTCAAGGCATATATTTGCTCCCCACTCAGATTTGACATCTCTCCATCATTAGCTTCCCATCTTGGACACCTTCCCTTTATGAACTAAGTTTCTGAGTCCTACTCACAAACTCCCCTGTATCCAGATGCACATGATCTATTTTAATAACCTCTCCTCAACAACAACAATGCAGAATAAGAACAAAGACCATTGATTTTTATACTTGCTACACACTTGGCCTTTCCCCATGTTATCTAAACTATATAATAATTCTAACCAGAAAGACATTCTATTTTACAAATGAGGAAACAAACTCAGAATGACACGACCCAATTCTTATGGTCACATAGCTGCTAGTAACTGGAAAAATTGAGATATGAACCCAAGTCTATATTAATCCAAAGTCCAAGCTCTTTCCTTAATTCTGCACTACCACCTCCCCTCCTCATGACCTTGTCCCACTCTCCATGGGACAACATCAACACAAGTTAAATTATTGTCTGTTTTCTCCCCCCGCTCGGGATGAGGTTAACTGCTTCTTGTTTCTCCCTTAAACGATCCCTCAGAATATTTCATGGTCTTCTCCCGTCCTCTATCCCTTTGCCCACCCCCTGCCCCACTGACGACCACCACCCTGGAGATTGTCAAAACAGTGTTATAACTACTGAACAACAGCCAGATTGAAAAGAACTTCCATGTGTCTAAAAGACAAAAGATCCAATTTTGTATCGGGCTCCAAATCTGTTTCCCAAACAGCTCCCATAAATCTGTACCAAAATCAAAGGATGCAATTTATAAGAGAACTTCTTCCAGTTAACACATCTACTCCATTGTTTGCTTCAAATCAAGGTTTCAATGTGGCTTATGGCTGGAGAGAAGAGAAGAGGGTCAGTGGGGTTTCCATCCTGAGGCTCAGGCTTCACAGGTGTGCCTGCTGTTCTTCTCTACACAGTGCCAGACATCCTGTGGACACTTAACACTCATAAAGGAACAGGGTTAGTCACACAGTCTCGAGCTACCTGCCCTAAACAGGCATCATGGGGAGGAGTTTAGGTCACAAGCTGACATTCTTATGCCTCTTGCCCATAATGGATTTTTATCACATCATAAAGGAGGCTCCTCAGCCAGTTGGAAATCATTGCCTTGCTGAATCAATTATGATTGCAGGGCACTTTGGAATGTTATGTTGATTGTGATGTTAATAGGTACAAAGATACACAATGTGAAGCTCAATAACCATTCCATTAATGTCTAGTTTAAAGTTTGTTTCCAATATCATCATTATGACAGAGAAAATGACCCATAAGGACACAGTACTGGAGAAAGTAAAGCTCACTTATAAGTATTCTAGCATCTAAAAGCCACTTGCCTCTCCCCAGCTTCATTCCTCATGAAATGCACACAACACTGAATTTGCACAGCCAGGCCCACAGAATAACCAAGGGGAAAATTTCGATTGGGATAAAATTGGCATGCAAAGCATGAAAGTGGGGACAAAGTCACATGTCATTTCCATTACTAACATAGTTATACAACAAACACAGCATTCACCATGAATTGCATTAAGACTCCTGAAGCAGAAATCTTGGAGGTGCTGGAGTACCACCATGTCAGTAATTTCACATTAATGTATTTGAATAATGGGCCATTCACCCTTCATTTTCCAGACTGCCATGGGTACTGTTTTACATGGTTATGGACAAGACATTTTGGCACTCATTTTCATCTTCCCATCTCTGACCAAGCTACACTAGTAAAAAACTGACCCCATTTATAATCTCCTTGGCTGCAATTCTCTCTTTTGTGTTGGCTCTGCAATATTTCAAATATTAAATTCTGGGAAGAGAAGAAATGGCATGGAAAGCAAATCATGAAGCCTTAATAAGAAATCAGATTCTTAAAATTTTGGAGGAGGTTAGTTTGATGACAAGGAATCTAGAAAAATACAGGACAACAGATGAGGTATACAGACCTTAAGTTTCTCATTAGAGTCTAACACCAGCGCAAAATCTCTACAGAGTACACAGTCATGAGCTCATATTACCCGACCTTTTAGCTATACTCTCTCCATTTGAACCCAGGGAATAGTTCGGTAGGAAAGAGCTTGGTAGGATGAGCTTGGGATTTATAGAGGACTCTGGGTTTGAGTCCAGTCAAGTGATAACTAAACAGCATCACTTTTCTGAGATGCAAATTATAGATAATAAAATTCTGTAAAGCACTACAGAATTTTAATTGGTACATAAAGGTACAGTGATCAGACTTTCTGGGAATCTGTTAGATATTCTATTTATTCATTTGTTCATTCATTCATTCATTCATTCTGGTAAGGAAACTTATCCCAGTGATAAACATCAAGCCAGACAGTTAGTGAGGGAGAGATTAAAAGAAAAAGCTTTAGTTGCAGTAGAGCTTGTTCATTGATCAGTTGAGGGAGGGAGAGAGGGAAGGGTAATGGAAGGGAGGAACCAACATGAAATTAGTGATACTTGAACTGTTTTCAAGGTAGAATGCCAATCTGTCAGGGGATAGAATGGAAAAGGCTAGAGTCAGAGGGAGCAGCCCAAGCAGGAAGAAGGAATTAGAGTGTGCACATGCCCAGGAACCTCATGTGATCCAAGGTGTGCAGGCCCATGTTGACGTTAAGCATAATTGGGGAAAGATCAGATTATCAGGGTCTTGTGAGGCGTGTTAAGGAGTATATATACTTTCTTCTAATTCAGTTGTTCTAAATTCTGGTTGCACATTACACTTGAGGAGCTTCTGAAATATACTCAGATCCATCCTAAGAGATTCAATTTATTTGGTTTGGGGAAGGTCCTGAAGTGGCAATTTTCAATGCTATCCAGGTACAGCTGGGGCTGAGCACCACACTACAGGGATGAAGTTATGCCAAGAATGTTTAAGCAGAGAAATGTCAAGGTCACTTCGGTGTTAGAAAGATAAGTCTAGCAGATGTGTGGAGAATTGGAGAGAGGTGGAAACCAGGTAAAAACTAACGGTCTATTGGAGCAATAGTGTTCAAACTATGGTTCACCAAAACTCTAGGGTTTATGGAGTTTTTGCAAAGGTTATAAAACATTTGCCTTCAATTTGTTTTTAAAAACATTTGTTTAATTACTGTTAAAAGAATAATTGACAAAAATTCCAAAGTGACATAAATCAAATTTTAGCACATCAACAATGGTTGAATTTATGTTTCAAATTTAATTCAATATTCTCCTGAGATCATTAATTGGTGAATAGCCTGGAATTATAAGGCAAGTTGTTTTAAAGGGGGATAGGGAGAGTCACCAGTCCACAGGATTTTTTTTTAATATCATACAAACAAAACAGAACATATGTTGAATATTAAGAAGGAATAGCCACCTAAGACACAAGATTTCAAATATCTGCATTTCTCAAATTCATTCTCATACATTGACTTTTTCTTGTGCATTTACTTTTTTAAAAATTGTGGCAAAATACACATACAATGAAAATTACTATCTTAACCATTTTTAACTGGGCCGTCCAGTAGTGTTGTCTATTCTTTTGTTCTGCAACCAATCTCAGAACTTTTTCATTTTGCAACTGAAACTCTATTTCCATTAAACAATAACTCCCCATTACCCTCTACCCCCAGCTCCTGGTAGCCACCATTCTTTGTTTCTATGAATTTGACTTCTATAGGTACCTCATGTAAGTAGTATCATATAGTATTTTTCTTCTTGTGACTAGCTTATTTCACTTAACCTAATGTCCTTAAGGTTTATCCATGTTGTAGCATGCGGCCTTTTTAAAGATGAATGATATTCCATTGTATGTACATTCCACATTTTGTTTATCTATTCACCTATTGATGAACATTTGGGTTGCTTCTACCTCTTGGCTACCGTCAATAGTGCTACTGTCAACATGGGTGTGCAAATATCTCTTCAAGACCCTTTCAGTTCTTTGGGATACATGCTCTGAAGTAGGATTGCTGGATCATATGGTAATTCTATTTTTAATTTTTTGAGGAATACATTGACTTTTAGTAAGTAAAATCTACACACCCTTATAAAAAGCAGCTTCGTTCGTCTAAAAAAACAGAATTCTGCTAAAGAATTTAGAAAAGTTAATTGGGGAGGAATCTGCTGCTTTGGGGGTGGTTGGTGGGCAGACCACAAGGCAGAGATGGTAGGAATAGAGAAGCAAGAGCAGGAAGAGATAAGAGGTGAAGAAGGTGATTGTGTCAAGGTCTCTGGGTGCCCCCCTACTCTTTAATGATTGTGGCCCTGTGGGGAGCCCTGGGTTGAATGAAAATAACACAAAACTCTTTGGATCGCATAAACTTGGGGTCAGCGAATGTCTTTCCACAGCTGACTCAGAAGGAAAGCCGGTATAAAGATTATAGAAAAGCAAAAAACTGCATTATTTTCTTAGCCTCTTCTCAGTAGGCCCTCTATTTAGGTCACAAGGTAAAGAAAATATACATAAAGGGTCCTCATTCTATTTCACCTGGAGGCCTTGTTTCCTCCTCTCATATTCCAAAATTGATAGCACCAATAGTAAATTCTGCACTGTGCTTTGAAAAAGCAAGTTACCTAAATTTTACACATCAGTAGGAAAGGTTCCTATCAGAAGAAGTGGAGAACTAATAGTGGTGCTCTCAATTTGTTGGGGCCAGAAAAGAACAAAGGCAACAAAAGGAAAGCCATTATGCAAATATCTGGTCAGTAATTGCCTGCCCACCTTGAGTAGCCTTGGCAAAAAATGGAGGAGAGTAGCTGAATTGAAGGGTTTCTGCCAGACTGAATTATTAGATGTCTCTATAATTAATAACAGGGTTCTGCATAATTCTTCCTCAACAGGCTTACTGACGGTCTTCATATGGTTGGGAGGAGGGTTATGTAAGAAGGATAGATCCAGGATAATGCCCTGACCACCAGCTCAGATGCCTTGACTGATATGGCAGAGGCCCGGAATACAGGGTGAAGTGCAGGTTCGGGGAGTTTGAAAAGATGGCCAATCTGGAATAGCTATAGGGCAGCATGAAGCCACAGAGATACCGGGCTCAAACCAAAATCATTTGTCCAAAAATCTTTTTTGTGGGTCACCTACTATGTGCCTGGAATAATTCTGGTTGCTGGGAGAGCTTCAGTGAATAGAACAAACATGGTCCAAATCCTCAGGGAGTTCCTAGAGGATGTGCCAGGCAAAAATCAACAATTATGATAAACGGGGCCATGGAAAAATAGATGTTGCCACAGAGTGCTATGGGACGCTTAAGGCAAGCCCCTAATGGAGCTCTGGGGGAAGCTGCATCTAAGTAGGAACACTGAGACATGAGAAGGACTCAGCCAGGTGAAAAGGAGGAGTGAGTTTCAGGCAGAGGAAGCAGCACATACAAAGGCCCTGTGGCAGGAGGAGGCTGACATGGTGATGGGTAAGGAGCTCAGTAGGATGATCATGAAGTCAATCAGGCAATGAGGTTGGTAGAGTTCTCACACTTTAGTGAGCACCACAGCCACCAGGAGGGCTAATTAAAGCACAGATAGCTGGGCCCACTCACAGAGTTTCTGATTTTTTAGCTCTAGAGAATTTGAAGTTCAACTAAATCCCCAGGTGATGCTGATGCCTCTGGTCTGGGGACCACATTTTGAGAACTAGTAATATAAAAAATATTGTGGAGTTGGCAATTAGAGGGGGCTGGAAGCAAATCTCCCTAGAAAGCGGCTGTGACAGTAAGAAATTAGTAGCAGCCTGGACCAGCAGTACAAGTGGTGATAAGCAGGTATGGAAATGGTAGAATTGACAGTTCTCAGTGACGAAGTGTATATCAAGGTCAACAGGGAGTTCAGAGTATAGAGCTGGAGGATCATGTTACTCCCTGAGACACGGGAAAAGGAAGAGCTGATTTGGGGCAGAAAATGGCATTTGTGTCTTGAGAGTATTGCTTTTGAGTTATGTAAGTAGAAAGCAATAATCAAATGGATGTTGTATCAAAGTTTGTAAAGTAGGTAGTCAAATGTACATTATTTGAGAGCTAAAAGAAATAGCAAAATAGGCTGGAGATATATGCTAAAGTCCTGGGAAGGTATAGCATAAGCACAGAGATAGAGATTGGAGCTGTAGGCATGGCCCAGAGAGAGCAGGTAGATAAAAAGAGAAGCCCTAGAACAAAATCCTGAAAAAAAGAAATAAAAATGGTGATTTCAGGAATGAGCAAGAGGAAAACAAAAAAGAAAACCAAAATGGTCAGAGAAGCAACCAGAACTGCCCAGGAAATGTACCAAATAGAGAGCATTTCCAGGAGGGAGTGATCGACAAATGCAGAGAGGGCAAACAAGAGAGTGTCACCACATCCACTGGCTTTAGAAACACCAAAGTGTGGTGACCTTGGGGAAGGCGCTTTAGTTGAATGATAAGAGAGGGAACTAGATGCAGTGCCAGCATGATGATAGCGTATTCTGTGCAGTGGAAATCCTCTTGTGGATTGGAAACTCTACTGCAGGTTCTCTTGCTTAAGCACCTTAATTCTATGTACAGAGACATTTGAAAATGTCACGTCCATGGCAAAACAAACTCAGAGACTGGCAAATGAAACTGACATTGCACATATATTGGTCTGAAAGGAAAAGAGTGCCTGCAACACAGCTCAAAGCCTGGGAACAAGAGTTCTCACACCGAGGAGACCCAGCACCATCCCACGGTGACCATGGTAGCCTTTTTCCAGAGTAACCCAGCAGGCTAAACCAACAGCTACAGTTCTGTTCAGTTCTCTCCCTCGTGGGCATCCTGCTTCTGTTCTCTTTCTCTCATCACATCCTCAGCACGCCCTCCTCCCTGCCACCCCTGCCCAACAGTCTCCCCCTTCTGGGGCACCCAACGGGAGTGCTGTTCCTTAAGTGTAAGTGTCATCATCACTGCTGTGTGGGGACAAGAGCGAGAATTAACCACAGGATGGACAAACAGCTAGAACAGAGTGTGAGGTAGCATGGAGACAAGACAGACAGAATCAGATATGATCAAGAGAAATTATGAAATGCATTCCCAAATACAAAGACTATGCCACAAACAGTTAAATGAATAGCATGCTGAGAGGCCATTAAGCCTGGGGAAACACCATGTAAACCAGAACCATGAATCTTTTATAGCATTTGGCCAGCGCTTTGGAGTCTCTGAAATCCCCATTACCTTCTCCTCACAATCTAAGTGTAGCATATTGTTTTAGTTCAAACACTAGAGTATGATTTTAAATGTTTTATGGATTTTTTTAATGAATGAAGTGTAAATGTAATTCACAAGTTTGGGCTGACAAGATTTGATTTTCAAACTCAGAGTAATCCAGAAAATCTCATTTTAACCAATACCAGTTAGCATTCCCTTTACTAAATCATTCCTTTGATTTGTGAGTGACTAATGATATTTATTTTGAAGTTACTTGGCTTATGTAAAAAAGCCCAGAATCTACCCTGTTGTTGTCTAACTTACTAGACACAAACTAAATCTCTTCATCTATCAATTTCCTAGTAAGTAAAATTACTCAATTGGATTAGATGATTAGATGCTATCTAAGATACGCTTGCCTAAGAATGCTGTCAACAGGACACGGGATCCTGATGACTCTAATAGAAGAGATTATGACCAGCAGAATCACAGCTTGACAAAAGCTTAGACATTATCAAACTCAACCTACTTGTTTTACTTATCTATAAAAAGAGACCCTAAAAGATTTAATACCTTGCCTACTGTCAAGTAGCTTTCTAGGATCAGATCCAGAGTCAGATTTAAGACCAGTACTATTCCCACTGCAGTATATGCCCCTCAGTTTATGCATTAAAGAGGGAAAGGACATTAAGGATTAAACACAGAAACTCAGTGGTGAATCAGGTATAAGGAAAGGGACAGTACAATGTCAAATGGGATGTATCTCCTAGAATAAAGATCTTTGAGTTCTAAAGAACACAAAATGTGTCATCAGCTGAGGGGAAGTGGATAATAAATGGTGAAACCAAAAGACAGGAAGGACTGCAGATTGGGTATGTTGCTGCCTGCTTAAAACCAGTGTGTTTGTTTTTTAAATACCTTTGCATCTCTTCAAACCTCTGCTTACACCAGCCTACTACTTATTCTTCAAGTGTCCAAACTTCGGGACTAAAATTAGAGCTGTGTTTGTTTCTCATTCTCAGCAATGGAGGTATTTTATTATAGTTGAGAATTTATAGATAGGATCACCGGGGTAGAGAATAAAGTAAATGTCATTATTACTTCAGTTCACATTAGTCTTCAGAGTTCATGCAGAAAATGTGTGTGTTCACATGTTTCAGCTTTGCTAATTGATCTATCAGCAAATACTGAAGACAAAGAAATCATTCATAATTTCCAAGGTCAAACTAGTGAATACCTAACACAAGAAATTTCCTTCTGTGCTCTGGTATCTTGTTAACACATTTCTTTAAAACCAGATTTTCTTTAAAAGCTTTAATGAAAGGGTCAATCGATGTGCATGGGACCCATTTTTCTACTCAGCTTGCAGGAATGACATTTCTGTGGTAGCTCTAGGGTTCTCCTTTAAATAAAATTTTAATATGAATATGGTGGGAGACCCAGGGAACACAGAGGGGGTAGGAGAGCTTAAAAATATGGGTCCATATAATGAACCACTTGAAACAAACATGAAAATACACATTGCAGAGAAATAAAATTATAAATAGTCATGGGATATAGAGGATCAGAGAGAGGCAGGAGCAAAATAGAGATAAGAAAATGAAATTCAAACTTCTAAAGGAAAACAACAACATAAATACTTTGGGAAAAAAAAACAGGACTTCCCAGAGATTTTTAACCCAAGAAGAAAAGTGAACAAGGATGTATAGGGATTTACAGTTTCACCCACAGGCTGATAAATGTCATTTGACCTGTCCGGACACTTCGTGCAAGTTGAAATGCTCAAATTGCCAATTATTAAATTGTTAAAACAGTCCTAAAATATATGTAGGGTTGGTTTTATCACCCCCGTTTCATAGATGGAAAAATCAGAGTACGCTTTCATGATATGCCTACAGATTCATACCAAACCATTTGTGAAAATGGAAAATGGGATCTAGATATCGCATCTTCCAACCCATTCCTTCCTCCCTAAACCAGGCTAGAATGGATGACCAAAGAAATAATTTTCTTCCCTAGAAGAATTTTAGTACTAGACAGACACCCATCCATCTCACTGGGGAAATGTGGCATAGGGCAGGGGAGGCAGACATGTTTTATTTTTTCTCTTTGCTTAGATATTGGCTCTCTTTAAGGTCATCTTTATTGTGTGTTGTTTCTACGTTCCTTTTAGAATGTAACAATTATCCAAATTCCTATGATGCAATTGTTATTACTAGGATATTAAAATGTTTGCTTCCAATTGTGTTTGTTAGTTTGTATTTAAAAACCATTGTGTTATTCTAAAGAAATGTTATCACCATTTTTTTAAAAAGTTAAATAATTTCAAAAAATACAAGAGTGAAAATTTTAAAGTAACCTGAAAGAAAATAGGTTACTGAGAAGAAAGCATCCTTGACATTAAGAAAACATCATCCTAAGCACATTTCAATGTATACCAATAGAAAAAAAATGATAGATTTTAATAAAATTACAATCGTTTTACAGGTGGTATTTTTAAAGGTAAATTTAGTTTTATTTCTTATAGTTAATATGTAATCAAAAATTACAAAAAAAAACTTTAACCAGTGTCAAATTATGTTTCCACAAGTTCAAATTCTTACTTTCCTACATTTAAAAAGAAATCACCCCAGCAACACGTAGGTGGTTCAGTCGGTTAAATGTCTGACTCTTGGTTTCGGCTCAGATCATGATTTCAGAGTCGTGAGATCGAGCCCTGCATCAGTCTGCCTGCTGTGCATGGAGGCTGCTTAAGATTCTCTCTCTCCCTCTCCTTCTGCCCCTCCTACCCCACCCACCCTAAAAAAATAAAAATAATAAAGTGGCAATAAGGTAAGAGATATACAAAATAAAAAGAAATCACCCCAAACTCAAGTTGTAGATATTAAATACATATAACTTTTTACATGTCAAATATGTTTCAGTAAAATGGTTTAAGAAAATTAGCAAAACTAACACAATTATTTTTTTACCTGTCTTTGTGGGGCTTTCCTTCCAGCCATCATCATTATCATCAATCACCATCATAAATATTGCTATTGTTTAGGGCTCATCATGTTTCTGATACTGTGCTCAAGTTTTCTTTACGTGAATTCTGTTATTTTATCCTCACAACCCATCTGACCATAGATGTGCACTGAACCATCCTCCCAAACGCTTCCCTAACCCTACCTGATTTCAAGAGAAGGACAGACCAAGTATGTCACTACCAGGACAGGCCTAGGGAGCCTCATTCTTGCATTCAGGGGACAAGCATGGAGAGTTTTGACACTTTCTGTACTCCCTTCATGCTTCCTTCTCACTTATGACTCACAAGGGAGAAATAGGAAGGTTAAGAGAAGCTAATCTTTCTGACTGACAAACAAGAACCTATTTTTATAAAATTAAAGTCACTAAAGTAAAAATTGGAAAAAGTGATTGGAAAAAAATCTCAGTGTCCTTGCCATTTTCCAATCTTCCCACTTCTTTTTACAGCCCTTCCCTCACATCTTGCTCTCTCCTAAATTTCATCTTGGAGAGAGGAGAGGTAAAAAGAATTTAAAATTTAAATTGGGATGTCTCCTAAAGGAAAGCGAGTTCTTTGGCTGTGAGTGTACTAAGTGGTGAGCCTGCTCACACATATTATCTCCTTTAGTCATATGGCAAGACAAGAACTATTTTCCCCACTGTTTAGATGAGAAGTTGGGGCAAGGGAAGATAAATGACCTGTCTGGGAACACACAGCCAGCGATGGGTGGAGCTGTCATTAAAACCTAGCTCTGTTAGATCTTAAAGCCTATGTCCTAGAAAGGTTTCTCTACTAAGAGGAGGAAACAACAGTCATCATTAATTCTCTTGGCTCAGATTCATTGTGCAGCTACCATGTATTAGATACAGTTTAGGTTCTGAGGATACAGGGGAGAACATGACAGGGCCTCTGGCTTCAGAGTTTGCAGTCTGGTGAAGGAAGAAGAGCAAAGTTCAAGAGCCTCATACACTATCCTCCATCCACTACAGGGATTACCGGTCTACTTAAGATATGGAACTGCTTGTCTCTGCTAAGAATAAAAGGCAGAAATCATATGGATATTGAAATGCAGAAAACAGAAGTATCCTCGAGCAGCCTGCTCAGCTGTGGCTGAAAGAATAGAGACCTAAAGAAACACTCAAAGTACTGAATGTGTAACTTGGTAAAAGATGGCTGCCAGATAGAATTACCAAAGATTCACAGGCTCTAAACACCAGAGGGATGGGATCACTCTTGGACTTGCAATCAAGGGATAAAGTAAGACATTTTATTATAAAGATTTATTAGAGTATCAAACAACTAGGCCCAAAGGTATTTCTGCTTGTAACAATTAAGCTAGAAAAGTCTGAAGTCTAAAATCTACAATTATAGGGACGCCTGATTGGCTCAGTCGGTTAAGCGTCTGCCTTCAGCCAGGTCATGATCCCAGGGTCCTGGGATTGAGTCCCACATTGGGCTCCTTGCTCAGCAAGGAGCCTGCTTCTCCCTCTGCCTGCCTATGTCTCTCTCTCTCTGATAAATAAATAAAATAAAAAAATAAAATCTACAATTATAGGCAGAAATAAGGGTCACAGAAAACATAAGCAAACTTAGTTAATGATACCATCTTCAAACCACATTTTTACTAAAACTTCCAACCTCCTTCCCTGACCCAACAAATTGCTAAAGATACAAACCCGTGCATTTCCTGGATAATTTTTACTGAGTCTTAGAGTGTTTTTCTTGTGAGGGAATTGGAAGCCTTTTGCTTCTCATAGGCAGAACTATGATTTCTTTCAGGGGCAGAGAGAAGTCCCCTCTACGGGAACACTCCCTCCCTCCCCAATATGTGTTCTTTCCCTCAGCTGAGAGCAGATGAATCATGGGGAGATTTTCTGGCAAAATAAAAGGAACAACAATCATTTATTAAGCATCCACCAAGTACTAGGCACTGTTGAGAGGACTTTAATATATGTCTCAATTAATCTTTACTGCAACCTAGGAAATAGGCCTTCTTTTTATGGATAAAGAAACTGAAGTTCCCATCAGGGAATGGTTATGTATATTATGGTATGTTCCTACACTGGAATATTATGCAGCCCTTTAAATAACATTTTGAAAGAATTTTTATGGATGTGATATTATAATGAAAACTATAGAAGAGTTAAGTTCTCAACCTCCACATGTGCAACTAGAAAAAAAAACATGGCAAAATGCCAACAATAGTTAGACTGGGTAATAGAATTATGGATGACTCTTTGTACTTTTCTACATGTAGGTTTTACATTTAAAAAAATGAATTTGTATTTCTGTGAACTTTTTAGAGGAAAAATTATAGCCAGGAAATACAACCAAAAAACTATGGCATCTCAAAGACAAGGCCATAACTTCTGACTGGCATGATGTAGGATGGTTTCATGGGAAAAATAACATTTTTTGCAGACCTGAAACTTCTACAAGTCAAGATGGGAAACAAAGGGGCAAGAGAGATGCATTCCAGGCAGGGAAGAGTAGGGCAAGATTGCTAAGAGTTTGAGGCATGTGAAAGGTAGCTGTGAGAGAGAAGACCCAAAACAGGTAGAAACTAGACTGGAGATGCCTCTGCATGCTTGGTGAAGGAGTCTGGAGTTGATCTGATAGGCAATGGCAAACCTCTGAAGGTTTCTTGGTAGGGCAGTGCCATGATCAAAGGAATGCCTTAGGACCTTCAGCTGCCTTGTATATGCACAATGAATGGAAGATGCAAGAGAATAGAGACAGGAAGAATAATTAGAAAGTCACAGAAATAATTTAGGCCTGAGGTAATGGGGTTCACATTAGCCTGATGGCAGTGGGAATGACAAGAGGGGAACAGAGAAGTCCCCCCTCCCACCTCTCTAGCCTAACTTCCCACTCTTGCTTTCTCTTGGCTCCATCTCTTTCAGCCACACTGACCTCCACTGTTTTCCTGGAAGGAACTAACAGCCTTCTTTCCCAGGGTCCTTACACAGGATGCTCGCTCCAACCTTGTACTTCCAACACTTTTGTTCTTATTCCATCCTTTAGGTCTCAGCTTCAGCGTTTCTTCCAAGAGTACTGGCCTGCCGCTCTCAGCCAGTCAAAACTAGGTCTTCCTGTTTTACTTCCTGGAGCGCCCTGCACTTTTACTCCATTGCACTTATCATAATCAACAGCTAAAAACTAACATTTATTGTGCGTTTGTGATGTCGGTTACTGTGTTGATTCCTTTACAAGTATTATCTTATCCTCAAAATAACCCCAGGAAGAAGGTAGTAGTATTCTCCCCTATTTTCTGACAAAGGAACTAAAGATCACAGAAGTAGTTATCAATGGAATTTGGAAGTGACTGCTCTCACCCACCAGATGTTCCAGATCACATACAGGAGATAGTTTGAAATAGTGATTAGTAGTATCAACATAGAATTTAGGGCCAGACTGAATAAGTTCTTTTCTTGTCTCTAGCACTTACTATCTTCGAGACCCCTAAGAATGTTGTTTAATCTCTTGGCCTTGGTTTCCCCATCTGTAAAATGGGATGACATTATTGGCCTCTCTCATAAAGTTGTTAGGAGGATTAAATAAGTTAAAGGCTTAGAACAAGACTGGTAATTTATCTCAAAACTATTAGTTGAGTAACAATTTGTTTAAAATATGCCTCCCCATCTATTCTGTAGGGAAGAATCTGTCCATAAGAAGTAGAGGTTGTAGGTCATCTGGGTGGCTCAGTCAGTTAAGCATCTGACTCTTGATTTCAGCTCAGGTCATGATTTCAGGGTTGTGAGATCAAGCCCTGCATCTGGCTCCACACTCAGCACAGAGTCTGCTTCTCCCTTTCCCTCTGCTCCTACCCCTGCTGTCTCTCTCTCTCTCTTTCTCTCAAATAAATATATTTTTTTTAAAAAGTAGAGTTCGTAGTTACTACTGTATTGTCTAGTGCCTAGCATAGCACCTAGACACAGTATGCATTTGGTAAATATTTGAATGAACAAATGAAAGGCTGACTTCAGAGAGCTTACTACCTAACACCACCATCCTGCACTGAGCACTTTAAAACTTATGATGCATATTTCATTATTATTTTAATTCTAACTACAAATTCAAAAGCAGGGAAGGAACTATTATTCCCTACCTTTGAGAATGTTGTAGCTCAGAAAGTTGTTTGCTCAAGGACGTACAGCTAATAAATGGTAAAGCCAAAAGAAGAACCTAGCCCCCTGACTGCATGAGGCCATGGAGTGTCTTAAAGACAACCCAGGTGAAAATTACCACACGTGGGGTTAAACCAATCACCGTTGACGATGCTCTCCTGGGTTGCCGCAGGTCTGAGCCCCGTCCATGCCATGACTCCAAAAACGTCTTAACTGCTCCCTCAGCTTTGCTCTGTATCCTCTTCTGAGGCACCTGCTGGTCCCTCCTTGTGCAAGCACCCCTTATTGACCCCACTGCTCCCTTCAAATCTGAGCATAGCATCACAGACAAAGCCTGACCCCAAGAGTGCTTTAATTGTTTCATAACAAGGTAGGACATTTTTTTCTTTCTTGGTTGGAGAGAAGAAATAAATTAATGAATCAACTAAAGAATTAACAGGTTATAAGTCTGGTTAACTGGAAGAATGGTGGCCATGTTAACACGGAGAGCCAATGTAAGAGGAACATAAAATCAGCTCAGCATTAGACATGTCAAGTTTGGAATGCCAGTAAGGACCCTATATGAACAATGGATAGCTAGCAACTGGAAGTGAGATTAGCATTTGGGAGAGATGTCAAGACAGAACTGTAGGAATCATCTATGCCAAAGGAATGCTTGAAGCCAAAGAACCCAAATCCTGCACAATATCATTTAGTGCAGGGCTTTTCAAACCATGTCCCATGGTGTGCTGGTATTCCTTAGAGGGGCATCAGAGATCATCCTTCACCTGGGCTTGGGGCCTCAGGGCCTGCTTCAAACAGCACAGAACCACATTTATCTGACTTACATTGACTTTCAGTGTCAGTTTGGGAAGGAAGGGAGGGAGGGAGAAAATCTGTAGCTAAAAGAAAATGTTTGAAGCACTGGTTTAGTAGGTATTCCCTCTCCCCTTTCTACTACCAAGGCATCTCATAGCATCTAGGTCCCCACACAGATAGACACATGGCGGGGAAAAATTGTGAACTTGAATTTTAGTTCTGATAGGATAGTGAACAAGTCCTTGGCACCAGGGACTCTAAATGAATAATATTCAGTGACTCATGTGAAATTTAGATAATATTTTGATGTTCTAATCTGGTTCCAGTTTAATGAATCAGTTACAGGTTCAAACCAGTCCACTGGGGTTTACTTAAAAAAAAAAAATATTTTATCTCTTAGTTCAGTAGAAAATAAAAATAATAATGTTTGGATTTAAGATTCAGCAAGTGTATGTAATTTATTTCAGGTTTTCTCTCATAAGTTTGCCTCTGTGCCAACTCCTATAAAAAAGCCTATAGATGTCTACAAATCAATAATGGTGGACTATATTCAAGACCTCCATTTAAAATGCTATGTCAGAGCCATCCATGATGTCATGGGGGTCAACCCCAGCTAGCCCTTTCCTTGAGTGCTAGGTAAGACATAGGTCTAATCTCATAGGGACAACAGCTGCCCAGAAGCTCTCCTGAGACAAGGTCTCACATCATAGGATACCCAAAGGACAATAGCACCACAGGGATGAGAAATTACATCAGACACAGCTGCTCAATTTAGAGCTTCAAGTTTCATGTAGATTAGTACATACTTGTTATTTCTGTCTGGGCCCAATTCCCAGAGCTGTTAGCTCACCCGAGGCCCCTCATCCATAGGAAACTTGAACCATGCTAGGGCAAATTTAAACTGCCACAAGCATTCAAGTAAAGGCAGATCCCAACTTTCCCTTAATCAAGCCTCAGAGGAAAAAAAAAAAAAAACTATTTCCAGTGTACCTATTTCTTTTTATCCTTGATTGGTTGACACCCAACCCATGAACAGCTCAGTGTTTTTAAAAATGATTCTCATTATTGCCTTGGATTTTTAAAAACACATAAATTCATTTTCACAGCTGCAAAATGTCTGCACTAAAATGTCTGACTAAAGAAAATAGCTGAATTCCACTGTGGAAAATGTGTAATGTTGCCTAGGGTCAATTTCTCCATTTTAAACATACTCATTGAGACAATAGATCATTTATTCGGTGTGATCCATTTGACCTCTATGTTAGTAACTTGCATAATACCTTGAATTTGGGGGCTCTCAGAAGAATCTGAGTAGCTTTCCATCTTCTAACCTATACTAATAGTTCTATCAGGAGAAAAAGAGAACAGAGGTTCCCACAAAAGAGGTTGTGCATTAGGAGGCCTAGAGCAGTGTGCAAGAGGGGAGAGAAGTGGGGGAGCTAGAGTCAGACAGCCTTGGATTCATATCCCAACTCTTTACCTACTTCGTGGTGAACTTGGGCAAGTCATTTAGTTTTTCTGAACCGGCTTCCTCTCTGCAAAATGGACTGTCATGAGGATCAAAGGAGATACTGTGCCTACAAACCTGGCACATAGTATATGCTCAATGCACATCTGTTCACTTTTCCACCTTTCTCAGATAAATCAGGGGTCATCTGTGCATACCCCTCAAAATGTATTAACTGCCAAAGATAAAACCTTGACATGACTTACCCTACAAAGTGAGATTTGATTTTACCCTAGGATACCACTAAGGAAAGTGGGAAATAGTGGGAAATCCTGTAAACTTCTATTCCTGGCAATATTCACTCAATAAAAGATATTGCAAAAAAAAACAACAAAGGAAACCTGGAATCAGAGAGACTTGAATGTGAACACCAGTTCCACCACTGATTAAATGTCAGACCTGAACAAGTTATTTAACATTTCTGAGCATTCGTCCCTCATTTATAAGGTGAAAATTATAATAAAGTCTCCCACAAACAGCTGCAGAAAGGATTAAATAATGTGTCTGGCACATGGTAAGCATTCAACAAATGATCATTATTACTATCACTATGCTACCTTACACTGGCCAATGATAAAATCCAAGATTAGAAAAGCAATTTATAAATGCTTAGGTGTCCATTGTAAATTAAATACTAGTAATATCATCTTATCGATTGCCTCTCTGAGGTTTAGAGCTTGAGTTAGCTAGATTATTTACAAACTTTGAGATTTGTTTCATTCTCTATTAAAAGCCTAAACTTCTGAGGTGACCATCAAGAAAAGTTGAAATTCTTTATGTTCATTATCACCCTATCTTTTGGTTATCAGGCAATGTTTTTCCTTAAATGTACAACTACAAAGAAAATACTATAATCAATTTATGCTATGTCATTTCATTAAGCTTGCCTTTGAAACTAGATTGAAGTCAGATTGTGTGACTTTGAATATCTGTTTAGGGAGTTATAATAGAAAATCCTAGGAGGCTATTATTATGTCTGGTCAGGAGCTTCATCACCAGAGAGATGCAGAAACCCAAAACCTTTAGTCCTTTTTAAGGGAACTTTCACATTTGTTCTAAGAGCATCAGAAAAATGATATCTCATTTTGACTTATTTCACTTTCATAATAACATTCTCCAGGAAACAACTTTCCCCCCAAATGTTCAGATACCTCCTCAACTTTATCCCTGAAAACCTTTTGTTAATTTTCTTTCATCAGGGTGACCATTTGATTTACGGTCACAGGTAGAAAAGAACAGACCCACAGCTGTTGATTATGCTGCGCTATCTCCACCTGTATTTCACAAGCCATTTCAACCCTGACTATGCTAACCTGATAACATTGTATTTGAATAGGTGGTTGCTTCTCAAAGACCACGAATGATATTATGGGGATAGTACCCCAGTGCAATCAAATATTCTGCTCATATTTCAGTCACTGATTTTCCCAAAGAAAAGCCAGGAATATAAATTTTGACAGAGGAAGAAAAATGAAACTTGAACATCCAGAAAGTGCTAAAGATGCCAGCTATAATTGTGTGGAAGCAGCTAGTGTGAACCTCTGGCCAATGTCCCTGAGTGTAAACTAACCATTTAGCTGGTTTTAATTAAGAAGAAAGCTTAGCCCCACATTAACTATATAAAATCTTCCTCCATACTTGTAATGTTTTCAAAATATATTCGAACTCACACTTCTAGTGTGAGTGATTTTAGACCTAGGCTATTATGTGTCTTATATGGAACTCTCCCCTGGCGCTGCCCCCACCCTTCCTCAAGACCCTCCTTCCTTAATTCTCCTCTCTTGGATTCTGTGCCAATGCATAATGCTGAAAGGATTGAATATGGGAAGTAAAGAGCACTTGGCTTTCCTCTGTTAATACTAGACTCTATTCCCAGTTCATCTCGTAAACAAATATTTCTTGAAAAGGAAACCTGTGAACAAAAAAATGATGATTCTGGTTTCGGTTGATTAAAGTGCATTGATCATTTAACTTTCTATAACAGAACTCAAATCATAAAATAGATGTGGTCAAATGCTGGAGAAGGTACATTAGCCATCATTTCTAAGATTAGAGAATGAGGTTTGATGATTGTGATCTAGCAATATTCTCAGGGAATTACAATTTAAAACTATAGGGAAAACGAGGAGTTTTTTAAGTGCCCAGTTCAGGGTATGGTTCAAATGAACTGAAGCATCATTATTGGGAGATACAACTGCAATAGACCATGTAGGAGCATGTATAATAGACTCTATGAGGGGAGGCTATTTTCTAACTTTTGTATCAAGGAACACCATACGGTCTCCTGGGATCTGGGAAAAAGGAAAAATCATACTAGAGAAAGGGGGATGCTCAAATGCTTAAGTCTTTTGAAGAATTTTAGTTGGGCTTCCCTGGACAGAATACTTCTAACTATGTGTATTTTTTATATTTATATTATATTTATATTTATATCTAAGAAAATACTCCCAGTTTTAAATTGCTCATGGCCCAAAAATAATTATTCCACCATAAGATCTTAGTCTACTTAAATACCTTCTCTTAATCCTTATCTCAACAATACAATGTTTACTTTATTAACTGAAGTAAATTTAATTAGTTGCTTTTAATGTATGTAAAGAATATTTTCACTCAGATCACTCTTTTTCTCTAATATTTTAAATGACTTCTAATTATCTACATCATAAGCCTAAATTCCTTACTCCGAGCCCCAGTTAACTTTCCAAACTTCTATTCTTTGGCTCTCTTCCTGTATTTTTGGTACCAGCCATATTGAGTTACTCACTGTTCTCTAGAGATAGTTCTAAATTTTCCTACATTTGTACATCTGTTCACACCACTTTCTCCCTCTGAATTTATCATAAATAGTAGGCTCTGTGGTATAGAGCAAGCAAAGGTGAACTGAAAGCAATTCTGTAGGAAAAATTACCATGGGCAAAATGGCTCATCTCTCTTGGGAAGGAAGATGGTAACAAATACTGTATCAAAATTCTGAGAAGCTGCATCAGATTCAAGAGCAACAAAAGTGTCAGGCCTGTCTGTAAGGTTTGATTTAGTTGGGATGAGTATGGCAGTTCAGGAAGCATAGGAAACATTGAAATCACACTGGGACTCTCTGTCATAAATCAGAGAAGTCTAGAACCACATAAACAGGGTCCTGCTCTGAGAAATAAGGCTACCAATAATCTGAGCGCATAGTCATCTTTATACTTTGTTATATAACATTTATTAACTTCTACATGAACAGCCTTATGATAGACACTGATAGATATACAAAGATCAATAAGAAACTCCTTGACCTCAAAGAAATATGGAATGAACACAAATAATTCAAGAAGTTGGGCTTGTGGAAATAGCCAACATGGAATTCCAAATTGAACCTCCTCATTAAGTATGGGTCCGTGTAGAGTAAGGCAAAATGCTCTACATACCTCTGTCCTCTACAAGGGCAGTTCTGAGAAATCTAGAATGAGGAGAGAACATTTAATATACACCCAATGTTACCAGGCATTACCAACAGATTCCCATCTATAGTTATGCCAAGTACAGTTCCGAGAAGATCTCACCCTATCCCAGTGTCCACCATATTGTTTCTCTCCTGCTCTTATTTCCATGTGTGATGACCACAATGTCTACTTCTCTGAAGTTGCTTTTAAGAGACTACCTGCTACCATTGAACCATTTGTGTTCATGTGCAGACCATGACAAGAAGGGTGGTGTCCCAGGATGGCTTGGGTGGGCTTCAGTTACCCCCATCCCTGACAATTTCCAGCAAAATTCTCCTAGAATTCACTGCCAACTAAATCTACAATCTAAATTTAAATGTGTGTGAACATAAAACTCAATTTCCAAAGAAGTGTCCTAGCACTCCAAACAAGATTACCACCCCTAATCTACCTTGTAAAGCCACTACTAATTCCAAGATCATGGACTATTATTAAGCTATATTGATTCCAATCACAGAAAGAACAACCCTTTCCAAACTCTTTGCTACACTTTGTCACTTGGACCCTAATCAAGCTTAGGTTGGGTCTAGAATATCACAAATTCTTTCTTAAAAACAGTTGTGTCCACTTTGGGGTCCTGATAACTAGACTATGAGCTCCAGATATACATTTACATGAAATCCAAGGAAATGGCAGGGTAACAGACACTATGTCATTTCTTCCATTCTTCTCCTTCCTATATCTACCTTCCCAGATACACGACAGAAGCTATTATATGTATCAGTAGATGCAAATTGATGTTGTAGATGGGGGCCTGAAATTCAGAATGCCAAGGAGTATGTTCCATAACATCAGTGGGCTCTGCCCCCTAAGGTCAGAAACGCTAGAATAGTTTTTAGAAAAATTTCCCTGAAAGCCTAACTAGATTTAGTGTTTTAAGAAACAAATTACGATTATCTGAAAAAATAAATTCTTCTTGTTTGGTAATGTTTGATGTGAGGCATTATTTACAAGCAAAGAAACAAACCAAAAAAAAAAAAAAAAAAAACTTTATAAAACTACACAGCATCCCTAAGACAGAGGAAGTGTTTCCACTGTCTCCTGATAGAAGCTTAACTCTCAAAAGGCTTCAGATGACGGAACTTCAAGAAAGGCGGAGCCTCTGTCTACTCTTCTTATGATTCCTGGAGGTGAAAATTACTTCTCACTCACTACCCAACCCTCTTGGCCATCTTTCCACTTGAGCTTCACTCCTCTCTGGGGCTGATAAACGTCTTAGTACCTTCTGAGATTTCTGGTACAGATGTCATTCACAGTGATGCTTCCTGTCTAGCCTGGGCCAAAAAGGGACTGATAATTTATTAGTGTTACCAATCACAGCTACACTGGGAGAAAGGGCCTAAGGGACCCAAGCTTCTTAGCCAAAAGAGCCTGTTTGCATTTTATTCCACAACCCACAACAAGCCAACAAAATACCCAGCTTCTGCCTGTCCAGCTGGTGTTCCTTGATTCCCTTTTGTTGCCCATGTTTAGGAACAAATAACACATGGTGGATGCTGGATGGATGAATGGCCCCCTCTGACTGGAGTCAGGGTATTTGAAGAATGAGAAAGGGAAACTCAAATCTCCCGTGTACTATCTGTTGCAATTCAAATTGAAGGGTTTGGTGAGAAAAGGTGGGACCAAAGCCATAGACTAAAATTCGACTTATGGATTTCAGCTTCTCTTGCCACTCCCTTGGTGAACTAATTTGGATTTTACTAAGGCTTTATTGTTTTAATGTAATTTTCAATCCATACAAGCATACCCAACATAATGGATCTAGATGTTAACTCTCCTATGGAGAAAAGAGCAATTCTCTCCACTGCTTCATGTCATGCATGGTTTCCAGCTTTGCCTGGAAACGGTTTTTCTTTAAAATAAAAATATGGCCTATTTAGTTTGCATGCACTACAACAGGTTGATAGTGCAACAGGTTTGGGAGCAGTTTAATTGAAATCATAAATTATTCTGCATCATCTGGGAGGCAAGACTCTGTCATTCTAATGCTTTTGTTTCCTTTGGAAACAAAGCAGCAGGATGCCTCGGGAAACGTACACACCTCAAAACAGAGGCTGAAAACACAGGGCCTGCTTTGACTACTGGTGTGTCCCTCTGCCTTTATCTCCATAATAAACAAGAACGTTGCAGTACAAAAAGAGCGTAGATTGAGGGGAAAGGCAGCACACAGAGTAGCTCTTAAACCCTGGGCGCCAACTAAGACCCAGAGTTCGGTCTAATGCTGTGAAACCCAATGCTAGACTCTTAAGAGGCAAAATGAACAGCTGCCATCTTTCTGATCTGAGGTCCGAGGAAGAAATGTTGAGGCAGGCAGAAGGAGGGGCAATTGAAATTAAATTTATGGAGTGCCTGGGGCTCTGCAAACCTCTCTTTGTCTGATCCGTGAACTGCCTTTGAGGTGGCAGATCTTGGTCTCACCAAGCCTGCGCGAAATTAGAGAGATGGAGGCAGTGGAGGATGCGGTAGCACAGTGGAGAGGAAAAGCTTCCCTTCTCCTGCCCCCCGTAAAACATATTGAGGCTTTTGGACTCGGGGATCAAAGGCAATGTGTCTCTGTTTTGGTGTGTGATTGTTCAGCTTTGGGACCCAGCAGGAGACAGCACTCTATACAGAGTCGTGCTCTTCTGCGGGGCAAAGCCTGGAGGAAGGCCAGCAGGGCCCAGTGGACAAAGACTTGATTGAGCAAGTGCTCACCAGCCCGGGAGAGGGACCAAAATACCTGGTTAGAGAGGGTACTTTGCCAGTGTGCTTGAACTGGGGAGAGCTAAGAGCCAGCACTATTTGGATACAAAATACTGATTTGTCTTCTCCCCACCAACAGGCCGGTGAAGACTGGGGACAAACAGGTTACTAAGACAAGTCTCCAACAGACCTGGGATTCTGGTTTTCAATCATTCAAATCTCCCTTACACAGGTGCATACACAACAACATATATAGATGGCACCCGACTTATAATAGTTCGACTTATATATATATATTTTTTTACTTTACTAAGATATTTTCAACTTATGATGGGTTTATCAGGACATAACGCCATCTTTAGTAGAAGGAGATTTATACACACACACACACACACACACACACACACACACACACCCCTTCCTCATCATGAGCTCAGTTTTGATACCAGGCAGAGGGAAAGGCAAAAGACAGCTTTAGATGTAGGTGCAGTGGAATAGATCTGAGGAGTTCCATTTCACAGATTTCTGTAAATTAATAGAGGTATCATTTGGCAACCCACCCAGTCTTCTTTATCAAATTCCTTCTTCACCCAGGCTGTGTGGTCAAGTCAGAGAGCTGGAAAAACTTGACATCCATATAGACATTCTCTATTTCACACGCCAGTCATTCACCCAGAGTCCATATGGCCACATTTAAACATTTATATTTTGGCATAAATTGTTTTTCAGCTTATAATCATTGTAAAGATCCCTGCATGGTAAATAAAGTATTGTAATTATAAAAATTCAATACTTCAATTATTGCTCATGACCTAATTCATAGTCTTCAGCACCACAAATAATTGTTACTGCTAGAGTTTTATAATTTTGCTAACATCATTGTTAATGAAGCACAAAAAGGATATTCTACCTGCATACCTTATAGAGTATGTTCATTTTTACCAAACTAAACTAATTTTGGACTTCGGGTTTAAAATTAGACATAATTAATTCATTGTTTGAGTATTTGATGTGGTTGGAATCCATGACTCTGATATGATAATAAGTATCTTATTTCTTCCTAATTTTTCAACCCCAACCCAGGGATTTACAGCAAATTACTTCCAACACAAAACATCCCTTTGATTTCAATGAATTATGTTTTCCAGAAATACCATTAATAAATGCAGACAGAGGGATCCATGTCCTAAACAGTGAGATTACTTTTGTTGGGGACTTTTAAAAATACATAATCAGAAAGAGAAAGTGCACTCCCTCAGCCTCTTGCTACCTTGAAGCTTCCAGGGTTTTATTCATCTTAATGTGGAACAAATATGCACAACTAGCCTAGTAAGTTGAGCAAGCCACCTGGGGCCTCCTTTTCAAGAACCATCTTTCTCTTTCAGTGGAATCTCTTCTGAGCATTGCTTTTTCTTTTCCTGAAGTCAGGAGTTTCTTATGACTCAGAGGTGGGCAGAAGTATCTTAGGATACAGGGCAGCTTTGGAGAGAGGTATCTCCTGAAACAGCAGAACTCCACTGGCAGAGAAGTGAGCAGATCCATCATTAATACCTAATAACCTTCAGAGACTACTTAATTACATTGATCTTTTGTCTCGTCATCTTTACAGTGAAATTATAGAACAAGAACATTTCTGAAGTCTCACACCATCTGATGTTAATATTATATGGGTTGGTGAATGTAAAGGATCTAGCATAAGTAAAATGAAGATCATGCTGGCAGAGACAGTTTATGGAAAAACCACTAACAAACTCATGGAGGGAAGCTGGGGATACTAGTCAGTCACAAGGATGGTAGAAGAAACCCAAGGATCATAATGACCCCTGCATATGGTGTTTATTTTCCATTTCTGATCAACTGTTCCCCATCTCCGGTCTCCAACACCTTACTGGATGTTCCACCTGGAGGTGCGAGAGGTAAACTTCATCCTCATTATGTCCCCCAGTGTTTCTGTCAATTCCACTTCTCCCACTGTTTGT
Organism: Phoca vitulina; assembly: GCF_004348235.1. NCBI lineage: Eukaryota > Metazoa > Chordata > Mammalia > Carnivora > Phocidae > Phoca > Phoca vitulina. The sequence goes on along the minus strand of NW_022589711.1, from coordinate 63,791,825 downwards.
TTCTATCCAGGATTCCCAGCATTCTCTTAGCCACACAGCCTTGAAATTTATCAGATTCCTCTCAGTCCCTGGAAACTCATCCAAATATGGCTCAGTGCTGCCAGCTCTACTCCCACAATTTACTGCAGATATGTCCTTTCCACCATGAGCACCTTATTTCAGACTTCCTTGTGGATTTTCACAATACCTCATTCACCTCCTCACCTCTTCTCTCTCTCTTGCAGCCCAGCCTGTAATTGGCCACCAGAGTTACTTCCCAAAGGGCAGGTCAGAGCCTATTATTCTTAAACACATTCAATTGTACCCTTTAGCCTGTGCATAAGATTCAAATTCCCAAGACTGCTTTTGATTCCCACAACTCGATTTCAACCAAACTTTTGTTTGTTTCCTTCTAAGCTCTTCAACATACACTTCTCACTTACTGAACTCCATCGTCCTTCCTTTATATTATCCCTGCTTTTATTCCCCTTCACTATTATATCTACATGTCTGAATCTACTCTTGGGTCAAGGCACCAATCAAATGCTACCTTTTCTCTAAAGCTCTTCCACATCTTCTGGCCAGAAGCAATCTTTTCTACCCCTAGACACCTACAGTATTTAATCTACACTTCTCTTACTGCATTTCTCACTTTTTATGTTAAAATATTTTTTTAAAAACACTCTTGACAAGATTGTAAACTCCTTGTCTAACTAATGTAGTTGTATATATTATGGCTCCAATTCATATATAGATTTGAGGTATTGAATGCCTCATCAGAGGAGACAGAGATGAATAAATTACATTTCAGCCACAAGTATATTGGAAAGAACATATGGATTAGAGGAGCAGTTTAGATGGGCTGTTCTGGTTTAGACTAACAAATTATGGTGAAACTCCTTCCACATAAGCCTCCTAAAATAGCATCAGTCATTTATTTATGGCCCTTCTAAGATTCAAGTTGCTGGTCAGATATTTTTTGATATCTGTGAATCCAATAGCATCTTAAAATATAGTTTATGACAGAAGCAAGGGCATGTTGGAATAATTCTAGCTGACCTGTATCAATCCTTTATTATGTACAACGTAATACATTAAAAAGTTGTTATTAGTTATCTCGATTCTCACAGCAATCTGATAGGGGCATAGGATTTTCACTATTTTTCAGATGGGGATATTGAGGCACAGAAATGTTGAATAAATTGTCCAAGATTAAATAGCTAATGGAAATCCCAGAAAATGAGCCAAAGTAACTTGACACTAGAATCTACCCACTTAACCATTACACTAACCACCCCTAAAAGAGAAGAAAGAATATTAGCCTTAGAGTTAAACAAGCGTATAACTCCACCTCTGCTATTGCTATTAGTTGTGTGATCTTGAAAAAAATTACTTATCCTGTCAGACTCCCTTCATTATCTATAAAATAGTTAAAATAATACCTACATGGCAGAGTTCTTAATAGAAATAAGTAAAATAGGCGTGCCTGGTGCCTGGTTAGGCATCTGACTCTTGATTTCTTCTCAGATCATGATTTCAGGTTGTGGAATCAAGCCCAGCACCAGGCTCTATGCTGGGCATGGAGTCTGCTTAAGATTCTCTCTCTCCCTCTCCCTCTACTCCTCCTCTCTCCTTCTCAAAAAATAAAAAATAAAATAGAATAAAGAAAATAATATCTCTAACTTGACCCCTGGCTCCTCACCCTCCGGAGTAACTTTCCCCTTTGGGAAAAAGAGGCTCTTCTCAACCTGATCCTAAGTTGTCCATTCTCCTGCTGCATTTCCTTCCTGTATTTCCACTTTCTGTGAGTCCATTAAGGCTTTCTGGAACATTAAAAAAAAAGGGGGGGGGACCCACGATAGCACATTTACATCTATATCTACCACTTCATCCTATAGAACATCAGAAAGACCTTTGAAATTAAAAGTTTTCTCTATTTTTTGTCAAGTTCTTGATATGTGAACATTCTTCTATTACTTCTGTATGGAATGAGGGATGGAATCAGCGAGTAGCATGAGGATGAGCTAAGAGTGGGAGAGATTTCCTCTTGCAGTTATGTATGTGTCTAGTACAGTGCCTGACACAGAATAGGTGCTCAATAAATACAAGTTGACTTCCCTTACCTAAGAAAATAGTGCCATGTAATATTGAAATATTAAAAATAAAAAACCCTCACAATCTTATGAACTTTATATATCACCACTTACTACAGTCCAATAAAATGGGCACAAAATGGGACTTCTATTGGTAAGTCTCAAAATCTTGAAAAGTTTCCTCTTTTTGTCTATGCTCAAAAATTCAGTTGGATTAAAAATTTAATATTACAACAAAAAATTGATTTCCACCTCATAGAGCCAAAGTTCTCACTTTTTAATAAAGACAAACATATTTTTTTTTCATGAATGTGCTTTGATTGTCATAGCTAAAAACTCATCACCAAACCCAAGGTCACCTAGGTTTTCTCCTATGTTTTCTTCTAGAAGTTTTATAGTTTTGTGCATCTAGGTCTATGATCCATTTTCAGTTAATTTTTGTGAAAGATATAAAATCTGTGTCCAGGTTTGTTTGCATATTAATGTCCAATTGGTCCAACACTATTTGTTGTAAAGACTACTGTTTCTCCATTCTTTTCTCCTTTGTCAAAGATCAGTTGACTGTATTTGTTTAGGCCTATTTCTGTGCTCTCAGTTCTGTTCTATTGATCTATGTATCTATTATTTCACCAATGCCACACTGTCTTGATTAACTTTATAGTCAGTCTTAAAGCCAGGTAATATGAATCCTGTTTTTCTTCAGGAAGAACTTTGCCTTTTCAGATAAACTTCAAAATCAGTTGATCAATATCTACACAGTAGCTTTCTGGGATTTTAACTTGGATTGTGTTAAATCTGTAGATCAGGTTGGGAAGAATTGACATCTTAACAATATTGAGTCTTCTAATCCATGAACATGGAATATCTATTTTTTTTTTTAATTTCATCAGAGTTTTGTGGTTTTGTACATACAGATACTTTACATATTTTGTTAGATTTATACCTAAGTATTTCTTGGGGGGGGGGGTACAATTTTAAATAGTACCTTTTTCTTTAATTTCAAATTCTATTTGTTCATTGCTGGTATATAAGAAAGCAATTGACTTTTGTATATTAATTTTGTATCTTGTGACCTTGCTATAATCACTTGTTACAGGAAACCTTTATAAGAAAGCAATTGACTTTTGTATATTAATTTTGTATCTTGTGACCTTGCTATAATCACTTGTTACAGGAAACCTTTTGTCAATTCTTTGGAATTTACTTCATAGACAATCCTATTATCTGTAAACAAAAGACAGTTTTATTTCTTCTTTCCCAAACTGTATACCTTTTATTTATTTTTCTTGTCTTATTACAGTAACTAGGACCTTCAGTATGATATTGATTAGAAGTGATGAAAATTCTTGCCTTGTTCCTGATCTTAGGGAGAAAGCATCCAGTTTCTAACCATTAAGTATGAGGTTAACTGTTGCTTTTCTGTACATGTTCTTTATCAAGTTGAGGAAGTTTCCCTCTATTCCTAGTTTATTGTATTTTTATCATGAATGAAAAGATTTTTAAAGACTCAAATTTTCCTTTTATTTTTCATCACTGTATGTTTCCAAATTGTGCTTGGTTATCCATTTTATTTGTATATGCTTGGTTTTTAAAATGGTATAATTAAGCCATCTGGAGATTTTTATAAGATTTACTAAATAGCTAGGATCTTGCTCCCAGGTAAAATAAATTACTGCAATCATCTGTAATAACATACAGTAGTCTATTCTAAATATCTCTAAGATTTGCTTGGGGAAAATCAAGATAGAGCTTCTGTTTTGGGGGGGGGTTGTTTGTTTTTTTGTTTTTGTTTTTGTTTTTTTTACAAACATGACTTTCAGCAAGTGAATATTGTAGGAATACATACATGGGATATTTTGACATTGAGATTTTGAGAGACAAATGATGAAAATAGTCTCTGAGTAAAAAAGCAAAGATTTCTTGTTTTCTAAAAAGTGTTTGCTTATCCATGAGAAATGGCAGTCTGATAGGATGCATGTGGAATGACGATCAGAGTTCTAGCCAGGTTCATTCATTAAGTAGCTTTTCAGTGTTAGGCAAATCACCTGACACTTCTGTAGTTTTGTGGTCTCATTTGACAAGTGCAATGACAATAATACTCAGCCCCACCAGTGCTGTGTACTCACCATATACCTCACAATATTAATTCAGGAATAAACAAGATGATGGATGTAGAACTGCCTTTTATAATTTTCAAGCACAATAGAAATGGAAAACATTATTACTATTGGAAGTGTAAGTTAGGGGAAAAAAAGTTCTGACAATCAGATTTTTACACTTAAACTCCATCATCAATGCAATTTCATTCTCTGGGATTTCATGTTTTAGTTGACCTTCACTGCCAGGGTAAAAATCACATGAGGTTATCAAGACATGAAAGGCTGAATTCAAACATACCACCAATTTCAAATCTGGCCGGAGCACACCACATGCAAATACAGTTGTTTTGTCAGTTTGTCTTATTTAATCCAGTCCTTCATCAGTCAAATGAAGAGATTGGTCATCTAGAGGGACTCATGGTGGTTAATTTGAATCAGCAGGTCATAAGATTTGGCTCTTCTAAATGGTGTAGAAATAACCAACTTCAGCTTCCCCCACTCATGCAAAATATTTGACACAGTAAGTTATCTGCAGAGTCAATTATCCTTTCACATAGCTCATGCTGAGCTACAACCACGTGCCAGGTGCTATGCAGGAAATAGAGAGAGAAAAAATAAAGTCCCTATGGTACATACATATCATGGAATACAACTCAGTATTAAAAAGAAAAAAAAAACTACTATAAACAGCCTAGATGAACCTCAAGGAAATTCTGCTAAGTGAAAAAAGTTAATCTTCAAAGGATATCTACTACCTTATTTTATGTAACATTCATGAAATAAAATAATTATGGAGATGGAAAATGGACTAGTGGTTGGCAGGGGTTAGAGAGAGGAAAAGAGTGGACAGAAAGGACTATGAAGAGGTCATGTGAGAGTCTTGTGATGATGGATGGTACAGTTGAATGTCTTGACTGGAGGAGTGATTACACAGGCTAAACATGTGATAAAGTTGTATAGTACTACATAAACACACACACGAGTGCATGAATCACTGATGACATCTGAATAAGTTCTAGTGATTATACCAATGTCAACGTCTTGGTTTTTTTATATTGTACTATAGTTGTATAAAATGTTAACATTAGGAGAGACTGGTGAAGGGTGCACAGTATTTCCCTGTACATTTCTTTGCAACTTCCTGTGAGTCTATAATTATTTCAGAATGTAAAGTTCAGAAAAGACAAGGACCCCATAGAATATACAACACCAAGAGTGAACCATAATGTAAACTATGGACTTTGAGTAATTACAGTGTGTTAATCTAAGTTCATCAACTGTAATAAAGGTACCACTCCGGGAGGGGATGTTGATAATGGGGATAGCTGTACACGTGTGGAAGTAGGAGGTGTATAAAAAATCTCTGTATCTTTCCCTCAATTTTGTTGTGCATTGAGCAAGTTCATTTTATCAAGCATTCATTTACCCATCTATAAAAGGGGGATAAGAACATACCACACACAACTCTAAGTGGAGAAATATATGGGAAAATGCCCTTCACAGATCTTCACCCCTAATAGATATGCTCTTGGGTTTTGTCATTTTCTTTTTTCTAATGGTAGTACCCCTCTCTTGTTCAGGATCCAAGATTCTCATGTGCTCTCTCACTGCCATTCATATTTGGAATTCTCCTAAGGCAAACCCTGAAACAATGATTCTAGTGCCAGTCGTTTCTTTGTGAGGAGAAAGAAACACCTACAGGAAGAAGTGAATTAAGACCAGAAATTAAGACCTCCAGCCAGTGAAGGGATGACATAAACCCAGCTACCTCTTCAGGCCACCGATAGGGAATCCCAGCAGGAAAGCCCTAGAAACTAGTGTAGAAGGACATTAGAGAAAGCAGGATTTTTTATTTTTTATCCAGTCTCTAGTTAGGAGTGTTCCCTGGTGGAACACAACCTCATCTCTAAATGGAATTCCTGTCTTGCTGCGCAGACCTGAGAAAACTTGCAGCCAAGATATATAGTTACTTCTGGCAGGCATTTGAGAGTTGCTCACAGAGACGGTGAGGGAGGGAATAAGGCGAAGCACCAAGAATGAAAGGGTCTGGAAACCCACGTGTGTCCACATAACCAATAAGCCTTAGTGTCTATATTTCCCTTTCAACAGAAGGAAAAGTATTAGATATTGAACAACTTTAATAGAATTTCTGGCACCACTTGAGTGGGGAGACAGGTGTTTTACAGGGGTCCTCCCGGAACCACATAAGGAGGACATTTATTTATTCCAGGTAGAAGACAGGCTCTCCATTTCTGGCATCCATCTGCATGCACTTCATTGAATTCAAAGTTATTACTTCCAAAAGAGTTTTTGATATGAACACAAGAAAATGTGGTTTGTATCACAAAAGGTGACCGTATCTAGAGAAGTTAAGTCTGAGAACATTTGTTTCCTAAAGGCATCCGTCTCCCTACCTAGTTCATAGTCCTAGGGAGACAGTTTCAAGATCACAGGGAAATCACACAGCTGTAGGGCAGAGCCCAAGGCACATTACCACCTGTCCTGGGCCGCAGACTCTATTAAGGCTCTGGAAACAGACAGGCAAGGATCTGGCAATGGCTCACTATCTATGACACAGGTTGTAATTATAATCAGGCATGTTAATTTGTTTCCTCCAAATTATAAAGCTTGGTTTAACTCCTGGCTTCATTTTGGCCCAGACTTAGCATAATTTAGCTATGCAGGCCAGAAAAAAGTAGGCTAAATCTCTGAGGGGCAAATGGCATCTGTTCTTCTGACTTAAAGATGGATACAAAGGTAAGAGTTGAGAGCAGTGGATGTCATCAGTGCCGTCGCCCAGCAAAGACATGACATTCCCTGGAAAGACGTCAGGATCTACTATTGTGAGCACTGCTGACGCCGTCCATTCCTTTAGGCCAGCAGATCTGAGAATTGGTCAGATGGGACTGCAGGAGAGAGTGTGGTAGAGGGCTCTCTGTAATCAATCTCCAAAACCACAATTCTAGATAGTAAGTTAATAGTGCGTCATGCTGTTAATGAACTTGGTCTGGCCACGGTGACAAAGTTCATTATGGAACATTTATCCTCCACTCAAGAAGGAGAAAAATGACTTCAATTAAAACTATGCCAGCACCACAGATATGTTATCTTTATTAAAAAGGCATTTTCAGGAGTAAAATTTATTACATATTCACATAATTAATCTGGATCCACCTCTTCATATATCTCATTGTTGGATAAATGCTAGTAAGCTCTAAGGAAAACAAATACGATCTTACAGTTATCCTGTAATTGAAAGTAGATATAATAAGGAACTATAACATATGTTTAGATTTTGATCCTGCTGGATTAATTCATAATCTATCCAGACCAACATTAAGGCCTGGCCCGCCTTCTGGTGAATCATTCTGGGTTGCATGTATAATGATGCAGGTGGAAAAATAAGCCAAAGGGAGAATATTCCTCTTGGGCAGTTTAAGTTTGTTACTTGTGTGCTTTTCCCATGTTTCCCTTTTTATTCTAGAAATACACTCAAGGCAAAATTTGGAGACTAAAATGAATGAGAAAAAGAGCATAGCTATTTTCTATCAGGATCTGGCCATGTCCTGTAACTAAAAGACATCTGGAATCAAACAACCTGAGTTAAAATCCTAGTGCCGTCACTTATAAACATAGAAAAGTTATCTAAACTCTCTGAACCGAAGTTGTTTCATCTACAAAGCACAAGCAAGAAAGCCTACATCTGAGTGCTCTGAAGATTAAGAATATGCCCTACTTACTATCACATATTAAGTGCTCAAAAACAGATAGCCTGCACTTCATGTTGTTTTTGATAAGCAACTCGGTTTCATTGATTTCTTTTAAAAATCTTTATTGAACATGTATCACGGACCAGTCATAATGTTTTAGGTCCTGGGGATAGAGAAATGAACAATATGGACATTATCTGACTGCCTTAAAATAGGGAAGATAGTCATTAAATAAACATTGATTAACAATTAATGAAGAATAAGGTTCTCGTTTTAAGCCAAATGATAAAAGACATAGTGATTTATTATTATTTTCAAACAGGAGGATCAGTAATGCCCCAATATAAATGTAAAAATCACTCATTCCATTTACAAAGTACATATTTTTCCCTTCTCACCCCCCTTTTTCATTGACTTCAGGTGCACAAAATTGAATTAATCCTATTTCTCAGCTCATGACAGACTCTCATCATGAATGCATGCAAGCCTGTTTTTTTGCCTGTCCTCTACCAATGCTCCCATTCCCCTCCTCATCATAGGCACTGACTCTAATATTGAATAGATGTCCATTCACCCTGCTTCCACACATCCACTTAGAGAGAAAGGTATTCTTGAAATATATATAGTATTGTTGTTCATATGTAATATACATAAAAATACTAGGTTAAAACTAAGTTGTTTCTTTGTCCTCGTAACACTGTTCTTAAGTGAAGTAGTCCTGTTTTCATGTAAACCTAACTTATGTCCAAGCGCTGCTTAGTATTCCGTGGTATGCATAGATCACCTTTATCTGTTCTCCTAGCAATAGGCACCTAATTGCTTTACATCCTGCTGCTATAAGCAATTTGACAAATAAACATCATCGCACATGTATCCTTAGGAATCTGTTAAGCAGTTTTTTTGGTATATATACATACGGAGGCATCAAGTTTTGCATACTTAATTTCATTGACATATTTCTGTACCATTTTTCAATTACCCATATCTCTGCCAAGGCATGACATTATTTGATGTGCTAATATTTGTGATCTGGTCGCTATAAAATGGTATTTCATTGTTTAAATTTGCATTTCTCTAAATAAATGGTATTGTGATATTCCTCATATCCTGATATGATTATTAGGTTAATTATATCCACATATAGATATCTCATCTTCTAAATAATATTGTCCATTTTTCTATTAGGTTTCCTGCCATTTCTTATTGATTTGTAATTCTATGGTTTAGATGTTATATTCTTTGTTTTGTGCTTTGCAAATAACTTCTCTCAGTTTGTAATTTCTGATAGTTTTACCTATGCTCGCCTTCACTGAATATAATCTATATTCTAATGTAATTAAATCTTTCACCTTTACGCTTTATGTTTTAAGCAATCTGGTCTTGTTCAAGAAAATCTTCCCTATCTAAAAATTACAGATATTCTCAAACATAGCCTTCTATTTTCTTTTTATTTGTACTATTCTCATTCAGAACTTATTTCGGTTACAGATATTTTACATATAATGTGAGGTAGGGATCAACTCCCCTCTCCCCCCCCGCCCCATATAATGAGTAATTCTCCCAATGTCTTCTATAAAATAATCTTTTCTCCACTGGTTTGTGAAGCTATTTATAACATACAACTGCAACCTTGTTAATATGTTTTAAATGTTTAAATTTAATGATGTTATATGTTTAATATTGGGTAGGAAAATTCCCCTTTTCTTTTTTAAAAATTAGCTTATTTCTTGACCTTTAGTTCTCCAGATAGTGTTTAGAGCTAACTTGTCAAGTTTTCTGGTATTTTAATTGAATATACATCAACAGATTAGAGATTAGGCACCTTTACAACAACACCCCATCTATAAACATAGTACTATCACTCCACTTATCCAGGTTTCTTTTATATTTTTAATAGGATTTTACACTTTATCCATAGTAGCTCTATGCATCCTTTTTTACAGTAATTTCTACATTGGTGATTTATATTCACAGCCTTTGATAATACTACATTTTCTACACTTTTCTATTTGATTTTTGCTAATATAAAAAATACTAAGTTATCCTTATACCCAGTAAATTTGCTAAACATTATTAGTTTTCATAGTTTATGTGTGCATTCTTTTTCATTTTTGATATAAATGATGTCATTTTCAAATAATAAGAGTTCTGTCCCTTCCTCTCCAATCCTGCCTCCTCTTACAGCTTTTCTTATCACATAGCTAAGATATCTTTGTGCTGTACTGAACAGTAGTAGAGATAGTGGCCATCCTTATGTTGTGTCTTAAAGCATATCCATGAAGTATGATGTTCGCCATAATCTTCTGGCATATAATTTTTTTATAGAATTAAGTCGGGTTCTCTAAAAGATTTTTAGGTATCATAAATTTTTCACCATTCATTAACGGATTGAATTACATTTATAAATTGTTCATGTCAAATCATCTTTATGGTTCTAGAATTAAACCATGATTATGACTTTTTAATACACAACATTGGATTTGGCTAATATTTCATTTACAGTTTTTACATCAATAATAATCAGTGAAATTGGCCTGTAAGTTTTGTGTGCTGTACGTATCTGTCTTGGGTCTCAGTGCTATTAGCCTCATGAAATGAGTTAGACAATTTTCCCTTTTTCTGTTTTCTAAAAACTCGTAAGATAAAAACTACCTATTTCTTGTAAGTTTGGTTCTCATCTGTGAGACGGGCTGAACCTGGAGGTTTTAGGTTATAGAGCTAAACAATTCCCTTTCTTTTTAAGCCAATTTTAACATTTTATTCATTTCCAGAAATGTATCCATTTCATTTCATTCGAATTTGCTAGCATGCAATGATTTACTATATTTTTGTTTTATTGTGTCTATTTTTCTTATTTCATTCTAGACCTCAAGTATACTCATCTTTTATTTTAATTAGTCTTGCCATAGGTTGTTTTTTCCTGTTTGTCTCTTCAAAGAAGCAGCTTTTGGTTTTATTTATGCACACTTAAATACTTCAAGCTGAGGGGCAGTAAAAGCATCTTATGTCAACATGTGAGAGACATCACTAAAATAGTAGTTATAGGAAAACATGTAGTCTTGAATATATTTATCACAAAGCAAGAAGAACCAAAAATTTCAACTGGGTATTCAACTCAAAGGAGCAATAGAGCAAACCCTCCAAAATAAGAGGAAATAATAAAATTAATGGCAAAAAAAAATGAGATAGAGGAAAAAAATAGCCAAAATTGGCAATTTTTTAAAGTGCTTTTACATATAGGACTTTAAACTGTAGACCAAAAAACAGCTGTTTGCTTTCAGTGTTGCTTTTACAATGTTGAGACTTTGGTGAGGAAGATCACAGAGGCAACCTATTTCAATCCACAAAAGGTAAAGTGGAACTTTATTACTGTACTTATTGAAAGATATTGTGGCGTCCTTGTTGCAAGAGTAGCTCTATATTCAATCTGACCTGTTCAGTGTTCATTGGGCTCTGCCACTTCTTTGCTACATAGTCTCACTCAGGCTCTCTAAACCTCCCTTTTCTCATTTACAATGTGGGGAGCATAATGGTCTCTACCTCAGAGAGCAGTCATAAGAACGAAACAGGTAAAATAAAGTCTATCATGTGCTTAACATAATGTTCAGTAAATGTTAGCTCTTGGTGTATGGGTCTTAGTAATCTGTATTATATTTAAATACCCCCTTCCGTGGAAGAGAAAATCTTGGACAAACTAAGAATGCATGCTTGAGTATTAATTTTAATTCTCCCATAAATGTGATAGCACCATGTAAATAAGAAGATACCCAAACTCAGATTTAAAGTGGTATAAGGCAGCTTCAGACCACGGGTGAGAAATTCAGTGACAAAGATCTGATGCATAATGATCTCTGGGTTTCATCCACACGAAGTAGAAAGTGGAATGGGGAAGAACAATCACAGGCCTAGTCCAGATGGAGTGCTGAGAAATTGAAAGGGGAAAGCTTTTTAGAGTAACTGTGAAAGAACCACGCGCCTAACCAGGGCAGTAAAGCCCCAACCTTGTTGATTTCCCTGGAGATTTTTCAGCCTCTTCTATAGAGTATTCTCAGGAAAACACAAAACAAGACAGAGAAAATGCGGGGAATGAGACAGCTCCACAGAAGCAGTGATGTACTGCTGCTTACTGCTCTGAGGAGCGGGGTTTCCAGAGAGGCGGGGAGGGTCCTCCAGGGGTGCCAGCTAAGAATGCCCTGCCAGGCCCTTAGTCCTGGGAGCCACATTTCCAAAGTAGCTGCCTTGGTCCTCCGAGGCTTTCCCCAGAGCCCCACGCTGCAAAGTTATTTTTGTAAAGCATGAGAGCTCCCCAGACTTCCTGAATTTCACAACCTGTCATCAGAATTCACTTTTTCCCCCCAAGGAAAACAGGAGGTCTGTATCCCAGCAGCTGTCAGGCCCCTTTAACAGGAGATGGAATGGTAATGAAACCAAGGGGGACTGGTACATTCTCCATAAAGGAGGTCCACAAAAGGCATGTAGTTACCTTTTTGAAAATGGCAGCAATGGCCTCATATCCAGACATGCAAACATGATAAAAGCAGGCTTACAAGCAAACATGACCTAGTGTTTGCCAACTAAGACCTCAATTATGTTACATTAATATAAATTGGGGATCTGTATTTAATTTCTTCTGAGAGATCTTCACAGTCTACTAAATGCAAATGGAACTCTATTTCTGACAACTAAACTCCAGCAGGAATAAAAGCCAGGAGCTTCAAAAAATGATTCTCTAGGAACAGTCAAGTTCTTTTCTTTAGTAGGTTAATAAGCATTAATGCTATTGAATGCTGAATTGAAATGATATTCCTATAAAGTGGAAATTATCATCTGAGAATTCATCTTGAATAATGGCATTATAGCATATGTCAGGAACGTGTTAATCGGTCTAATAGGAAAGGTGACAGGGTGTTCTTGCAACCATCTCAAGGAACGCTGAACTCGTCTCAGCCCATATTCTAAGTCTCATGTGTGAAGTTTAAATAGCATATATCAAAATGATTAAAACGTGCCTTCCTTGGAGTGAAAGAGACAAGCAGCAGGCTCAGCTGAAGGAAAAAAAAAAAGGTACTTGGTGAAACCCAAATGTAAAGTGGGCCTCTGAGGTTTCGCACCTACAGTGTGCTGGCCCTCTGCCTGCTAACTGTCCTCCGTGTCTCGGTTGTCACTACATCCCTGCAAAATGCAAAAAATAAGGCTCACAGGGTGGAAGCAATTTGTCCAAGGCCACAGAGCCAGGGTATGGCGGAGGCATTTACTGATTCCAGAGCCCATACACCTTCCCTCCTGCTAATGTTGCCCCCAAAGGGGCCTACACCACAGAGGACAGGCCTCTGACTTCATCTGTGCAGGCTCATGAAGTTCACACCTAATTGCTCTGCATCTTTTTAGGATGTAAGGGTTTGTCTTTAGTTGCAGGTTCTCAGTCACTCCAGCTTTGCTTCCAGTCTCTTGTTTTCAGCCTAGGGCTTAGACTTTAGAGATGGACTGACCTGGAAACAAATCCCACCCCTGCTGCTCCGTGTGACTTTGATCAAGTTATGTCATCTCTCTAAGCCTTGGGTTTTTACCTGTGAAATGGAGTATAGTTACACCTACTTCACAGGAGTCCATTTTAAAATGAGGTAACACCTAGCAAGCTTCCCATCGATGACTGAAGCCTGCTGCCATGGCTGTGGCCTGTCATCAGCGAGATCTGTGGCTCCATAATTAATGTTTTGCTCCACACTCTCCCAAGTTCTTGACCTTGGCCCAGCCCCATTTTATCATTACTTCTATCTTGGAACTGGCACTTTAGAACCCCATCATGCATGGAAAGGGTCCAGGAAAGAGAAATAAGGAAAGCAAGAGAGGAAGAAAAACAAGGGGATAGGAGGAGACAGCCACCATTGGCTCCAAAACTTAAAATCTTGCCAAAGGGATGCCATTTTCCCCAGCCCATTTCTCAAACTTCCCAAGTGTACACTTTAAGAAACAGGTTTTCCTCATACTGCCAAAGGGCTGGTCCAGTAAGCTGCTAGGCTGCTCATCACTGAGAAATTTAATCAAGACATCCATTCATGAGTGACAAATAGACCTACATCATTGAATCAGGGCAAAGTTACCTCTTTTATAGCCTTCTCCCCTTTCCTCTGGCACCCAACTGGAAAACCTGCCTTACCAAATACTCCAAGAACACTTTTCTAGCCTCTGTGCTGATCCTTTTCTTCCATTTTTCTTTCGTCTGAACATCTGTGTCACATTCTCTAGCAGTAGTTTAAAAGCTGAACCTCTTCACTGACTACTTGATGTGTGGTTGGTTGCCTCCCAGTCTAGATAGAATACATGCCAACCAATGGGAAAAAAGCCCAGAGGGCCCTTTCTTCTCCTTTTGTTACTTCACCCCCAGCCTCCTGTAGAGTGCCGTGTAGTACACATAGTGAATTACTCAGTAATGATGCCCAAAATGATAAACTTAAAGGACCTCTCAGACAACTACACCAAAGCTTATGATATGTCCAGAATATTATCTTCCTGAATTAGGATACCTTCCCTAGGTCTGGTTGGCATGCACAGTACTGACTGAACAGGAATCACACGTCAGGCAGACAGCTCCCACCCCATCAGACTACATGAACACCAAATCACTTCTTTAGGCAAATGCCTGAGCTTGGGCCTCAACAGAAATCCCATAGTGAAGTGAAGTGAAGGGGCACTCAAAAGACACACATTTCCTTCCAGCCCCTCCTGCTAAGGGAGCTTTGCAAAGCAATAGACTAAGGATGTTTTTAACATTTCAAATGGCAAAGTCAGTTCATGTGTGAAGCACTCACTCTGGAATTCTGTGCATGTTTCCAGAATGGAGGCCAGATCTGATGTGACAACTGCCAGGTGAAAATCACAGAAGCATAATATTATGCAATTTGATTTCAAGGCAGAATGTTCTAAATCCTCAGTTGCCAGCCAGACAAAACATCTGCGAAGAACAAACCCACATTTAGACATGGTCCTTCACCTTTAAATATTTAAATGAATGTTATGAACTCTGAAAGTTAAAACTCTCAGCATGTTCCTGAAAACTCTAATTCTTAAAAGTTCAAATATCTACAAATAATATTAGTCAAGTTTATTGTAAATTTCATAGAACCTTAAAATGTTAGAGCTCAGATATCCACAAAATATTATTTGGTGAAATTCCCTCTGTTTATAGTAAAGAAATTGAGACTTAGAGGGATACATGATATGTCCAAGCTTACCCCATTAGCTAGTATCAGAACCAAATGTGGCCCCAGAGTTGGTCAATCCCTATGCTCCATGGCTCAGTTTATCTGTCCACTCAGATGCATAATGAAAATCACACAGGCTTTGTGAACAAGCTACTCAACTTCTCTTGAAATGAGTAATTCCTAATTCATAGCGAGTTATCTTGATTAAATTAGACATGTGTATGGAGCACATGGCCCATCATAGTACTTAATAAATGGAGCCATTGCTAGGATCATTATTATTACTGTTATTATTATCCAACCTGCTCTCTAAGCTCCACACAATTTCCCACCCTATTAGTCAGGGTGTCTGTGCTTTTAGGAGACCCCTTCTGAGCAGTGAATGAAGCCTAGAACTGCTGTTCCCACAATTAACTAGAATTCCAACAGGTCTAAGGTGAGCCCCTGAGCACTAATCTTTTACCACGCTGCAGCCTTCCCCTCTAGCTTACAGTATGGAAGCTTCATGGCCAAGTAGAAAGAGCTTTGATATTGAATCAGACAGTTCTGGGTCTTAATGCAGCTCTGCCACTTACTACGTGGTTGGCCTCGGATTAATTACTTAATTACTTCAGTTTTCTACTTTCTTAGGAGAATAGTATCTACATTGCAGAGTTTGTAGAGAAGATTAAATAATGTAGTGATGTCATCAAGATGGCAAAATAGGTCATTCCTGACTTCCCTCTCCCTCACAAGAATAACTAACAACTATTCAAGAACAAGACACCTCTGAGAGAATCCTAGAACATGAGGGTGAGGATGAAGCAAGCCCCACCTCACATATCACAAAGACGAAGAAAGACTGCA
The DNA here is from genome assembly GCF_004348235.1 of Phoca vitulina. Taxonomy (NCBI): domain Eukaryota; kingdom Metazoa; phylum Chordata; class Mammalia; order Carnivora; family Phocidae; genus Phoca; species Phoca vitulina. Next base: position 63,775,896 of record NW_022589711.1, on the reverse strand, counting down.
TTAGAAGGGTAAGAGAAGCAGCTACACATTGACAACATGGCCCCTCCCCCAGGCCAGCACAGCACCAGATGTCTCCCTTGAGCCTCCAGCTCTTCTAGTGAGAAAAAAAGAACCAGGGGAGACTAACAGTTCCCAAGCATTGGGATCTTTTTGTGGGAGCCTCTATTTTGATCTTGCACTACTGGGATTGCAGAGGAATCTGCAAGATGCAACCACTGGGAATCAGACTGTGAGGGAAGTGGGAAGGGCTTGCAACAACCAGTTTAGGGATCTTGGCAGACCAAGCACAAACCAGCAGAGCCCAAGTAATGATCCCAACCAGCAGCTCTGCTCATTTGAAGAACCAAGTTGGGGAACCTATCAGGGTACAGATCTACCTAATTTGTATCCTCAAATGGGGAGTCTTGCTGGCCCTAGACCAGGTTTGCCCATGCCCAGGGAAGGAGCAGAGTCACAGCCTCACCTGCTGTGGAGAGTATTTTCCAGCCCCATCTGACAAGGAGAACTGGCAACAACTCCTGGAAGCTGTGTGGCCCAGCAACACTGGAGCCAAAAAGTAGGTGGGCAGAGCTGATCACCCCAGAGAAAGCCAGTTATGGGTATGGAGGGTTCCAGTGTTATGCATAAGCAGAGGGATTAATTCATAGCCAAGGCTGAGGGTATCTCCTGCCCCCCATCCCCACACAATTGGAGAGCCAGTTTGGGAAACAGAGTAGTCTGGAGTGGCCCCTCCCTTTCTTGCCCAGGCCTGGAGCTGAAGCCTAGCCTCAACTGCTATGGAAAGTGCCTTCTGGCCCCATCACCAGCCAAGAAGCTTTGCAACTCAGCAATGCTCAACCTTAGAAAAGGGCAGCAGAGCCAATAGTTGGCAGAGCAAAGCCAGTGGCCCTGTTTGGCCAGGGAACTTGGGGTACAGGAACTTGAGTTAAGACAACAAAGAGCTTTACTGGCTTTAGAGCTGCTTCTCCTACTGTGCCCACACAGAGAGTCGAATTCATAGACCTGCTCATTGCTGAATACAGCCTTTAGGGAACCTAACCAGAGCACATGAGAAACCACATAGCCCATCCAATAGCTTTGCTTACAGTGGCACTTGAACAGAGAGCACAGCCCATGGTTCCCCCCCATCTACAGAGCAAAACCAATTGCCTCATCTGACCAGGAAATTTAGTACACACTCTGGCCTCAGTTGAGCTTCCAAACAACAAGCTGTGCAGGTCCTGGGTCTAAGCCTGCTACCCTGCCAGGGTAGGAAGCCAATTATAGCCCCATCTACTACTAAATATAGTACCCAGTCCCAACCATCTAGTAAGACTGACCAGCAAATCCAGGCAACTGTGGAACCTATAGCCTCACTTGGGTAGGGAACCAAGTGAGCAGTCCTGTCCAACTGTTCTCCCCACCCCAACCCCCATCCCTATCCTCAGAGCTCAAACAGTTCCCTTGCCCAAATAGCACATCCACCTACCCAAAGACATTACCAGCAGACACACCCTGAATGGCATAAACCCTATTGTGGTAATTGTTTCACAATATGTGTCGATCAAACCATCATGCTGTAGGTCTTAAACTTACACAGAGACGTATGTCAATTATTTCTCAATAAAACTGGAGGTAAAAAAGAAAATAATGTGTGCAAAATACTTAGTACACCAACTGACAATGGGAAGTACTCAATAAAATCACCATTGTTTCCTTATCCCTGTCATAAGACTTTGGTCTTGGGTTCTAAACTATTACCACCAGGACTGGAGTGCTGACATGAAACCCAGCCCAACCACCTGGGGACCAAGCTCTCACCAGGACCCTTTCTCAAAGAGGACTGTGTGGAACCCAGAAATAGCTACCCACTTGACTCTGAGCATCACAAAAGCTTTGAAATTCTGGCAGCCAGTCTCTCACAACCAACAAGACTCTCTCTTCCTGGCCAATGCCATAGGAACAGTGTGTCTTAGTCTCTTCATGCTGCTATAACAAAATAGCACAGACTGGGTAGCTTATCAACAATAGAAAGTTATTTCTCACAGCTCTGGAAACTGGAAGTCTGAGTTCAAGGTGACATAGCATGGTCAGATGAGGATACTTTTCCAGGATCCAGGCTTCTTTTTGTGTTCTCAACATGGTAGAAGGGGCTAGGGAGCACTCTGGAGCCTCATTTATAAGGGCACTAATTCCTAATCACCTTCCAAAGGCCCCACCTTCCTAATATTATCACTTAGGGGTTAGGTTTCAACATAAGAATTTAGGAGGACACATCGACCATAATACAGTTATTACCTACTCGAAAGCAGGTTAAATGTTAAATATCTTTTATATATGATCACTAATTCTCTAATAGAACCCATGAATTGGTTTGATGAATCTCATTCTACAGTTGAGCAAACCAAGGCAAAGAGAGGTTAAAATGACTTGCTCAATTTAGGTAGTAACTGGCAGCACCAAGACTCCAGAGCCTGTTCATCTGTCATCCAGCCCTGTTGCATCTTATACACAGTGCCTGACACTCACAGATCAAGTCCCACCTATTCCCAGCGTCTGAGGACCCCATGAGACCCATTATAATAACCTGATTCCCCAGACAGATCCTTCCATCTCCCTCAACAGCATTACATTGCCCCCTCAAGGTGTTAGGAACTTACAGTGCTCTATATTAAGGATTGACCATCTTTTTCTGTAAAGTGCCAGATACTGAATATTTTAGGCTTTGTGGGCCATACAGCCTCTGTTGCAACCACCCAACTTTGCCACTGTAGTGTACAAGCAGACATACGCAGTACATAGACAAATGAACATGGCTGTGTTCCAGTAAAACTTCATTTATAAAAACAGGCAACTGCTGGATTGGGCCTATGAGCCATAATTTACCAACTCCAGCTTTCTATGCTTGCTACTTAAAGTAAGGTCATGGACCATAAGCACCAGCACCATCTGGGAGCTTACTGAAAAGCAGAATTTCAGATCTCACTCCAAATCTGCTGACTTAGAATCTGATTTTTCAGATGATCTGTAGATGATTCATGTATGCATTAAAGTGTGAGAAGCTCTGCTCTATATGTCTTCAACTCATTGAACACATCCGATAATCTAAGCACTATTCCAGGCACAAAGCCCATCTATAATCTTTACAACATGGTAAGATGGCTACTATCATTCCATGTTGCAGATGAGGAAACTGAAGTTCAGATATATTAATCAAGAATATAACAGATGGCACTAGATTTAGCCATAAGTTTAAAAAAATCTATTGTTGATATTCATCTCAGAAATGGTATGACCAAAGCCACACAGAATATTTCAGAGGCACTAACTCTGAATTTGAATAAATATTGTTTTCATCATTATAAGCATAGGTTTTTATTCTAAAGGACTGAAAGTACTGCATGGTCATAGAAATAAATTTCTACTCTCCTAGATAGTCCTAAAAATAGAAAACCCTTTGCCAAACTGTTTCTTTCACCTACTGCCCTTTACTCAACTTTATCTAACATTGTAAATTCTTCAAAGGACTACATCATTACTCAGATAGTATTTTTATATTCCTTTTTTAATTCCTCTTCAAAATTTTTTTAAATATTTATTTATTTATTTTTGAGAGAGACAGAGAGAGAGAGAGAGAGAGAGTACACAGGGGGGAGGGACAGAGGGAGAGAGAAACTTAAGCAAACTCTGCACTGAACACGGACACCAGGAAGGGCTCAATCCCACAATCCTGAGCAGAAACCAAGAGTTGGACATTCAATTGACTGCGTCACGCAGGTGCCCCCTCTTCGAAATTTTTAAAAAGAATTTGAGGTAACTTAGAAACACATAAAATACAAGATAAAAAATGAAATAAAAAAAAAAAAAGAAATAAACACTGAAGTAGATTATTGAGGGCTATAAAATATGCCCAAGGATGAGGACCATATACAAAATGTACATCATAAAGTCTTATACCTTTTCTGTGGCATTTTACTCAAAAAGTGAAACCAGAGATTTATCATCTGTTACATAATGAAGAGAGGCCAAACTTGGAAAACACTTGCTTGTCAAGTGTGTCATTTAATTTCTATTTGTTCACATATGAAAAGTAGGTATATCTCAGAAATTGTATCAAATAAGAAATATGAAAACATTGTATTTCATTCCAAACTTTAGTGAAATAAAATTTTAATAGTTTAATTGCTATAATAGTTCTGAAATACAATATTGTCATAACTAATATTTATTAACCACTTATTATAAGTGATTATAAGCTAAGATCTCTGAATGGATTCTCTCATTTGATCTACACAACAACCCTAAGTTACTAAAATTAGCCCCATTTAGAAATGACAAAATGGGTCTAAGAGAATTTAGGTAACTTGGCTTTCCAGTGTATCAGTAGCTACTGCTCCGTACGCTACCCCAAAACATAATGATTTAAGAAAACAATCATTTATTTGTTCCCAATTTTTTTGGTCAGCAATTTGGGCTGTTTAGCTGGGATGATTCATCTCTGCTCCATGTGGTGCTGATTGAGCTCACTTGCATATCTAGAGGGGTTGGGACAGCAGGAATTCTCTGTGTGGTCTCTCATCTTCAAGGAGGCTAGCCCAGATGTCTTCACTTGGTGGCAAAAGGGTTCTTAGTGAGAAGCAACAAAGGGAAAGCCCCAGGGAAGATGTACTCTTCAAGGTTGTTTGTGTCACATTGCTAATGTCCCAAACCTAGGGTGAATGTGGGAGAGAACTCCACAAGGATTTGCATATAAGAGGCAAGATTCCTTGAGAGTCATCAATGATAAGCTATCTTACCCAGCACATAAATGAGTGCTCCATGTGTAAACTAAGACGTCATGAATTCAGGTCACATTCAGGCCTTAACCACTCCACCACACTTGCCTTCAAGAAAACTCCCCCTAATATTTTCTAGGTGGTGTCAGTTTCTCTTTTAATTCTTAAACTGCCACCTCCTGATACAGTGAGGACATTGCTAATCTCATCTCCAGATGATTCCTTTTTGACTTAGAGCTACCGTGGACCTCATTAGAAGGTTAACAAAATACAAATTAAAGACAGATTATTTTTCATTTCTAAAGTCACTCATATTACAAGACTGGACTTTACATAATTGCTCTCTAGGGACCTAGCTGATACCTAAAGTGTCTTCAATGCATAAAAAGAGAACACTTATTACCTTACTTTGTATCACACTGGACTTTCCAAAGTGGAAGAGTATTTGGGCTCCCCCTACAGGCATCTGGGAATGCTAGTGATGGGGGAAGAGGGTCAACATTGGAAAGCCACTCTGGAGACAGGGTATGTAGAGCTTCATATACCATACTAAGGAGTTAGGGAACTTTAGTGAGGCTAGAGAATGGATAACATGATCCAATTGGCATTTTAGGAAGATCTCTCAGGCCACAGACGGAAGGTGGATTAGAGGAGCAGAGACAGGTAGGGAGACCAATTGAGAGGCTTTTGCACCAGTCCGGGTGAAATGCTGTAAAAATCCAAGTCCAAGTGACAGACGGGATGGTTCTAAGTCAAACAACCTGGCGATACACTCACATTTCCTACAGGAGGTTTTTCCCTTTCATCAAGAATGGCTGAATAATAGAATCATGGTAGTGGGGGAAGGGAAGTAAGATATAAAGATTGGTCTATTTGCTCAACTATCAGGGATCCTTTGTACCCAGAGGATTGAGAAAGGGCTTGACATACCCTGAGATTTATTTCCTCTACTGTCCCTAATATAAATCTCCCATGATTAAAAAAAACAAAAAGAAATTGCATTGTCATGTAAACAATAGTGGCTTCCTTCTTGGAGAAAATAATGGAAGAAAATTAATGTAGCATTAGATTAAGCTCTATTAGTATAATTATACAATGGCTGTCCTAAAGAGATATGTCATGCAGACAATCTTCATTATCACAAAGAACAGTCTATACAAAAGAACAAAGGAAATGATTTTAATAAAACATTTTGCCCTGAGCAAGAAATGTGCTCATGTATCATATATGAGAAAGGATAGCTATTTGATATAAAATGGAACTGTGACCTTGCTATAACAGTGTTCATTACTTAATGCCACTGAAAGTAAATTAATGGACTCCTAAAAGGTATAAAATTCGTTCTGCTTTGTGGCATTTGTTTGCTTACAGAAAAGTTTAAGAGGGATCTTCTCATGTGATTATTTAAACAAATTGCTTCAAGGAATTCTCAGCCACCTTTCAGGTTTTGCCAAAGGACATTTCTCATAAAAAGGATTCATCTAAGAGGAAAAGCATACCTTGAAAGGAATTTATTAACAAGGGAAGTGAGGTTCATGTGTCACCCACAAATTCAACAATTTGTGCCTTCAACTGTAGCTATAGCTGTTTTACTTTGGATTTTTCTAATCAAATTCAACACTTTTTTTTTTTTTAAGCTGAGTTGTGAGTTGACAACCCAGCAAATGAACAGATTCCTTTAAAGGTTTGATTTGTACTTCATCAAGTCTGAACTCCTTACGTGACAGTAAAGCTCTTTATTATATAGTGTCTCCTTATCTTGTTTCTTGTCATTCAAAACCACATACCTTATAGCTGCTTATCTTTACAAGCCACTTTATAGTTTATAAATTGCCTTTACATCTCATTAAGATGTTCTCAATGAACTTGAGGTTAGGTAGAACAAGTATTTTTATTAGACATAGGAGCAATTTTAGCTTCGGAGTATCCAAGTGACTTGCTTAATATCAGAAATGTATCCAATTGCTAGCAGGAGAGCAGCAAACAAAACAGGCAAAGTTCTTACCCTCAGGGAGTCTGTCTCCTAGAGTGAGACTATACATCAAGGTATGAATAAATATGTAATCTAATGTCAAGAGAATAATGGTGAAACTGAGACCACACAAGTCATCTGTCTCAGATCTGAGCTTTTCTTAGCACTTTCCATCAGTACAAGTACTATAGAGTAGTTGTCCTAGGACAGTATTCCCCATTAAGCCTTTCAAGTATGACTCCAGCTAATCCTAATGTCCCATGGAGCAGCTGTGTAGATCTCTATACTTTAGCCCTACTTCCTCTATTCAAGGTAAATGTTCATGTGTCATTGGGGAGCTGCAGACCAGGGAAGTAGATGCCAGTGTTCCAGAAAGGTTACTTAAAAACATGGTTTGTGGACACGAGAGAATGGCAATTACTAGGCACCAGCATGGTTCACTGAGAACAAGTCACACAGATCAGATCGACGTTACTGGCAACTGCAACAAGGTCATAAAAGGGAGAAGTGAAGATGATGCTGGAGACATACTGTGTCTACATTTTAAGAGCCAACTCGAGTCTTTTTTATTATTATTATTTTAGGAATCAGGTGGTGAAAACCCACCAATAAAAATTTCACAAAGACCCTTAGTGAAATAAACTATAAACAAAATATCTTTGTGGAGAAATGTGGCCTGCATGGCAATCTAGTTAGGTGGAATTTACATTAGCTAAATAAACCTACCTAAAAATCATGATCCATTGTTCAAGTCACAGGAAGGCTGCACAAGGGAAGGCCTCAATCTTTGATCATGGCTTTGTTTTTCCTTAAGATATTTATTTATTGGGGCGCCTGGGTGGCTCAGTTGTTAAGCGTCTGCCTTTGGCTCAGGTCGTGATCCCAGGGTGCTGGGATCAAGCCCCACATCGGGCTCCCTGCTCCGCGGGAAGCCTGCCTCTCCCTCTCCCATTCCGCCTGCTTGTGTTCCCTCTCTCGCTGTGACTCTCTCAGTCAAATAAATAAATAAAATCTTTAAAAAAAAAAAAGATATTTATTTATTTATTTGATAGAGAGAGTGCACAAGCAGGGGGAGCAGCAGAGAGAGAGGAAGAAGCAGGCTCTCACTGAGCAGGGAGCCCAAAGCAGAGCTCAATCCCAGGACCCTGGGATCCTGCCCTGAGCCAAAGGCAGACACTTAACCAACTAAGCCACCCAGGCGCCCTTTGATCATGGATCATGGTATTTTCAATGATGATTTAAATGGGAAGGTTAAAAAAAAAAAAATGAGGTCAACAAAATGCTAATAAAATTCATACATGAAAAAGAGGTTGAGAGGAAAAGCTCACGTATGTATTGGAGAGACATAATCTGAATCTTATTGCACTTCCAAGTGGAAGCTAGAACTCAGCTCCAAAACCTGTACTGAATGCCCACCATGACAATGAAGGCACCGTGACAAATGCCAAGGCAGGGCATCATCCCTGCCTTCCAAGGGTTCCTCTGAAGAGCCACTGATGCCCCCATTACCATCCTCTCATGGGCTGAATTGTATCCCCCCAAAATTCATAGGCCCAAGTTCTAACCTCCAGTACTTCAGAATGTGATGGCATTTGTAGACTAGATAATTAATGAGGTGATTAAGTTAAAATAGGTCATTAGGGTGGGCCTTAATTCAAGTTGATGGGTGTCCTTATAATAAGAGGAAATTAACACACCTACACACACAGAGGGAAGACCAAAATGAAGACGTGGGGATGAGACGGCCATTTACAAGCCAAGGAGAGAGGCCTCAGAAGAAACCAGCCCTGCTGGCATCTTGATTTCTGACTTCTAGCCTCAAAAGCTGTGAGAAAATTTCTGTTGTTTAAGCCACTCAGTCTGTGGTACTTTGTTAGGGCAGCTCTAGCAAATTAATATAAACCTCCCTCAGAACCTCTACTATCCCAGGCCTTGGGCTCCCAAAGCCCCACTCCTGAGTATCAACCTTCCCGCCCAACCATCCCTTTCCTGCCCCCTAGGACTGCTGCTCCCCCTCAGGGCAATAATTACTGTGAAAATTATTGAGAAAGAGAGTCCTCTTTTGCCACTGAGAGCTTTCAAGGAAGGAAAGCGTGTATATTTTCATATAAAGACAATATTATACATGAATCAGTCATGCTGAGTTAAACTGACTTCTAAATATCCAGAACATAACCCATTCATAAGATACAGATCTTCCTTTGAATTTGCCAACTCAGTTGTCTATTCATTCACTGAAAATTTATTTACTGAGCCCTTGCTCTGACCCTGCCCTCTGCTAGTCCTTTTCACATTTATCACTTCATATAAGGAAGAATAGGGGCATGTCAAGAGGAGATGGGGGTGTAGGGACAAGCAGAGCCTTCCAGGAATTGGGAAGCTGTTGTTGAGAGGGTCAAAGGCACAGAAGGGTCCACAGTGTCTTCAAAGAAAGGACAGCAGCTTGCTTTGGCTAGAATAAAATGTGTATTGAATACAGGAGTGGGAGAGGAGGTAATGAGATATATAGGAGTGGAGTAAAAGACCCTTTCTGCCACACTAGGGAGTTCTGGACCCCATGCTATACATAGTGGAGAACCGACAGGTGTTTTTAAGGAAACAAGACATGTGATTATCTTTAAAATTATAACCCTGGCAGAAGCAAGGTTAGATGGGGGTAGGGAAGGAGAATTGTCAGGGGACTGAGTTCAGAAGTTCTTTAAAGACCTGAAATAATGAATCTCATTACTCATAAGATCCTGAAGTTATAAATCTGTGCGATCAATAGCATTGCTCCAGTGTGTATATCTGAATCACCATTCCTACACACGTGTGTGTGAACACTACGTACTTATGAGCTGACCCAAATTTAATTCATCAGTGCTAAAAATAAAGCTACTATTACCATGTCTTCCAGTCTTCAATAGCAAGTGATTAGAACATTAAATGGTTTATATATTACCACGATAAAAAAGAAATGCTTAAGACTTTATAAAACACCGTATTTCCATTACCAAATCACAGGAGCAGAGGTTCATTTTTCCTTTAGTAATGAAGTTCTCATCTTGAGGTCCAATTCATAAAAAGACATTTCCATGGCTTAGTGGGGTTTTTCTCTCTTGCTTCTGCTTTTTTATGAGAAGAGAGAAGGAACCGGGAAGAAATCCAAATCGAATGGAAAATTAAAGCCAAGGCAAAAATAAAGTTAAAATCCTCAATGATTGGAGTAGTGAGTAGGGTAGGTGGTGTGATAGGAAAAAAAGGAAATCCCAAGAGCTTGTAGGAAACACCTCTTTCAAACATAAATGAAGATGGATAGACACGTGACCCACAGGGGACTACAGACCACTTCCTGCTTTATAAATAGCAGCTGCCGCTTTGTGCCGCATTCCTAAAATAGCTTGCACATCGCTAAGGAAAGGAGGGAAGGAGGGGTAACTGTGGAGGTTGTGAAAGGACTCACTAGGAACATTAAAAGAGGAATCCTGTGCAGGCTGAGGGACGTCATGGGCACCTGCAGTGACCAGTGGGAGTGGAGCTTAGTCATGGGGTTGACACTATAATTCAACAACCTTTGGTTGAGCCCTTACTGTGTACAACATAGTGTGCTAAATTCTACACGATTCAGAGAAGAACTAGAAGCAATTCCTGCCTTTGAGGGACTTAACATTTAAGAGACGTGACTAGCAGGAACAGCAACACTTGTAATACCGGGCAGGATAGGAGATGGGTCATGAGAAGTAAATCCCTGGGCTCTGGGAGTCAGAGGGACAAAAGAAAACACTTGGAGGATTTAGAAAACCATCATGGAAAAAAAATCACTTTTGAGTCCTTTCCTCCTTAAAGGATGAGTAGGATTTTAATAGGTGTGAAAGATGAGGGGACATGCAGTAGAGGGGCCATGTCCCAAGTGAAGGGTAAAGAGGCAACAAACCATAGAGATAAGGGCAAGAGAGCTCAAGTGGATACAGCTGAGAGTTTTGTTTGAGGGTAGACAGAGTAGGTTTTTGCTATTCTTCTAGACTTTTTGAGCTTCCCCCCTAGAAAGTTAAGGACATAAAATGGGTATTACTCCTTCTCCACTCACAAAGAGCCAGAAGCATCACCACGGCCAATATATACACGTATTTGGCAAAGAAAAAGAAAATGCATCTCCAAGAGATTCTCAAAGCAGCCTTTAAACTCCTTCCTGCTCCAGCAACCCTCAAAGGCAGGGTAATTCTTTGTTGGTGGGGAAAAGATATGTCCTGTGCATTATAGGAAGTCTAGCAACATCTCTGGGCTCTACTCATTAGATAAAGGAAATGGGGACTAAAGAAGCAAGGGATGTTAAATAAAAGATAATTTTAAGGTGGAAGTCACCTTAGAGGTATAACAACTAACAACTTAATGCTACATGCCAGTGTCTAAGGGCTTTACAATACTGATGTTGGGTAGGTTTAAAATTAGCTGAATAAACCTACCTAAAGATCATGGCCCATTGATTGACTCATGGGAGGGCTGCACCACAGAAGACCTCAATCCTTATAAACTAAGTACAACTATTATCCCCATTTTACAGGTGATAAAATTAAGGACCAAAGTCACATAGTTCTTACATTTTGAATACAAGATTTGAACCAGGTTATCTGACTCCTAGCCGGAAAGTATAACCACTCTGCTGTATTGCTTCTACTGTAAGGCAGCTAATTTGCTAATTCTGCTAAGAAGGAAGTGAGGCTTGAGGAGGTGATGTAATTTTCCCAAAGTCACCCACTCATTGGGTAACTACTCTGTGGCTAAAATCTAGGTCTTCTGACTCACCCTTCAGGTGTTTTTCTGCCTAGGGATGTGCGCAAAGGAATAGCTTCCTCCTCCGAGGAGAACTGTATGTAGAAGCAAGTAACAGGTGACAATGGAATCACCTCTGGAATAGAAATCTGTTTAAGATTCAATCTGATGCTTGCATTAAAAGAATAGACCCTGAAAGTCACCTCCCTGCCACATCCCACTCTCTCTCACATACCATAAATGCATAGGCTACAAAAAAAAAAAAAAAAAGGAACACTTAGTGGGTGTTGGCTTGAACCTGTAGAAATCTAAAGAGATCTAGAGAGTATGTAAAAATATCCATATTGTTTCCCCAAAACTTCTAGGTCCACTGAATGAAAACTTTCTTAGAATTCAAGTTTCCAATTCAGGGTAATTCTACTCAAATTCTAACCTCAAAGACAAGAAGAGACACTTTTCAGTTGCTCTGAGGATTGACATGAGATGTTTGGACTCTCCCTTAATTGTGCATCCTTGTGGCATTCAGAAAGAGAGAGGGTCCAAATACACCACCACTGCCCAACCTCTAGAGAGGCAGTCTGCGCACACATGACGGGTGCTCCCATCTGCTAGACAGAGAAAATGAGCAGTCTAGACTCATTATCTCAGCCCCCAGTGTCTCAGAGCAGCAAGATCTGAGCTTAGGGAGAAAGAACAGAATACAGACAGAAGGTGAAATTGATGATCCACAGCACAGTTTTCTGGTCAATCAAAAGGATGGGAGGCTTAATGAAGAGCAGAAGAAAGGCTACCCTGGCATGAGAAAACATGCATTTTAGCCCATTCACCTTGCTCTGGGTCTGTCCTTGTTTCCCAGAAAACAAAGAGTACAGGAACGTTTCTTTGAGTGTGCCTTTGTGAAATAGTAGTTTCTTTGCTTAAATATGAGCATTTATCATATGTGTGTGCTCTATTTTAGTCAACATGTGATAAAATAACGTAACCACTGACAACACAGAAGCAGGACCCGCAACACCACTCAGTTCATTGAGTAGCTATGGAAACAGAGCCACTGCATTTCTTGGGTTGTATGTATGGAGAGGTGCACACCTTTGCCAAGAGATCATGAAGTCTGCTCTACTAATAATAAAAAAAAAATTATTCTTTCATCATTTCTCACTAGGCATGTTATCAGATCACTGGACACCAGTCAGCCAGCTTGCTCCCAATACCTTTTTTCTCTGAAGGACTGTAGCTCAGGCTGGCTGATGTGGAAGTGTGCCATTCTGGAAATAACCCAGTCAAACATAAAGTTTTATTGCCTTCATGCATCAGTAGTGAAAGTTCACGAAGCGTATTCTATGCACCAGGACTAGACTGAGCACTTTACACGTAAAGCCTCATCTGATCGACTCTTTACCGCATTCCCTATAAGAGGGTGTTACTGTTGCCCCCATTTTCAGATGAGGAAATGGGCTTAAGTGTCTCTTCCAGGGGTATGTGGCTAATAAGAGGCAACTGGGATTAGAACCCAGTCATGTCAGACTTCAGAATTCTTGTTCTTAACCACCCTATGCTACATAGAATAAATACCTATTGTACACCCCTTGAGCCACTATGCCGGCCTGAGTCTACTACGAGAACTAATATCATCCTTGTCCTTAAGGCGCTTATGGTTGGGCTAGGAAAACCGATATGTAAAAGAATGATTGCAATGTAACTGCTAGCCTAGAGCAACATAAAGATTGCTTAGGGAAATGCAGAGGAGAGCCACCTAACATTCACAAGGGTCTGTGCTAATGTTAGTTGATTTCATATCCCCATAGTGAAATGCCATAGTGAGCAACATAAGATTTGTGCATGCTAAGGAAGAGAATAGTGTGTCTTAAATTAATGCTTTCAGTATCTTTAACCTAGATTTGGGGAATTCTTTAAATTCTTAGCAACTTTAATATTCACATTGATGAGGCTTCCCTTTCAGTTTCTGAAACTCTTTCCCTCCCACAATATGATCCACCTTCCTATCTCAGTCACTGATGCCGAGGGTCACACCTACAGGCTTGTCCTTCCCCAAACCTCCAACATGCCTATTATCTAAATTTGAAGCATCCAACTCTCTGACCACCACCTCCCATCTCCCCAGCTCATTTCCTCTTGTACATTGCCAAAAAACACTGATGACCCCGAGATCAACAAGGCACTGATCATTCTACCCTTTTGTTGTCTCTTGCCTCCTTCATGTCCTTATTTTACCTTCTCTCTTAACCCAGCTTCAAGTCCATAACCAATTATGTTTTTTCTTTTAATCATTCCTTCACATGCTTCCTCAATTCCATGGCCCATCTCATCACACTTGACAAAACCTCAACCTCAGTTTAACCTTGGTTAAATTTAGCTTTCCACTTACTCTGCACTTCTACCCATGCAGTTGGAAATAGCTGAATACAAACATACAACAACAGAAGATAGTCTCACTTATTCATGACCATAAACCTCAAGTGGGTGTTACGGCAAGCATATTATGTCTCCCTAGTCAATAGTCAAGTGTGATCTTCTTCTATTGCATCTTATTTCTCAAATCTCCAGTCCCTATGGCTGCATCTTCACTCTCTGCTGATGATCTTAATTCCTACTCACTAAAAAAACAGAAGCAACCATAAGAGAACTTCTTCAAGCTCCCACCACCGTACTTCCCCATCTCCAGCATCTGTGCTCCTAAGTCCTGCCTTCCCTCTTCTTGCTACAGATGAGCTGTTTAGGCTTCTATGAGAGGCTAACCCCTACCCTTGGGCACAAGATTCCATGCCCACCCAGGACAGTGCTCCACCACTGTACCATCAAGTTTTCTTCTCCATGAATCTTTACCATCAGCCTAAAAGCAGGCTACTCTTCTCCAATCCTTCAAGAACCTTTCTTCGATTCCACTTCTCTGTAGGAACTGCCTCATTTTTCTACCTTCCTTTACTGTAAAATTCCTTTAAAAGTCTGTATTCCCTCTCTCCAATTCTTTCCTTTCCTTTCTTAAATTGATTTTATTTAGACTTTGCCCACATAACTCCACCAATTGACCCTTGATCTATTTGTTTGATCAAAATATCAGTTCTCAGGCTTCACTTTACCTATGTGTCAGAAGTATTTGACTGTTGATTTCATCTCTCCCTCCTCCTTTCTTTGCTTACTGAAGAATACCATTCTCTCCTTTTACTCCTCATCTCTCCTCTCTCTCCTTCACTCTTTCTCCATCCACTCCCTGGATGACTTAACCTAATAGTGTGGCTTTACACATCTTTCATAAACTCACAGCTCCTTATATTTCTACTCTGGACTCCAGACTCCTAGATCATACTGCTGACTCAGCATCTCCACTTGGTATCTGATATGCATCTTAAACTTAACATTTTAAGATGAATGCCTGATCTTCTCCAAACCTATTCCACCCACACTCATTTCTTCTCAATAACTTCTCAGTTGCTCAAGCCAAAAGTCTAGGAGACATTCTTGACTCTTTTCTCAGTCCCTACATCAAATCCATCAGCAAGTCTGGTTGATCTTACCTAAAAGAAGAGCCAGAATTTGACACCACCATTTCTACCACACTAACCCAAACTGCCTGCATCTCTCACCTCTGTTATTGCAGGGCTCCCAGCTTCTGCCCCACTACAGTCTATTCCCAACAAGATAGTCAGAGTGACCCAGTTAAAAGGCAAGTCAGCTCATGACACTCCTCTTCTCAAAACCCACCTCTCCCAGACTAGAAGCCCAAGTCCCTACATGGTCTCCCAAGCCCTTCACAATCTGTCTGCCACAGCCTAACCTCATCTACTGCTCTCTCCTTACTCGGTCCAGTATAGCCACCATGGCTTCCTTGCTATTCCTGGAATAAAGTGGCATGCTCTGGCCTCAGGGCCTTTCTCACCTTCTGCTCTCCTTGTCAAGAGTGCTCTTCTCCCAGAATTCCACGTGGCTCACCTGTTCTTGGCGAGACCACCACAATTATGACTGCAGGTCCTGCACTTTCTATCCTCCTTTCCTACCTAATGTGTGCCTTGAACAATTATCTTCCAATAATACACATTTCTAATTGTACTAATTATTACAGTAGGAGAGAATCTCCACAAGGGCAGAGATTTTTATTGTTTTGAATCCTCAGCACCATGGGTCTGGCATGTGGTAGGTATTCAGCAAATATTTATTAAATGTTGAATGAAGGATAATATAATTTTAAAATGTGATTTTGATAGATTTTTAATTCATTCATCATGTCCAATTATAAAAGCTATTATTATTTAAAAGCCTAATGAGCCTTTTAATAAGCACTGGTGTATTTAATTTAAATTACTGAGTAGTAAACACCAACCACCATGTTTCTGAGGGCACTCCAAGGAGATCAAGGTGAAGTTAAGTTTAGAAGGATGAACTGCCAGTTTCCCACAGGGATTGATTTCTGTAGATGTCAGAACTTCTACCACACCTGCTCAGGGTAGACTCAGGACAAAACCTGAGTAAGGGCAAGCGTGGGTAAGTATAGACTGCAAGTTAGCATCTAAGCATTTTTTCCTTAGGTTTTTCTTTTTTAAAGTGTTTGCTTTGATAAATATAAGTAATCTTAGATTAGTGCTCACACATTTTCTTAGAAAAGTATATCTAAAAGTGGAACTGTCTGCTCTAGACCACTCCTGGAGACAAGAGAATGGACTCAGTTTCAGGCATACCATGAATAATAGAGGCCAGAGTATAAATTAGAGAGTCCACAGCACTATTACAAAATGAAGACTGATACTGAAAATTTCAGATCCAGTGGTTAGAGAGTCTCTGGCCTCCTGTCAGGCAGGTAGGAGCATGCTGGCTCTCAGAGGCTTCTCTATGTGGAATAACCATAATATTGACCATTTAGTGAACACATATTTTGTGTCAAGTCTATTAGGTTGTGAATTAGCTCACAAATGTTCAAAATACATATATTATCCCCATTCTAAAGATAAGAATACTGAGGCTCAGAAAGGATATTCAGCTGCCTAAACTCACCCAGCTACTATGTGATAAGATGAGTATTCAAATTCAAATCTTTTAGGGGTGCCTGGGTGGCTCAGTCGGTTAAGCGGCTGCCTTTGGCTCAGGCCATGATTCCAGGGTCCTGGGATCAAGTCCTGCATCAGGCTCCCCGCTCAGCAGAGAGCCTGCTTCTCCCTCTCCCTCTACTGCCCCCATGCTTGTGTTCTCTCTTTCTCTCTCTGTCTCTGTCAAATATATAAATAAAATATTTTTTAAAAAACCTCAAATCTTTTGACCCCAGACTCATGTTAATGCTCCTATACTAGGCTGAAGCAGAGGTTTAGGGAAAGTACTTAGGCCTGGAAAGGGAGGAGGGTAGGGTAAGCAGGCTGGCATCATGGCAGCACTCAGGCCGCAATACAGAACTGGAAGCCATTCAGGGCATAAGGCCAGCCCAAGAGCCCAGACATACTCAGTGACATGAGTGACAAGACTAGCCCAGTGGGCACATAGGACAAGGACTTCACACCAGGCTTAGGGCTGCAGTCCAATTTTGGGCAGACAGAGAGGTGGACAGACCATGGAGACAGACACACACAGAGAGGGGTAAAGTTAGGGCTGAGACTGATAGCAGGACTACTTCATTGCTCTCCTTTCTCCTGAACATCCAAATTCTGCCTTCACATCCTCCTCACCCTCCCATTTTTTTTCCTCTAACCCCCACCATTCTCTCCAAGCTCACCGTTTTGTCTCTTCAAAAGGAAGGTCCTGGCATATTGTTCTTGATTGCACCAACTCCCTCCTCCTAAGACCCCTTCCCCTGATCCCATCTTATATCCTACCCTAGGCCCCAAGTTTTTCATTGGCGCCCAGGTAACAATAACCTTAAAGAGACAGAACATAACCCACTTGAGAGTAAAGTAACCTCTCACGGCAAATGCCCTTAAGGCAGTCTGTGAGGCCTGACACAGATGCTGGGTAGCACAGTCAATATGCTTACACTCTGGTCACTATTCTCGTGGTTTGCCTGACACTCTTATTCCTGACCTTCCCATGCCAGGGAAAAATAATGCCTCCCATTTGTTTGGCATGTTACAAAACATTCCAGCTGCATTACCTCACTGAATTCTCCCAAGAGTGATGGAGGCATTTCCTCCCACATCAGATGAAGAAATGGAGGTTCAGAGAAGGTAAGTGGCCTGCCCTGGGCCACAGAGCTGGTCAGCATCAGGCAATGGCCAGAATCAACCGCCCCCTTCACTACAGCCAAAAGAGAATGACTCAGCCTGTCAGAGGAGAGTAGGCTTCTTTAGCCTAATTTTCATTTCCTCATGATAGAAACTTTGCTCCCATTAATATAAGTAAAACCAAATTAAACAAAAACCATTTATTTCCCACTCCCTGAGTTCTGGCAAACTCTCCATGCTGACATCAATTCACAGAGGGCCCCTTGGCTCAGAGATTTCTTTCCATCCTCCATTTATTTGTAGTTTTATAAATGATAGCACTTTTCTTATGAAAAACACTGGAAGACATTAAGAAAAACATTTACATAAAGGACAACTTTAGACTTTGAACAATGAAGGAAATCGGAAGAATGTGGACAATGGGATGGACAGGGGACAAGGAATGGGAAGGGGCTCCCACACAGAAACCCTGGCCCTGCAGGGAAGCTGGGCCATGACTTGGCCTGCTCTTTGTAGGCAGCCTC
This sequence comes from Phoca vitulina, assembly GCF_004348235.1. Classification (NCBI taxonomy): domain Eukaryota; kingdom Metazoa; phylum Chordata; class Mammalia; order Carnivora; family Phocidae; genus Phoca; species Phoca vitulina. The sequence goes on along the minus strand of NW_022589711.1, from coordinate 63,757,739 downwards.
TTTGTTAGCCCAGATGAAGCACCACAGCCCCCAGTCTTCTCCCCAGCCCATGGCCCCATGTGTTTGGTCTTCCCACCAGCATCTCCGTGCTTCACTTCCCAGCCTCTTCCTGACAATCCTAGCCTATAATCTGTACACCATGTAGAGAGAACCAGAGTTTGTAAGAAATTAGCCAAAAAGGCAAAAGAAAGAGGAAGAAGGTAGGAGAGAGGAAAACCTGGCAATACTACTTAAGAAAACAAATAGACTTTGTTTTGTTTATCTTCATGGAATGTAGCAGCCTAATGGGAATGGCTGAGTAAAATAGGGTTGCCTTGGGAAACAGTTTATGCAGGCTGATCAACTCATTTCTGACATATACACAAACATGCAGAGCCACCAGTACATGAGGACTCAGAAGACTGCCCCACTGAAGATTCTTCTGACTGCCTGCATCAGAAGGAGAAAAGGAACATATGCAAATGCTTTTTGTATTCTATGTGTCAGGCACTTGAGTGATTGAGGAAGAGGAAATGGACATGTCCTGGAAATAACGTGGGGACATGCAATGACCTGTTGCCACAGGATTCCCTTAGTCACTGGCATGATTGTGACTTTCTCATCACCTTACAGGACTCAATTTAAATGGGACCTAGAGAACTTTCCTGACACCCTTCCATTTCTCTACCATTCTCTACCAATCACAGCACTGTTTATGCCCATCTTAACGCTTAATAAGCTGTAATTGTTTTGTTCACTCATCAATTTGTTTGTCTGATGGCTGCCTCCCCCAAAAGATACAAGATACATTAGCATGTCTACTTTCATTACTACTATGAGATATTATTGAGTAAGGGCTCAATTTTTACCAGTGGAATGAATGAACAAGTATTAAAATCTCCAGCATAGCCCCTGATTTTCAGTAGATATTCCATAAACCCAACTTCTGTTCTCAGAGCCTACAGTCTATCTGGGTATAAGGACACATGAAAATACAATTTTATACAAGGAAGTCTGAGCAGCATGCTGATTTAGATACACCCCCCCCCAAAAAAAAAAAAAGAAAAAGAAAAAGAGCTGGTGGTGAAGACTATGTTCAAGGAACTCTCAGGGATTGGCAGGAGAGACCACAGCACATTTCAGGATCTCTGGAAATAAGGGAGTTATACCCAAGTTCATGCCCACCTAATCTGTCCCCTTGGATCTCTGGGGTTGATAGTTAAAATAAAGATGACCAAACAGTTTCTTTTCAACAAGGAACTGAGGCAGGCCTGCTTAAAATGTCCCCATTCACAAGATGATCTGTCCTTAGAAATGTCATCTAAAGACATTTAGAGGGAGCTGGAGATGGAAGAAGGGTTGTGCCTTTTCTTTTAATCTGACTCTGCCAGTGCCTGCCTAGTGAGGCCCCAGAGGTCTCTTTAAGGCCTGTCTGGCTAGAAGCACACTTATTCCAGGACTGCCCATGTCCTCCAGCTGTGTTGACAGCTTCTACACCTCCTAGCTGGGCTGTCTGGAGGCTAGCTGTCACTCACTTTGGCTGTTCTTTACCCAAATCTTTTTTTTTCCCTTTCTTTATTTTTGAGGAGTTTTTGTTTTGTTTTATCACTTGGGAAATCTAAAAGGCAGGAAAACAGAAACATAGCTAAAATACTTAATATTAAATTTAACTGAAAAAATATTCGAATCCAATTCAAAAATACCAGGAATTTCTAATTTCTCCTTTTGGCTCCTGAAACTACTGAACTTATGTCTCTGACATCTCCCCCTAGGGCTCTCTACTGGCATTTATACGTACCCAGTCTAGGCATCCAGAGAAGACCCACACTCTCCTCATCTAACTACCTTGCCTTTAATTCTCACCCCTATTCTCCCAGCAAAAAGTGTCCCAGTAAAGAAAAAATACCAGACTTGGAGCCTGAAAACTTTGTTAGACTATCTATTAGGCCCCAGATACCTTCAACATATGACCCCAAAGAACACCTGAAGTGTCTAAAGGGCTTTCATTGAAAGATTTTCAGGCTACTTGTGTGTTCCTGCTGGATGGAATTAGGACAATCAGTAGAAGCTCCAGGAATAAGATTGAAACTGTTCTAACAGTCCAAGCTCCCAGCTGCCTCACAATACACTTGTCCCAAAGAGCTTGCCAGAGCAGTGATTCCTAAGCCTCAATACCTATTGCAATCTCTAGAAGTTTTTCAAAATATGCATACCTGGGTCCTACTCCAAATAAAAAAAGGATCCGACTCTGGGAATTGGAGGCTAGGGCCCAGAAACTTGTGTGAGAGAACCTAGATTTAAGGCCATCATGTCACACATACTAATAGAGTTGCTAAAACTCAGAGCTTTGGTTTTCCCATTAGTAAAATGAGGCTAACAATACCAACTTTACAGAGTTGCTGTAGGAAGTAAAAATTAGTTATATTTGCTTAATAAATGTTACTTCTTAAAATAGCTGACAGCGTCCATGGAATTCACTACTACCAGGTGTTACTAGGAATGAGTCAGGTGTTACTAGGAATGAGTCAGAAGCCTGACAACATCTGTAGATTTAACAAGGATCCCCAAAAAACAGTGGTCCTATATCTGTCTAACCCATTACTACCTAATGAATGGATTTTCAAGTCAGTTATAGCACTTTACAATTCATAAGGTGTATGCATATGGATATTGGTTCTCACTCATTTGGATTTTGGTCCTCTTAACAGCCATGAAAAGATAATGTTATGCCAACTTTACAGATAAGAAAGCTGACCATTAGAAGGATTAAGTAATTTACACAAGGCCACATTACTAGTTCTCCAAAAATCTAGGGTGAGAACCAAGTTATACCTTCTACCTCCTAGACAGGTGCCATTATTTGCACTACCTTGAGATTTGTTACCAGTTTCAGAGGCTTATTTCTTGCCTTCGCAAGTAGACAAGACTAGAGACTATTTTGTGGTTCCTTTTGCCTCTCATCCAGCTAGACAGTGTCTTACTACAGTGAGAGCCCAATTCATGTATGTTACTGCAATTAATTCATGTATGTTACTGCAATTAATTCATGTATATTACTGCAATTAATTCATGTAATGGATTTTGCAGAGATCAGCACTTTTTCCATCATCATAATCCCCAAGTTGGGACTTGGATCTTTATTTTACTTCACTCTACATTTCCAGGGCTCTTGATCCTAAGGTTTGTTTATATCTCCTTTTTCCTAGCCATTTACACTGGTCTCTTCTCAAGGCCTGCTAAGTTTTCTGTTGCTCTGTTTTCTTCATGTTCCCCATCTCCATAGTCATGACCCAGTAGCTCCGGCCGTTCTTCTCCATCTGCCTGGTCAAGTGGAAGGACATGGAATGAGTCTGAGTTTGGATCCTCAGTCTTCTCTCATTAAGTTAGATAATTTGGGGCAAATTGCTTAGCAGTTCTACCCTTCAATCTTCTCATCTTAAAACAGAAATAATTACATACCAAGGTTGTTGTGAGGAATAAGAAAGATAATGGACCAGTATGACTGGCACATAGTGCTTACACAATGATGGTATCGGCCATCTCTTCCTCTCCTCTAAGGTCTTCTCCCTGCAAGTTTTTCTATTCTGCAACAACTATAAGAATACAACCTTCAAGTATAATTTTCATTTTATCACTTACCTAGTCAGATCTTCCCTTCAACATCTCCTAAGCAATATTCCCCTCAAATTCAAACTCGAAATCAACACTGTCCAGTAGAAATATAGTGCAGTCCCCAGAAGTGAGCCATATATATAATTTTAAGTTTCCTAATGGCCGCATTAAAGCAAAGTAAAAAGAATAGCTAAAATCAATTTTGATGATTTTAATATATCTAAAATATTATCATTTTAACATGTTACCATGTAAATGTTATTAATGTAATATATTACAATCTGTTCTATGCTAAGTATTAAAATTCAGGTGTGTATTTTACACTTACAGGGCATCTTAATTTGGACTAGCCATATTTCAAGTACTTGATGGTCATATGTGGCTAGTGACTATCATGCACAGCCTCGATCTCAGTTTAACCCTTACCCATCAACTACTTATCTTTGCTAAGGACCCCAATTTTATAGGCTTATCAAACACTGGTCAAAAACACTCATCTGCCATATTCTCCCTTTCTTACCTAAACAAATATCTAAATCCTTCATCCATCTTGAAGGCTTGCTCCTTCCTCTTATATTTCTTCAGAACTTTGAATGCTGGACAGCTTCTCCAAGGACACTGCCTCTGCCTAATGCCACCTGAGTAGAGGTTACAGACAATTGAAGAGAGGTCTATGGAGTAAAAGGTAGAGCAATCTTGGTGAAGAGCAAAGATTGTGACATGAGGCAGGTCTGGGTTTATATTCATGCCCAGGCTCTGCCACTAACCACCCTTGACAGATGGGAGTGTGGATGGGCCTAAGACCAGTAGCTGTCAGTATTTTAAAAGCTCATTAAACAGGCCACAATTAGCAATAATGATATTCTAGCCCAAGAAATCTACACTTGAGAATGCTTGTTTTAGTGGCTCTTTCAGACACCCCATGGAGTGACTATTGTCTTACGACGTTGAGGCATAGGGTTAGCACCACAATATTAGCCTGTCATTGGTTAGTACCAGCTAAAGGCAGTCAGAGATCAAGGCAGCGATTGCTCATCCTTGCCAAATCAGCTAGCCATATCAACATTGACTCTACTTTTAAATTAAGAAATTAATATTTAATACTTTAGCAACCTCATTTTGCATAACATCATCACACTGCCTTGCAGAGCTATTGGCATGCAGGTGAGAAGATTTTTGTCATTGTTATCGACTCCAAACTAGGCAATTTTTATCTCCTTACTATGAAGTTCATCAATAATGTTCCCATAGTCTGCCAAGTGCTGCCTCCTTTAAACAGTATCAGTCTGAAGGAACAAGCAATGATAGGTAGAAACTGAAAGAAGAAAACGTAATTAAGCATTTAATAGTCCAGTCAATATTTTCTGAGTAAATTATCCTTTACCCTTTTAAATTAGAGATAAGTGCCACTCAAGTTGCAAATTCTGGGTAAAGTGAAAACTTCCCCCAAGCTTTGTGAAAAAACACTGACTACCAGAACCACAGGTTCTTGTGAATTTATGATATATGGTTTAAAACACCATTTTTAAAATCTATAACCCTAATTAGTGTTCTATAACCCATTCCCATTTCATTATGTTAGAGAAAGAGAGAAACCTTGCTACTCCCACACTTTCACAAATAGGAAACTATCACCTTCTGGTAATACCTTTTTATATATGTCCCTAGGTTCATATTTGTATATGCTATACAATTTTTAATTTGTTCATTTTTAATTGAAAGAACTTTCCCAAAACACAAAATGAAAAAGCTAGTTACCAAGGAGACTCCCTGATGAATCAGAGTGATAGCAAGACATAGTCTATCTGCTTAGTTCAGAAAACCTTTTATTTAAAAGAGGAGCAAATCACATCCCAAGCTATTCTGGATCATGAATATCTACTGGCAAGAAGTACAGACAGCTTTTATTATTTTTTTTAAACTCGGAAGCAAATTAGCAAGTGCCTCTTATAGGAAATCTGAACAGATTTAGATAGACGGGGAATATCTCTTGAGCATGCTTGACTTAGGAAAACAAATACCATCCAAGGACAAAATGGCCCAGTGGAGGAGACTAACAATAACACACACAGCTCTGCATTTCCATCCAGGAATCTGCACGAAGATGCTCTTGGAAATAGGAACTAAGGAAACCTTTACATCTTTGCAGCAGTGACATTTTCCAAAACAATTGCAGTGCCACTAAAAAAGGGTTGACTCCTGATTTACCTCTCATGAAGAGAGTGAACTACACGGATAATTTGGAAAGTCAGATCAGATTTTTTGGTTCATGGCTTGATAAAAGAAGATTAATGTTCACATCCAAAAGTTTCTTCATTGATTCTCTTCATATTTTTGTAATAAGCCTCAGTTTGTGAGTCTGGAGTTTCTACGTGGCTGCACAATGGGAATCCAGTAGCTATTGCTAAAGGAAGACTTCTACAAAGAGAACATGAAAGACAAGACACGTATCCAGTGGAATGCTCAATGCTGCCTGTGGAAATTAGAATAATGCCCAGGAATCATGTGAGTAAAACAATTACAGGAAATACAAATAGCGCTGCAAGTCAGGGACGAAGTTTCAAAAACTGTGAAAGTCACCACGGGTTTGTAACATAAAGTTTGATGCAGAACCACAATTTTTATTATTCAGTTTATTTGTTATTTTTTATTTTTATGACTGCTATCTCTGTTCCTGTGCAACCAACAGAATTTTGGGACAATGCTACAATTTTGAAAATTTCAGTATTTACATTATTTGTCTTCTCTGAAAATCTAAATGAAGATAAAGGGAAAAATCCAAAAATCCTTGGAAACAGAAGATTTCTAATAAACTACCTATTTTTAAATAGGCTTTCTTCCTAAAGGTGAAACTACAAATGAATGTAATTGGAAGGAAAAATAACTTTGCCTGAAGCAATTGAAATCTTACTGAAAACTTCGGGTCTACTATTGCTAAGGTAACTATCAATTAAAGTCTGGGTAATATTCCTGAACTTATTAATGAAATAGGAGGGGAGAAAAGAGATTAGGTTTAAAGTGAGCAAAATTGGGAACCAAGAATGAGGTGGGCTATAACAACTCTCTCCTTTGTTTTTGACATTTCAGATAAGAATTCTCAAAGTTTAGCAGTTTTGAAATAAAAGAAACTAATGAGATTTTGAGTGCTCAGGTGAAAGATATTTTATGGGACAATAGTTTGAGGTTTAGTCTTACGACATAAATTTTGCTACTTCATCTCCAGAATAAAGCTAGTGGCTAGCCGCTAGAGCATGGATTTTTAAAATTCAAGCATATGATATTTTTTCTGACAACTTCATAAGATTTGTCATCAAATCTTATTGATATCTGTCACCTCAGGTTTCAAGTGAAAATACACTAATTATTTTAACAACACAAAAGATGATGAATTTATAATGAGTACTCACAGAAATAGAACTCATGCAGCACAAAAACAACTCTGAGGCTGAAAACTCCCTAAGAATGCTTTTTCATTCATAACTTGCTACATTATACCCGGAGAATACCCGTCTCAGAGGTAATGCAATTATCCTATCTGCCATTCCAGGGACAATAAAAGGAGAAGACAAAAAAAAAAATTACTTAAATGTGAAATTTGGAATGTTAATTTTTTTAACTACCAAACTTCCAGCTCAAATTTCATGTCTTTGTAGATTTTTTTTTTGTTTATACTTGTATATTCTTTCATTCTTGTGAAAGGAAAAAAAAGGAAGTTGGCAAAAATGAAAAAAAAAGAGAAACAGAGTAAGACTTCAATAAATATGGTGAACTCCCTTCATATTCCCATCAAAAAATGTGAATAGCAAGGTCTATCAGCTTTGCTATCAGTGCATATTCCTATTTGAACAAATGTTTCCATGTCTTTCATGTGTTAAAAAAACTACTCCAAGTATTAAAAATACAAGAAACAGAGAAATTAACTTTGAACTTATCAGTTTGGGCTTAAACCAAACAAAAATCTTCAGAGCATTAGTATGTATCACAAAATTTTAAATGAAGTAACATTCAGAAAATCCTAATATAAAGAAAATACTTGGGGCGCCTGGGTGGCTCAGTCGTTAAGCGTCTGCCTTCGGCTCAGGTCATGGTCCCAGAGTCCTGGGATCGAGTCCCACATCGGGCTCCCTGCTCCGTGGGAAGCCTGCTTCTCCCTCTCCCACTCTCCCTGCTTGTGTTCCTGCTCTCACTATCTCTCTCTGTCAAATAAACAAAATCTTTAAAAAAAAAAAAGAAAATACTAAGTGCTACATGGTATAGTGTAAATTTGTTGTTACAGTGAATCTGTGACATTCTCTCCTCTAAAAGGGTAGTAAAAAATATAGATTGACTTGGTAGCGCAAGCTTCTTGGTAATCAGATTTTTTAAGATTATTTTTCTCCCATTTTATTGTGCTTGGAGTAGTTTTCAAAGATGAGATGTTTTACCAGTAATAACATACTGCATTTATATAACACTTTAGAAGCTCTAGAACACAATCATCTAAATGATCTCAATGGACACCCAAATACTCTGAGAAATACTTCTTTCCCCCTTCCTTTGTCTAAAGAAAGAAATATAGACTGAATGGTTAGTTGTCTATCCAAGGTCTTAAAGTTAGTTGAGTCGTGGGACCAAGACTTGAACTTGAGTCTTCTCCAGTCATACACTTACCATCACTTCACAATATGTCCATTGAAAAGATGAAATATTACTAAATATTACTAGGGAAACCTCACCAAAGGGAAAGGGGATATATCAGGGACTCCAGCAGTGGTTAGGTGTAGCTGGACTTCATAAAGAAAACTCACATGTTGAAATAGGTTGGAAACATTCAAGGGTTTTCATTCTTTATTGCTTTTAGGCTGTTGCACTTGCCATCTTTGAAGTATTAAACTTAGCTAAACTGAGTTTCCATGAATGGAAATGGAAATATGTAGCACTCACTGTTATGATTATATACTCCTTTTTAAATACTATAACAGTGGTGCCTGGGTGGCTCAGTCATTAAGCGTCTGCCTTGGGCTCAGGTCATGATCCCAGGGTCCTGGGATCGAGCCCCACGTCCGGCTCCTTGCTCAGCGGGAAGCCTGCTTCTACCTCTCCCACTCCTGCTTCTACCTCTCCCACTCCCCCTGCTTGTGTTCCCTCTCTCACTGTGTCTCTCTCTGTCAAATAAATAAATAAAATCTTTAAAAATAAATAAATAAATACTGTAACAGTTTCTAATCATTAATCAAATCATGTTGCCAGTGCAAAAAACAAACTCCCAAAATAAATAACTTTGGAAGAAAGATTAGATAAGCTAAAATACTTTAAAGAAGGCCAAACAAGTACTAAGAAACAATGAGCTGCTGATTTTGGAGATAAATCTCTATAAATAGTAGGTAATTCTGTATCTAGATCTATAAAGCATCTCTGGAGGACAGAGAGAAGAGAAAAAGGAGGAAAAGAGAAGAAAAAGAAGAAGGCATAATGGCTGTAGATTTCTGTGTTCCAGAAATGCACTCTCTTTTACATTTACTGATTTGGGAAAATTAGCCTTCAGTTATTCAAATTATATACTATGCAAAGTTTTAAGAACATACCATTGACATAAAATAGGTTTCCCATTAGAAAAAAAATGTGGTATATTCAGTACTGGGGATAGTTCGCCCACAGGAAGATCTTCATGTGGTAGACAAAGGGTTGGAATGAAGCTTAAAGGTCACTGCTTCAACCAACTTAAGGGCAGTATATGGAATTTCTGCAACATATGCCAAAAGCGAACAAGTGATCCAGAGATCTAAACATCTATTAAAGCCTTTGAGTTTGCAAAGTACTTTCATGTGCATAATCACATTCAATCTTCATAATAATTCTATGCAGACGCAATTACATTAATTTTACAGTGGGAAAACTAAGCCCGAAGAATTCATATTGATTGCTTATGGATGCCAAACTAGGTAAAAAAATCACTAGGTCTTCTGGTACACAATTCAGTACTTCTCTCCTATCAACTAAGGAATCCCGCTTCAGGGACACCTGGGTGGTTCCAGTAGGTTAAGTGTCTGCCTTCGGCTCAGGTCATGATCCCAGGGACCTGGGATCCAGCCCCGCATCAGGCTCCCTGCCCAGCGGGGAGCCTGCTTCTCCCTTTCCCACTCCCCCTGCTTGTGCTCTCTCTCTCTCTCTGTCAAATAAATAAATAAAATCTTTAAAAAAAAAAAAAAAAGGAATCCCACTTCACTGTCTAAAACA